>NC_056623.2:44473271-44794313 GCF_002870075.4 Lactuca sativa
ACACTAAACTGCCTGAAGCAGTATGCTGCCACGTGGCTGCTCTCCAAAATCTAACGAGACCTCCCTGGTCTCAGTTTGTTCACCAATTATCTGAAAAACTGGGTTCCAGCCCGATTGTGGATCCAAAGGACTCCCTACTTAGTTGCCTCACACAACTTCTGAATGAAATCCTTCTCTGGAACTAACTGCTACTAGTTATCTTGTTACTGTGGCCCTAATGGCCTTCTGATCTAACCGATCGATTCCATACATCGAATCTCGAGGTTACCCGATCACGGCTAAACGCGATTGCTACATGACCAATTGTAGCTTGATATAACAAGAAACCTTCAGCAATCCATTGCTATAGTCTTATCACTGGATCAGTTAGATCTTATCCATCCAGATAATTCTGAAGTCCGATCCGTGGATTTCCATATCCTTACTGCTACATCCGAACCGGTGGGCACTACTGTTCTTTCCGTGTCCTAAGAACACACTCACTCTATCTACCAACGTAATGAATGCTACGGCTACACCCGTAGACTTACAACACTATATCACTATCTGGCTGCTAGTGAATGCTACGGCTACACCCGCAGACTTACTGTCACACCCCCGAACCGTGGAAAAACAATGGCAGAAACGTTTGGGGGCGGATGACATCATGCGTAGTATCATAAAAATTGTAACATAGTAATCAAAGTAAACACAACCATTACATTATAATATGAATATTTACATCAGTTTGAAAATGTAGTTTTTACATAACATCATATAACAAAAGATAAAGATGAGACTCAAATATGCTCTGTCTTCTCCAAAAGCTGGCGAGATAACTGTCTAACGTTGTCCTGAGAATACAAGCGAGTTTTGAAATTGTATCAACATTATGCTGGTGAGTTCATAAGCATGTGTTTGTATTGAAAACTAGTCACTGATTTTGTACAATTTATTTCTTTTCATTATAAGTAAAATGTTGTTTGTATCGAATACCATTGTTATTAAGTTCCGAAATATGTATGCATGTTTTCCAAGAAAACCCAATATTTTCTAACATATATGTAGGTTATTGTATGAAAAATATGTTATGTTAGGAAAACCCTGGTTACCCACCAGTATGTAATGTATACTCTGCTTTGAAATTATGGTTACCCACCAGTATGTAATGTAGTTTTATTACTTAAAATAAAACTATAGAAGAAAGAAAATCCCGTAAACAAAAAGTTAGTTGATACAATTGTGAGTTCGTATAACCATACTAATGTGACTGATGAACCTCCTTGACGTTTCTTCATGCGTCGTACGATTACGAAACTTGTCACCCCAAGCGTGCCCGCCTAACTGTAGCTAACAGTTCAGGTGTGGGATTGTCAGTCCCGAATAGATCTATTCACAAATTTCACGCTCTCCCTCCAGGAGACTCTGGTTATACTACAAGTGAGTATTTATTGGTACCCAGAAGGGGCATGACGTAGATAAGTCTCACAATTCTGTATTAACTAGTTTACATGTTGTTCTATTGTTCTCGAGTTCGAAATAGATGTATACGTAGTAGAGTATAAATAATTATGCACTAGATAATTATTTAATAAGATACTTTTGTAAGATACTCTTATCAACTATATGGATAAACTAAGTTGTTACAGTTTACATGTTGACTTTGTACATAGTTTGATTCTATAAAACTTGGAAGGAAATCCCCAAATTATACCCATTATAGTTTGACTGGTAAGTTATGTTCATGTATAGTTTTGAAAACTATGCAATTATGATTAGAAAACATCCCTCATGCTCTGCATATTACAAAAGGGATATGTGTATCTAAAATTTTGATAGAAAACCGTTGTAATTGCATTAGTTTTTAAGTTATGAAAACCTTTATGTTTAGCTTGTATCCCCCCCATGAAAACATGAAAAACTCAGAAAAGTGTAGGGGTATGAACTCACTGTTTGACGTAGGATTTGGGTGTATGATTGGTTACGAATGTTGAGTGTCAACCGATGTTTCGTACGCAAGTGGACCCTATTAATCATATGATAACATATATACGTATTAGATTAGGGTATTTCATGACTAATCATGATGGGGAACCAGCCTAAAGTCTTGGGAATGCTTGTACTAAGTGTTCTAGGTCCCACACTTAGTGATATTTGCAAGTTTAAGGCTAAATATGAGCATTAAAGTGAGTATATAGCCATAAAGATGGGTGTGCGGTCAGGGTGTGCGGCTGGCTGTCTATGCGGTTGCATACAGGAGTGTGCGGCCGTACAAAGGGTGTGTGCGGCCGTACACAGGAGTGTGTGGCCGTACACTCCTCATTTGTGCCCGAAATGTCGATTTTTGAGGTTTTCAGGTGCTAAAGCCAAGTCAAACTAGTAAATGGAGGGAAAACTCTTTACTTTTGGAGAGTTTTAGTGTGTGTGCGGCCGCACTCCTTCAAAGGATGAAGAAAACGAAGAACATGGATAGTTTCAGGCTTAGATTTAGGTGTTTTACCTGTATAACAAGCTAGATGATGGAGTTCTTCACGTTTTTGAGGCCCTTAGAGTGTTCTTGGACGAGATTTTTAGAGAGAGAAAGTAGAGTGCAGCCAAAGAAAGGAATGAATGAAGGGGGTCCTCCCCTATATATAAGGTCGGGTGTGAGGCTGGGGGGTGTGTGTCCGGCTGGGTGTGTGGCTGGCTGGCCGCACACTCGGGTGTGCGGCTGCACACACCTTCTTTGGTGTGTTTGGCCCGATTTTGTGATGCTTCACATTTTCTAATCCTTCTTACGACTCATATCTAGGTTATACTAAGCCTAGAGCACCCATATGGACCCACAATTTTGTTAAAAGATGATAAATTAGAGTTTAATATTGATATACGGATCAATTGCACTGGATAAAAATTTCGGGTTGTCACATCATTCCCCCGTTAGAGGGAATTTCGTCCTGAAATTCAAGAATATGATACAATTCATGGATTTAGAAAAGATGGGGGGGGGGGGTACTTCTGTTTCATTGAGTCTTCGCGCTCCCAATTGAATTTAGGTCCCCGCTTGGCATTCCATTGAACCTTCACTATTGGGATGCGACTTTGTTTCGTTCTCTTGACCTCCCGATCCATGATTTCGATTGGTTCTTCCACGAAGTTGAGGTTCTCGTTGATTTCAATCTCATCGAGAGGGACCATAAGGGTTTCGTCGGATAAACACTTTTTAAGATTAGAGACGTGGAATACAGGATGAATATTGCTAAGCTCTTGAGGTAATCGGAGTTTGTAAGCTACAGGACCGATCCTAGCAAGGATATCGAATGGTCCTATGTATCTTGGATTTAGCTTCCCACGTCTTCTAAAACATATCATGCCTTTCCAGGGTGAGACCTTCAACAGGACACGGTCTCCAACCTGGAACTCCAAGGTTTTTCGTCGTTTATCGGCGTAACTCTTTTGTCTGTCTCGAGAGGCTTTCAGTCGTTCTCTGATTTGAATGATCTTTTCAGTGCTTTCACGGATGATTTCAGGACCAGTGAGAGTCCTGTCGGGGACTTGTCCCTTGGCTAGTTGCGTGTCGCCCACCTCAGCCCAGCACAGAGGGGATCTGGACTTACGGCCATAAACGCTTTGAAAGGCGCAACCTTGATACTGGTATGATAACTATTATTGTAGGAGAATTCAACCAAGGGCAAATGGGTGTCCCACGATTTACTGAATTCGATGAAACATGCTCTCAACATGTCTTCCAAGGTCTGGATGGTTCTCTCACTCTATCCATCTGTCTGAGGATGGTAAGCTGTACTCATATCTAGCTTAGTTCCAACAACTTTCTGTAGGGACGGCCAAAATCTCGAAGTGACCTGCTATCTCGATCGGAGATAATAGATACAGGCACTCCATGTAGTCAGACTATTTCCCGGATGTAGATTCGTGTGAGTCTTTCCATCTTGAAGGTTTCTTTGATTGGCAGGAAGTGAGCAGATTTCGTTAATCGATTGACTATTACCCAGATGGTGTCGTACCCACTCGGAGATTTGGGTAATTTGGTAATAAAATCCATGGTAATTCTCTCCCACTTCCACTCAGGTATCTTCGGCTGATGAAGTAGACCTGAGGGCTTCTGATATTCGACCTTCACCTTGGCACAAGTCAGACACTTGCCGACGAAGGTAGCGATTTCTGCTTTCATGTTTGGCCACCAATATAACTTCTTGAGATCAAGATACATCTTATCCGATCTTGGGTGTACGGAGTATCTAGTCTTGTGAGCTTCGTTCATGACAACCTCTCTATAACCACCGAACTTTGGGGTCCAGATCCGGTTCATGAAATAATAGACTCCGTCTCCCTTGATCTCTAAGTTTTTCTCCATCCCCCTTAAGGCTTCGTCTGCCATGTTCTCTGGTTTTAGGGCTTCCTGCTGAGCCTCTCTGATTTGTGCGGATAAGTGGGAATGGATGGTCATAGTAAGTGCTTTCACACTGCGAACTGAGTACTCTTTTCAGCCGAGGGCATCTGCTACCACATTGGTCTTGCCGGGATGATAGCGTATTTCGCACTCATAATTGTTGAGTAACTCTACCCATCGCCGTTGTCTCATGTTTAAGTCTTTCTGGTCGAAGATGTGTTGCAGGCTTTTGTGGTCAGTGAAGATCGTGCACTTGGTTCCGTAGAGGTAATTTCTCCAGATCTTCAATGCGAAGACCACTGCTCCCAAATCCAGGTTGTGAGTTGTATAATTGACTTAGTGTGCTTTCAGCTACCTCGAGGAATAATTAATAACCTTTCCTCGCTGCATAAGCACACAACCTAAGCCCTGGTTGGATGCATCGCAGCAGACAATGAAGTCCTCCGTCCCTTCGGGCAGAGACAGGATAGGTGTGCTGCACAAGGATCGCTTCAATGTTTGGAATGCAGTGTCTTGCTTTTCACTCCAACAAAAGGGTACACCTTTCTGAGTCAGTGTGGTTAAGGGTTTGGCAATTCTGGAGAAATTTTGGATGAATCTACGATAATATCCAGCAAGACCCAAGAATTGACGGATTTCCGTGGGTGTCTTCGGTTCTGACCAATTATCTATCGCTTTGATTTTGGAAGGATCCACGTGTATGCCTTCCTCGCTTACCACGTGACCCAAGAAAGTTACTTTCTGAATCCAGAATTCACACTTGGAGAATTTCGTGTATAGCTATTCCGTTCTTAGAGTTTCCAACACTAATCTCAAGTGTTGTTTGTGATCTTCCTCGCTTCTAGAATAGACAAGTATATCGTCTATGAACATGTTAACAAACTTGTCCAGGAAAGGACGAAACACTCGGTTCATCAGGTCCATGAACACTGCCGATGCGTTGGTTAGACTGAAGGGCATTACTACGAATTCATAAGGACCATATCGAGTCTGGAATGCTGTTTTAGGAACATCACTCTCGTGGAATCGTAGCTGATGATACCCTGATCTGAGGTCTATTTTGGAGAAATAGCTGGTTCCTTGAAGCTGGATGAAAAGGTCATCGATCCGAGGAAGAGGGTAACGGTTTTTGATGGTGAGCTTGTTTAGTTCTCGGTAGTCGATGCACATTCAAAAAGATCCATCCTTCTTTTTCACAAATAAAACCGGGGCTCCCCAGGGTGAGGAACTTGGTCTTATGAATCCTTTGTTGAGCAGTTCATTCAGCTGGCTAGATAGCTCTTGCATTTCTACTGGCGCTAAACGATATGGGGACTTAGCTACGGGGTTAGCTCCGGGGATTAAGTCGATACGAAATTCGACTTGGCGCACGGGAGGAATTCCCCGAAGCTCTTCTGGAAAGACATTAGGAAAATTGTAGACTTTGGGGATGCTCTCGAGGTCTTTAACTTCCTATTTCTCATTAATCACATGGGCTAGGAATGCATGGCACTCCTTACGCAAACATTTTTGGGCTTTGATGCACGAGTTGATACGAAAGTTGGAGCTAAGTTTATCACCATAGATCATGAGGGTTTCTCCAGAGAGAAGATTGACACAAATTGCTTTTTCATAACAAAGAATATCAGCACGATTAGGGCTCAACCAATCCATGCCGATGATGACATCGAAGCTTTTTATGGAGACTGGCATGAGGTCAATGGGAAAAGAATGATCTTGAGGGTAAGGGTGCAGCCTATGAATATGTCGTTAGCGTTCTCTTTCTCACCGTTAGCCATCTCGACGGTAAATGTTTCAGTTAATGGTTGAGGTTTATGTTTAAGAAGATGTTTGAATGAATGGCTAACAAAACTTCTTTCCGCAACAAAATTGAAAAGAATGCATGCATAAGAGTTGTCAAGGAGGAACGTACCCGTAACAACAGTGGGATCTGCAACTGCTTCCTCCTGACCCATTGCTAGAACTCTTCCAATGTTGCCAGCAGTCATTATCTTGGGACAATCTCTTTTGTAGTGCCCAACTTCACCGCAACCATAAGAGGCTTGACCAACACCTGCCCCAGGTGCCTGATTGGTTGGTTGGGTTGGTGCTCTGCAGCTTCGAGTTGTGTGACCATTCTTGCCGCAATTTTTGTAGAGCATCTCACGACATGGGCTAGAAGTGAGATGATGGTAGTTGCACTTGTCGCACCTAGGGAAGTTACCAGCATACCTGCTGGTAGGTGCTTGAGTGGTGGGGGCAGCAGTAGGAGTAGTAACAGTGTGGACTGCCACTGTTTACTGTTTCTTGGAGGGCCCTTGTGAATTCTGCCCCTTTCGCTTGTTCTAGAATTTCTTTTTATTCTCACCACTCACCTTTGCTAGGTTAAGAGTGGCTGTTGTTGCATCAAGATCAAATCCGTGATCTATGAGGGTCTGTGCCAGGCACTTGGCACTGTCAAAAGTGGTTGGCTTGGCAGCCAGGACATTCCCTTGTGTTGGGGGCGTCAATCCCCAAATAAACCTCTCAATCTTTTTGCTTTCCGGGGTGACCATTCCCGGACAAAGAAGCGCTAGGTCTTCTGTGACATCCCCTAATTTCTCGGCCATAAAAGACCGATTTACTTTATGCTTTTTAAAATAAAATCAGAGAAATCTTTTTAAAAGATGTTGCGGAATTGGTCCCCAAACAAAATATGATAAAAGTTTATCAAAACCCTTCATTAAGAAGGTATATGTTTTCCATATATATATATATCAAAACCTCGGGATGTCATGTTCCGATACAGATCAAAAGCATAAACAAGACATTATAAGCCTTTCAACAGTTATTTACAACTACTGGCCTATAATCCAAAAATCTCTCGTTGTCCTCCGACTATGCTCGGGGTCCACTACCTGTAACATAAAAAGCTGAGTGGGTCAGGCTTGGAAGCCTGGTGAGCATATAGGGTTTTCAACCCACAATAATAATAAACTTACTAAGTTCATCAATCAACAATAACCCTGATTACCCGTTCCCGTTATCCTCACTTTATGTCCCTAAACACTTGTCACAAGGGACCTAGCCTAAAGAATATCATCGGGATGGACACTACTGCTAAGGGGTTTCCTCAGCCATACATGTCCTAAAGGCAACCATGAGGGGGATGGAGTACAGCGAATGAACACTCTTAGTTCATTAACACCTACAGGTTGCAGACCTGCTAATGTTTCCCACTGGACTGTCTAGAAAGTCCGTGGTCGTCATCCAAACTCCGCTAGATGACTGGATCTCAAAACACATCGAGGCCTCTCATAAATTTTATTTTATCACACATCACAATCTACCCATGTTCTACCCAACATATTTGTAGATAAAAATACTTATACAGTTTAAAACTTGTATAAAACATCAGCACAACAATCACCTCAAATAAATAATTAATATATTTACACATAGCACGTATTATAAGGTAAATACTTCATATCTATGTGTAAAATGAAAGTGACTATACACTCACATGATTTGATGATAATCGGGCATCAATTCGTTTCCTAAAACGACTGTTTCTAATAAAACCGGGAGTTTTATTGAGAAACCGGGCTTTGTAAAAGTCGGGCTTCGAAACCGAAAAGATAAATTTTTCGGGCTTCTCGGGCACTTCGTGGGGTATTCCGGGCTTTACAATCGATACCGGGGCTTTGCGGGATGTTAATATGAAGAAAATATGGGTTTAGGGGCTAAATATGGCAAAATTCCAAAAATACCTGGGAGGTCTCGCACCCTCCTATTTATAGGGGGAAGCTTCTGATCGGACGGCCAGGAGGCTTCTGATCCGACGGCTGAGAAGGCTCGCAGAGGGGGAGGCTCGCATGAGGGCTGCGCGTGCGAAGGGCTCTCTGGCGGCTTGTGATTGGACCGAGGTCTAGGGTCCGAAGTAGGGGGTTCGTGGCGCCTTGAGGGTTCGGACTCATGAGTCACTACACACGCGTCAGATGCGAGGCTCGCCACCGAGGCTTCTACGTGTAGTTAGCGGATTGGACCGCAGCTCGGACTCGGAAGGACATGACACGCCTCGCCAGGTGGCTTCGTGACTCAGCAGCGTGGTGACTCAGCAGCTTCGGTGACTCAGCAGGACACGTGTCACATGCAAGGCGAGGGTGACGTGGCAAAGTGTGACTATGCGAAATTTCTCGGTTTTCGCGCCAAAACTTCTAAAATCCATAACTTTCGCATACGAGCTCCGTTTTTGACGTTCTTTATATGCACGCGTAGCTAAAATTACGATCTACAACTTCCGTTTAGACTTCGTCGGCTAATTTTGACTTTAAATTTTATATTATTATTTTTAACAGACCGGGACAGGAAATCCGTTAAAAATTCATAACTTCTTCATCCGACGTCCGTTTTCGTCAGACTTTTTACCGTTGTGCTCCTAATAACGAGACCTTCAATTCTCGTTTAGGTTGTGTCGGATAAAAATCACTCGATCTAAAATTCGAGTTTTTAGTTGTCTACTGCTACGTTGAAACTTCGAAAAATCATAACTTCCTCATTCGAAGTCAGATTTGGGCGTTCTTTTTATCGAACTTCTCGGTTTAACGAATACTACAACTTTCGTTTAGATTACTAAGAGTAAAAAGTAGTTTATCAAAAACTCACTTTTTACGACATTCAGCACCGTGCCGGTTTTGTCGCGAAAATTCGACAGGTCATAACTTCTTCGTTATAACTCGGATTTTTGTATTCTTTATATCCCCGAAATCCTTGTTTCGACCACTACAACTTTATGTAAAGATATCGGGCTTATCTCACACTTTAATTTTGACGCTTATTTTTATTCTTAATTAATTAAGCCCTAATAATTAAGCATAAAACACATAATTCACATAATATTCACATAATTCCTTTTCATTTCTTCAAAATGAGTTACAAAGGTTAACCTAGACTATCAACTCAATATAAATGCCTAGGCTAGAAACACGAGTGTTACATCTTCAAACCTAGAGGTGTAAGCAGCAATGTCAGAACCCTTCATCTTCAAGTTCCAGAGTTTATGCTCCAGTTTCTGCATCTCGCCCCGTGGGCAGTATTCAGCGAGCATGAGCTCCTTCAAGCTCTCCCAACCCATGGAATTTGCTACGAGTAGGGTTAGGGATTTGACCCGACCGTTCCACCAGGTCAATGCTCGATCGATGAAGGTGCAAGCGGCGAATTTCACCTTGTTGACCTCAGAACAGGAACAAATTTCGAAGATAGACTCGATCTTTTCGAACCATCGAGTTAAGTCAATTACACCTCCATTTCCGTCGAAAGGCGTAGGTTTTGCGTTCATGAAGTCTTTATAGGAACACTCCTTCTGGTGTTCCTGACTACCTTCCTGATTTTGGGGATGAGCACCACCTCCTGACCCGCCAGAACCGCTAGGGTTCATTTGTAACATTGCTGCAGCCACAACGACAGTAACAGCTGCCTGAAACATAACGGGATCGAACTGTGGAGGTGGTGGCGGAGGATTGTTGTTCTTTGCTCTGGGTCTTTTCTTTGGAGCCATCTTGTTCTATATCAGGAAGAAGAAGATGATAAGTCCCTTTTGACTTTAGAACCAAGAGATATGAAACAAGATATATCTCTATGTGATAGATAAAGTGTTCTGCTAAGCGGTAACAGGAATGAGTTACTAAAGTAAGTAAACTATCGCTAGGAAAGAATGAGTAGCAACACTTGGAATGAATTTCGACAATGTATTTGGCTCAGGCTAAAATACTCCCATAGTATTTTACGATGAATGTGTTGTTCTATTGATTTCTTGTGATAGGAATACTTGGTAAGCTTTAGGCATGTTGCAACACCACAGTCACTCCCAAGCACATGTTGGTCATGTCTCGAATGAATATAGTTGATCAGGCTATATTGACCCTAGACATGATTACATAACTGCCCAGGTTTAACCACAATGTTCAACATCCAAATACTTTTGTTTGGTTCTGTCACACCCCCGAACCGTGGAAAAACAACGGCGGAAACGTTCGGGGGCGGATGACGTCATGCGTAGTATCATAACAATTGTAACATAGTAATCAAAGTAAACACAAACATTACATTATAATATGAATATTACATTAGTTTGAAAATGTAGTTTTTACATAACATCATATAACAAAAGATAAAGACGAGACTCAAATATGCTCCGTCTTCTCCAAAAGCTGGCGAGATAACTGTCTAACGTTGTCCTGAGAATACAAGCGAGTTTTGAAATTGTATCAGCATTATGCTAATGAGTTCATAAGCATGTGTTTGTATTGAAAACTAGTCACTGATTTTGTACAATTTATTTCTTTTCATTATAAGTAAAATGTTGTTTGTATCGAATACCATTGTTATTAAGTTCCGAAATATGTATGCATGTTTTCCAAGAAAACCCAATATTTTCTAACATATATGTCGGTTATTGTATGAAAAATATGTTCTGTTAGGAAAACCCTGGTTACCCACCAGTATGTAATGTATACTCTGCTTTGAAATTCTGGTTACCCACCAGTATGTAATGTAGTTTTATTACTTAAATTAAAACTATAGAAGAAAGAAAATCCCGTAAACAAAAAGTTAGTTGATACAATTGTGAGTTCGTATAACCATACTAATGTGACTGATGAACCTCCTTGACGTTTCTTCATGCGTCGTACGATTACGAAACTTGTCACCCCAAGCGTGCCCGCCTAACTGTAGCTAACAGTTCAGGTGTGGGATTGTCAGTCCCGAATAGATCTATTCACAAATTTCATGCTCTCCCTCCAGGAGACTTTGGTTATACTACAAGTGAGTATTTATTGGTACCCAGAAGGGGCATGACGTAGATAAGTCTCACAATTCTGTATTAACTAGTTTACATGTTGTTCTATTGTTCTCGAGTTCGAAATAGATGTATACGTAGTACAGTATAAATAATTATGCACTAGATAATTATTTAATAAGATACTCTTATCAACTATATGGATAAACTAAGTTGTTACAGTTTACATGTTGACTTTGTACATAGTTTTATTCTATAAAACTTGGAAGGAAATCCCCAAATTATACCCATTATAGTTTGACTGGTAAGTTATGTTCATGTATAGTTTTGAAAACTATGCAATTATGATTAGAAAACATCCCTCATGCTCTGCATATTACAAAAGGGATAATTGTATCTAAAATTTTGATAGAAAACCGTTGTAATTGCATTAGTTTTTAAGTTATGAAAACCTTTATGTTTAGCTTGTATTCCCCCTGAAAACATGAAAAACTCGGAAAAGTGTAGGGGTATGAACTCACTGTTTGACGTCGGATCTGGGTGTATGATTGGTTACGAATGTTGAGTGTCAACCGATGTTTCGTATGCAAGTGGACCCTATTAATCATATGATAACACATATACGTATTAGATTAGGGTATTTCATGACTAATCATGTTGGGAAACCACCCTAAAGTCTTGGAAATGCTTGTACTAAGTGTTCTAGGTCCCACACTTAGTGATATTTGCAAGTTTAAGGCTAAATATGAGCATTAAAGTGAGTGTATGGCCATAAAGATGGGTGTGCGGTCAGGGTGTGTGGCTGGCTGTGTGTGCGGCTGCACACATGAGTGTGAAGCCGTACGGAGGGTGTGTGCGGCCGTACACTCCTCATTTGTGCCCGAAATGTCGATTTTTGAGGTGTTCAGGTGCTAAAGCCAAGTCAAACTAGTAAATGGAGGCCAAACTCTTCACTTTTGGAGAGTTTTAGTGTGTGTGCGGCCACCTTATGAAGGTGTGCGGCCGCACTCCTTCAATGGATGAAGAACACGAAGAACATGGAGAGTTTCAGGCTTAGATTTAGGTGTTTTACCTGTATAACAAGCTAGATGATGGAGTTCTTCACGTTTTTGAGGCCCTTAGAGTGTTCTCGGACGAGATTTATAGAGAGAGAGATAGTAGAGAGAGAAAGTAGAGTGCAGCCAAAGAAAGGAATGAATGAAGGGGGTCCTCCCCTATATATAGGGTCGGGTGTGAGGCTGGGGGGTGTGTGTGCGGCTGGGTGTGCGGATGGCTGGCCGCACACTCGGGTGTGCGGCTGCACACACCTTCTTTGGTGTGTTTGGCCCGATTTTGTGATGCTTCACATTTTCTAATCCTTTTTACGACTCATATCTAGGTTATACTAAGCCTAGAGCACTCATATGGTCCCACAATTTCGTTAAAAGATGATAAATTAGAGTTTAATATTGATATACAGATCAATTGCAAGGATAAAAGTTTTGGGTTGTTACACTTACAACACTCTATCACTATCTGGCTGCTAGTGAATGCTATGGCTACAACCGCTGACTTACAACACTCTATCACTATCTGGCTGCTAGTGAATACTACGACTACACCCGCAAACTTACAACACTCTATCGCTATCTGGCTGCTAGTGAATGCTACGACTACACCCGCAGACTTACATCCTTGCTACACTCGTGTTCTGACAAGAAAATCTTTGGCTTGGTTTTCCAAACCAATCGTCTCCTAATCCCAATTACATAAATCCAACGTTGGGATGTTTCTCAACTTCCAACTTCTGCACTTCTACTCCCGCTCAATTCCCCCGGACTGCTTTCGCTTCCTTCTCGAAGATCACTTATCCCTTCCAAGTTTAGCGTGCTACTGACTCTGAGTAATTGAAGGGTTCTCCCCCACTTTGATCCGGCTAATCCATTATAGCTCGCTGTTGAGAAGGATTCCCAACCCTTCCTATCATCTAGAGGGCTGATCTACAATTGACAAACGTTTACCTCTGCTGGCGCTCCAACCAACCCTTACCTGATCTGAACCAAGCATGCCAAC
Organism: Lactuca sativa; assembly: GCF_002870075.4. Lineage (NCBI taxonomy): Eukaryota > Viridiplantae > Streptophyta > Magnoliopsida > Asterales > Asteraceae > Lactuca > Lactuca sativa. The sequence goes on from NC_056623.2 coordinate 44,486,447, forward strand.
TACTCGAGTACTCTTTAACCCCCGATTGCACTTCCTACAGTGACTGCATCCTGAGAACCTACGCTTAAGGGGAACATCTTCGAACTACTACCCTATCGTCCTCTAGCTACTCCGCTGGAACACAAGCTTATCACTGCTGGGAATATAATAGATTTATACCCGAACGACACCTTCCGGAAGGTAGTGAGATGCTACCGAGTCTCACATATACTTTCTACCACTACTGCATATGAAGTAACCTGCTCTACAGGGGACGTCCTCCAACTATCACTCTAAAATCCAAGGTATGCTGATGGCATATAACTCAATCATAAGCAGGTCACAAAATTCCGAAATATCATTATCATTACTGATGCATGAACAAAACAATTGAGTCATTACAAAAGGGAGAATTCAAACGACATACCTGCGAACTTGTGCGGCTCGATTTTGACTTCCTGTAGGAAGATGGGCGCTTGAACCTGAACTCTCTCCACCACCAAAACAGGACAGCAAGACTTTAAATGACCCGGCTGGTGACAATGAAAACATATATGATCCTTCTTACAATCCCGATACACATGCCCCCTTTCCCCGCACTTGAAACACCTGAACTTGTGACAAGCAAACCCATGAGTCCCTCCACACTTACCACACACCTCAAGGTCCTCCCGACTTCTAATGCCCAAGTCAGCTGAGTATGACTCCTCACTTCTTCCCAATTTTCCTGAAATAAGTGCTCGTTTCCTTCTATCGAGCTGCCCATCCAAACCAATCTCTTTTTCCCGAGCTACCCCGACTACCTCATTATCTGCATGAATAATCGTTTTCTGACCTTGAAGCCTAGCAGTTAGCCTATCTGCAACATGCCCAATATTGTCGGGTAGCTCTTCGCGTACTGCTCACAACTCCACTGTGGACAACTAATAAGCCCTGCTTCCCACCGCATGCGCCTCTACCCGGCTCTGACGGCTGTCGGTGATCCTCAAAGTGGCAGGGACAGGTGCTATCATCTGTCCCGCCGAAAGCAAACTCAGACACTAGGCCTTCCTGTGGCCCTGCTAATTGTAATGGAAACAGATCAGATCTGACCCCTGAGTGGTATGTTTAAATCTCGATATGCCCCTCTAGTTTGTGACTGGGATGCCGAGGATCACAAAACGGGTGTGAATAACCATGCAAACTTACATGGTGCCCTCGCATGTTACAGTCACCTATTCTATGTGCCGGTAAACCATACACACTCCACCGGACTATGACAAACATTGAGTCACCCTTTGCTACCTTTGCTTAGAACCATTTAGTGTGCCGGTTAACCACACACGCTCCACTAACGTCTTCGCAAGGGCACAAAGTGTAATTTCATGGAATTGCATCAATTCACTTTTGCCTAAGTAACTAAGATTGAGAATTTGTAAAACATTTAGTTACTTTTGTACTTCATTATACTTATAATGGAAGGTATTTGTCCTATCCTACCCGTTCGACTAACGACCCTCCACTAGTCAAGAGTGCGGTGGGTAAGAGTGGATACCCATTCAATCGCCATTTTATAGGCAATTTCTTTAAACACCCCTTATAGACCAGCTTTGTGAATGAGGCCTACTAACGGTAAGACTGACTTTTACTCATACATATATATAATGTTAGACTTTTAATGTTATATATAGTATAGGGTGTATTTTACACTTTTAAAATACTAGGAGGTCAAATTTAACAATTATACTTTTAATTCAATTAAATTGTAAACCTAAACTTTTATGGATTTATTAAACCTCTTTTAATTATACACCTTAATTAATTAATAAAACCATAAGGGTGTGATTTGAACTTTTCAAAACAATACTAGGGTTTTACAATTTAAACTTCCTAAATTAAACTTTTAATAAACTTTTAAATTCCAAAACTTGAGGGTAAGTTTTGAAACATTTCAAAACATTAGGGTTTAGAATTTAAATATACATTGAAATTAAACTTTTAATCACAATTTAAATTCCAAAACTTGAGGGCAAGTTTTGAAACCTTTTCAAAACATTTAGGGTTTCAACTATTTAAATTTCAAAACTAAACTTTTGAGTTCAAATTTAAACTATAAAACCTAAAGGGGAAAATTTGAAACTTTTCATAACACAAGGATCAAATAACAAATAATATAAATTAAACAATTAATTTTGTCATTATCTATATTTGACCTAATTTCAATTTCTTACAAAATAAGTTACCCAATTAATACAAATAATCAACTTTAATCATATAAGGAAGTTATTATTTAATCAATTGGTAATTATCTTTTGTTTAATCAAGGATATACTCAAAAATATGAATAAAATCGGATTTTAATGACCTAAAATAGATAAGGCAAGTATCCATAAGAAAAACAGCAAGAAATCCCGAAATCCCCTCTTTCTGACGCTCGAACTCGCCGAGTAGGGGCCTACTCGCCGAGTCCACAATGGGACTCGCCGAGTTCATCAGGCAGTTTCACAAAATCGAATTTTTTAACTTGAACAAACATACAAGGCATCAATACAATAGAAACCAACCAAGGCTCTGATACCACTGATGGGTTTTGGTCATACGAACATCCTATGTGCTCATGCAAACCCTAATGCTTGGATCTAGGTTTCTTTATTGTACATGCAAGTTATCCAAGACTATAAACCCTAGATCTAGGATATGATAATCAATATAACATATAAATTAGGGTTTAGATCATACCTTGATTGTTATGTAGCAATTACAATCTCAAATCCTTTCTTGTATTGACTTTAGAAAGCTTAGAGTCACAAATGTCACTCCTCTAATGGTTCACAAACACCAAGAGCAAGAGGATGAAGAGGAGAAGAGAAGGAGGCTGCCTAAAACGTGTGGAAACCCTAGAAAGAAGCTTGTCCACGTTTTTGGGGCATAAGTGCTCTATATATAGTGAGGCTATTAGGGTTATCTAACAAGGAAACCCTAATTTGGATGCTTAAGACCTAAGCAACCAATGGACTCCTTTCCTTAATGGCCTTGGATGATTTCTAATGGGTTTCCCCATAGAATTCGTCCACTCCTTAATATAAGGCAATACATAGCCCAAATTGCAATTATCTTATAATTACAATTTCAGTCCCTTAAGTTTAATTAATCTCTTTTAGTTACAAAACTAATTACCAATTAATTCTTGACTAATATTAATTAAACAATATGATTTCTCCTTTAATATATTATTCTCATAATATATTAATAAATCATATTTAATCCTTTCTCTCCATAATTCATCCTATCAAGTTGCTTTGGTGAAGGCAACCCAAAAGGACCATGCACCATCGGGTCAAGTACATACCAAAATAGTTATGGACTTAGACACTAATCCAACAGCGTGCAAGTTGGGATCGTCAGGCTGTTATAAGTGCAGCAAGACGGGGCACTTCAGTAGGGATTGTACCGTCCCTGCACCTGTGATACAGACGTCAGAGTTGCTGTGTTTCCACTGCAACCAGAGGGGCCACAAGAAGGCCAACTGCCCCCAGTTGAAAGCAGCAGCGCCAATGAAGGCGCCAGCTCCGGCGACCCTACGAATTACTGATGGCCGGCAGGGCAAGGCAGAGGCTCCAATGGTGAGGAGTCGGGCATTTCAGCTGACTACCGAGGAGGCACCCGCCGCACCCGATGTGGTGACGGGTATGATTCTTTCCATCTGATTTATTCATTAGACCGAGCAGTTCACCCTGGGGAGCCGCGATTCTGTTTGTGAAGAAGAAGGACGGGTCGCATCGGATGTGTATAGATTATCGGGAGCTGAACAAGGTAACGGTGAAGAACCGTTACCCACTCCCGAGGATTGATGACCTCTTTGACCAGTTACAGGGAGCATCTTGGTTCTCCAAGATTGATTTGCGTTCGAGTTACCATCAGAAGAGGGTCAGAGAGGAGGATGTGCAGAAGACCGCGTTTCGGACGCGCTATGGCCACTACGAGTTTGTGGTGATGCCCTTCGGGCTCACCAATGCTCCTGCCGCGTTCATGGACCTCATGAACCGCGTGTGTAGACCGATGTTAGACCGGTCAGTGAAAGTGTTTATTGATGACATCTAGGTTTATTCCAAGATGCAGAAGGAGCACGAGGAGCATTTGCGAGAGGTTCTGGAGACTTTGAGGAGGGAGAACTTGTATGCTAAGTTCTCCAAGTGTGAGTTCTGGTTGCGCGAGGTGCAGTTCCTTGGGCATCTCGTCAACCAGGACGGGATCTCAGTAGACCCGGCCAAAGTGGAGGCCGTGATGAGATGGGAGGTTCCGAAGTCTCCATCTAAGATTCGGAGTTTCCTGGGATTAGCGGGCTACTATCGGAGATTTATTCAGGACTTCTCCAAGATAGTCGTACCCCTGACACGGTTGACTAAGAAATTCGTGGTCTTTCGATGGGGGCCTGAGTAGCAGAAAGCATTTGAGATTCTGAGACAGAGATTGTGCGAGGCACCAATCTTAGCCCTGCCAGAGGGCGTAGAGGATTTTGCGGTATACTGTGATGCGTCCATTTCAGGTTTGGGCGTGGTGCTGATGCAGAGAGGGCATGTCATTGCTTACGCTTCGAGGCGGCTGAAGCCTCACGAGGCGAACTACCCGACACACGATTTAGAGTTGGGGGCGGTGGTTTTCGCCCTCAAGATTTGGCGACATTACCTCTATAGAGTTCGGTGTACCATTTATACGGACCACAAGAGTTTGAGGTACCTCATGGATCAGCCGAATCTGAACATGAGACAGCGTCGGTGGTTGGACGTGGTGAAGGATTATGATTGCGAGATCCTTTATCACCCAGGGAAGGCCAATGTGGAGGCCGATGTGCTTAGTCGCAAGGCAGCACCGATCAGAGGCGTGTGCATGAGGATGACGGTGGTAACTCCACTGTTAGAGCAGATTCGGGAGGCTCAGCAGGAGGCTATGAAGGAGGAACATCGGAAGAGCGAGCGTATAGTGGGTCAGGTTTCCTCCTTCGATTATGATAGCCGAAGATTATTGACATTACACCGTAGGGTGTGGGTACCATATCGCGGGGGCGTGCGCCATGTCTTGATGGAGGAGGCGCTTAAATCCCGATTCTCCATTCATCCCGGGGCAACGAAGATGTATAGAGATCTCCGTCTAAACTATTGGTGGCCATGCATGAAGCGGGATGTAGCTTGGTACGTTGAGCGGTGCTTAACCTGCACGAAGGTCAAGGCCGAGCATCAGAGACCACACGACAAGATGCAGCCGTTGGATATTCCGCTGTGGAAATGGGAAGACATTACGATGGATTTTATCAACAAGCTTCCCAGGACCACACGGGGAGTGGATTCTATATGGGTCATCGTGGATCGTTTGACCAAGAGCGCCCACTTCATACCGATCCAAGAGAGTATCTTGGCAGAGAAGTTGGCCGATATCTACATTCGAGAGGTGGTGGCGTGGCACAGAGTGCCAGTCTCTGTGATTTCAGACAGAGACATACAGTTTACTTCTAGGTTTTGGAAGAAGTTCCATGACGAGTTGGGCACTCGTCTGCATTTTAGCACCACTTGTCACTCGCAGACAGATGGTCAGAGTGAGCGGACCATCCAGACTCTGGAGGATATGTTGCGGGCATGCGTGCTAGACTTCGGTGGTAGCTAGAATACTTATCTTCCTTTGGCTGAGTTCTCATACACTAACAGCTACCACGTGAGTATTGACCGTCCTCCCTTCGAGATGTTGTACGGGAGGAGGTGCAGGAACCCGATATGTTGGGGTGAGGTTGGCCAGAGGGTCATGGGGAGCACCGAAGTGGTGCTCAAGACGACCGAGAGGATTCAACAGGTTCGGAGCAGGCTTCAGACTGCACAGAGTCGGCAGAAAAGTTATGTCGACAAGCGTCGTTCAGACCTGGAGTTCCAGATCGGGGATATGGTTCTCCTGAAGGTGTCGCCTTGTAAAGGCGTCATTCGATTCAGGAAACGGGGCAAGTTGGGCCCAAGGTACATTGGACCGTTCAGGGTTGTAGCCCGGGTGGGCAAGGTAGCGTATATGCTGAATCTGCCGGCCGTGCTTAGTCAGATCCAAAACACCTTCCATGTCTCCCAGCTGCAGAAGTGCCTAGTGGACGACTCAGCGATGGTACTCCTAGAGGATATTCAGGTTGATGACAGCTTGAATTACATCGAGAGGCCAGTGGCCATCCTCGACCAGAAGTCGAAGGATTTAAGGAACAAGAGAGTGGAACTCGTGAAGGTGCAATGGAAACATCGGAAGGGGTTGGAGTGGACTCGGGAGCCGGTAGAAGAGATGATGGAGCATTACCCCGAGTTGTTCCTGGAACGAGCAACAGACTTCGAGGACGAAGTCTAAAATAAGTGGGGGAGATTTGTAGCACCTGGTTCCTAGTATGTATGATTTATCTAAGTATTTTAAATTTTTAGCCTTGGACTCGGCGAGTTGTAGGCCTGACTCGCCGAGTAGGGACGGGATATTGAGCACGTTTAAGTTGGCGACTCGGCGAGTCCGCTAGTCAGGATGAAACCCTAATTTCAAGGGTTTGCACCCTATTTAAACCCCCTTATGCGCCCCCAAGCCAATCTCTTTCACCCCCAGAGCATCCTATTTCAAACCCTAACACTCTCCTTGTGATTTGAAGTGTTTATGTGCTTGTACCTTGAAGATTGAAGAAGAGAAGGAAGGAAATACCAAAAGAGAAGGTGAAGAGCAAGGATCTAAGACCTAATCCAGAGTTCATTGAGGTACAATTCGGATCTATTTTGTTTATATGCTTGAATCCCCATTAAAGCTATTCTTGAACCATTTCCAAGCTTGATAGTAGTATAGTGATCATAATGGGTTGAATAGCCACTAGATCTAGCTATGTTTGAGTTCCAGAATCCTAAATCTAATACCTTTATGGGGCCATATTGCATGAAAGCCCTAGATCTACCCCTTTTAGTGTGTTTTGAGCCTTAAAACCTCCATTGATGATTATATACACATAAAGTTGGAAACTTTACGTGTTAATCAAGCCCTAGGAACCCATATCTATAAATGGGATACACTGGATTCAAACATAATCGAGTGTATAGAGATTGCATGTATGCGACTCGGCGAGTCGAGTCGCGAGTCCCCGATTTCCCCCTTTCGAGTTATGCCGAGTGGGATCAGTGAGCCATAGGTGGACTCAATGAGTCAGAAGCCAGACCCAATAATGGAGGGACTCGGCGAGTCAACGCCCTGACTCGGCGAGTCCAAGGAAATCTTATTGCCTCAAGAACAGACTCGACGAGTTGTTCATACAACTCGGCGAGTCACAGTCTAGAGTGTTCATTGGATGAAGATGAACTCGACGAGTTGTTCATACAACTCGGCAAGTCGGATGAAGGATCATTGGACATCAGTTTAGAAGGAGAACTCGTCGAGTCATCGCCTAACTCGACGAGTAGAGTCGGGAATAAGGACAATTGACTGGATAGGGACTCGACGATTTGGAAAGCCAACTCGGCGAGTCGGGTAAACTGGAAGTTGACTTTGACTTTGACTTTGACTTGGTCAGGGGTAAAATGGTCATTTTACGCTAAGGACAGTTAGCATTATTTGACTGAGTGTTTTGTGGGAATTATAGCCGGAGGGTTTCCGGAGTAGTAGCAACAACAGACAGACAGTTCCCACGCAGATCAGCAGCTACTACGAGGTGAGTTGCCTTCCAGTAGCGGTGGGTCTACGACCACAATGTCGGCCCACCAGTAGGAGTTGTATGATTAGATGATTGTCTATGTGATATTCATCTAGGTTTGCTACTACCTGATATGTTTATGTGTTAGTATGATATGATGCTATGTGCTAGTGACAGTAGGGGAGATAGTCCCCAGATTACCGGTCGATAGGGCCGAAGGGGTAGTCATGCCCAGCCGTGCTAGATAGATTATGTGATATGTGTTATGTGGTAGTAGTAGGGGGTGAAATAGTCCCCAGTATTCGGTCGAGAGGACCGAAGGGGAGACTAGCACCCAAATATGCTAGTCAGTATCCGGTCGAGAGGACCGAAGGGGAGACCAACACCCATATATGCTATCCAGTATTCGGTCGAGAGGACCGAAGGGGTAGGTCGGGCACCCAGATATGCCTGACAATATATGTATGTTATGTGATTATACGGTATGTGGTACAGTGGGGGAACTCACTAAGCTTCGTGCTTACAGTTTACAATTTTGGTTTTAGGTACCTCTTCGTCGAAGGGGAAGGAGCTGGCGCGGTAGCGGCACATCATGCACACACACTGTTTTCCGCAATTATGGGAATGTTCTGGGATTTATACTCTGACATTTTGATTGATTACCTGTTTTGGTGTTCAGACATGGTATATGTTTATGAAATGGTGTGATCAGACAATGTTTATTTACAAATGATTTTACTAAGTATTGTTTGAAAAATGAAATTTTTGGACGTGAAAAATGGGTCGTTACAAGTGAATAACCATGCAAATATACTTGGTACTCTCAATGTCACTATCAGCTAATCAATGTGTCGGTTAGCCACACACGCTCCATTGATCTATGAAAAACATCGAGTTACCCTTTGCCTCCCTTGCCAATCCCAAACTAGTGTGTCGGTTAACCACACACGCTCCACTAACGTCTCGACAAGGTGCAAAGTGTAATTTCATGGGTTAGCATTTACTTCACATTTTTCCTAAAATAACTAAGATTTGAGAATTTATAAAAGTGTTTAGTTACTTTATTATTCATTATAATTTTAATGAGAGTTTAGTGTCCTATCCTACCCGTTCGACTAACGACCATCCACTAGTCAAGAGTGCGGTGAGAAAGAGTGGATACCTAATGGCGATCATTTTACATGCTGCTTCCTTAAACACCCCTTATAGACCAGCTTCGTGAATGAGGCCTACTAACGGTAAGACTGACTCTTTACTTATACATATATAATATATTAGACTTTTAATTTTATACATAGTATAATGGTGTATTTTAAAAACATTTTTAAAATAATAAGGGTTTAATCCTTTAATAAAATTAAACATTTAATTTAATTTAATTAAAACCTTTTATGGATTTATTAATTATATTTTAATTAATCACTTAATTAAATTATTAATAATATCCATAAGGATGTATTTTAACCTTTTCAAAATAGAGTTAATATTAAAAAAGCCCTAAATTTTTAACGTGTAATTGGAAAAAACTCTAATATTTTTTTGTTATTGCTCTGGCCACAACTTTCTCGCAGAATTATCACTCTAACCCACTTAACAAGTTTCATGGTTAACTTGGTTATTTTTTTTTGCAAATCAGTCTTAAAAAGTTCAAATTTGGTCCCTAATGTTTGCAAAAAATTACACCACATGGTTTTTTAAGTTTATTTTTCGTTTTTTGTAAACTTTATTTATTTTCGGTTTTTTTTATAAATATATATACATTTTTTATTACTTTTTTAATATACTTTATTTATTATCATTTTTTAACTTTATTTTTTAGCAATTTGTTTATTTGTTTTTTTTACCTTTTGTTTTTTATTTTTTCTATTTTAGTTATTTATGGTTTTTCTAATGTTTTTATTTATTTTGATTCAAGTAAACGAACTTGAATTACTATAACAAGTTTTTTTTATAGAAACCGACTATTATTATATTTTTTGCTCTTTCTTTTAGTCTATTCTCAAATTGAAAAATATTATCTTAAATTTAAACTATTGATATCATATATAGAAATATGATTTAATTTGCAAGTTATACAACACATTGAAACATTAATTCTCAATAAGCAAGCTAATTTTTTTTAATTTTCATTTTTTCGTAACATAAATATAATAACACTAAACAAAAAAAGAATAAAAAGAAAATAAGTTGGACCGAAATTACAAATATAAACATAACTATTTTATTTACTTGAAAAAAAATAAAAAAAAATTACGAAAACTATAAATTATCAAAATTGTAATATACTATAATATATTAATACATTTTACATTTTTCGGAAAAGGTCAATAAAAAAGTTAAAAATACAAAAAAAAAAATGAGAAAAAAAATAAATAAAAAGATGAAAAAAATTAAAAATATAATACGAAAAGAAAAATGAAAAAAAAACTATAATATACTCTATATATACACTAAAAAAATAGAAAACAAAAGGTGTCCTATGTTGTTACTTGTTGGAAATTGCTTGGCAGCTTAATCGAAGAGGCACAAGCTACAATCTACATAAGCTAAATTGTTCAATATCCGATGCCTCGATAATTAAGAAGGATTTAATAAAATCTATTTATAAAACGTTTCATTTACTATATATATATATATATATATATATATATATATATATATATATATATATATATATATATATATATATATATATATATATATATATATATAGTTATAATCTCCTTTTGACATGTGTCACCCTATTAAGCCTATTAATTAATCATATTTTATTCTTCTTTCTAAATTTCCACTCAAATTACATTAAATTAATAACATTACAATAAAAATTAAAATAAAATTAATACAAATTATAAGGTGATATAATTTCACATATTTAGTTAAATTAACAATTATGATTTTATATAAAAAATAATTGATTAACAATTTTGAATTCTCGCTATAAAAAAAGACATCATGATCTTTGAAAAATGAATTTTGAGCATTAAGCAATAAGAAGCTTAAACTTGAATTAAAACTTAAATATCACACCAGGCCAACGATTTATCAAAGAAGAAAAAAATTGAAGAAAAAGAAGTTACAACATACTTGTTACAAATTGGTGAGAGAAAGACTACTCAATTGGAGAGTTTTTAATTAATTTATTATGGCTTTTTGTAGAATTTCATGGATTCTTGTTTTTTGGGTTATGAACGAATCCCTCTGCTACACTCTAAATAACATAATCAAACCAAGTATCACCAAAAACCAGATAACAACAGATTTGCTCGAGTTAAATAAAAATAGTAGACATGGGCCTTCAATTCATTAACCTAATAACCTCCACACATAACATCATAGCCTCTTCAATAAACAACAAAAACATTGAACCATGAATAAGATTAAACAACAAAAGCGTTAACCCAGAATCGAATTAAACCCCAATATCTATTAAACAGAAAAACATTAGACCTAAATTAAAGTAAACCATAAATTGAATTAAACCTATTTTGAATTAAACCCAGTGAATAGAAGATAGCGAAACAGGAACGTCAACGGTTGTGTGTACTGGCGATACAAGGGTTTGAGAAGGGTTGATGGCGGTAAAAGTTTGCCCGACGTGTACCTACCTGCTACCATAGTTATAGGAAATCACAATTAAGTTATCATATTTATAAGGAATTTATATTAGATAATAAATAATTTAATTAACAAAATTCCACAATTACCATATTAAATGATTGGTTTACAATTAGCCATACATTCACACAATAATTATAGGTTATATATGAACCTAACTCTCTCTCTCTCTCTCTCTGTATATATATATATATATATATATATATATATATATATATATATATATATATATCGGGTCTTAAGCGGAACGGATAGTAGTCTACCCGTCCCCCCCCCCCCCCCCGCCCCCCGCGGTCCCCGTTATGGGTAAACAATGAAATCCCCATCCCCGATCCGTTACCCACTAAAGCGGGAAATACCCGATCTTTTCGGGTCGGGTCCCCACGGGTAGCGGGGAATCCCCGACCCGCTTGCATCACTAAATATGATTTCTGATTAATATATTATATCCATAATACATTAATAAATCATTTATCTTGATTTCATATTACTTTATTAACCAAGTAATAAATTAATAAATCATTCTTCTCTCTCTAATAGTTATCCTATTCAATTGCCAGGTTTGAAGGCAACCCAAAAGGACATTGCTAATATCAATTATAGTTATGAGCTTAGACACATAATCCAATAGATATCAAACAATCTGCAGAAATATTTGGTAACCAACTCCCAACTAAACCCTAGGGGTTGTGACTTCCTTGCTACGTGTATGGATCCTGTGCTTTCAGTAGTACGGGCCCATACTACCTTCTACACTTACCCATATTTGTCTCAAGTATCATCACAATGCCCTAATAATATAAATATGCATGGTGGTCGCTCATTCCTCACTCCTAGAGGAAAGCTAACTATCCCATAACTGACTTACCAGCCTCACACAACCCACCCATGAAACTTCCACCAACCATGTAGCACTAGTGTATGCTAGCCATACATAACGCTGGACCCCATAGACATCTGAATACTCGGTCCTACTCTAAGCCCATAACCAAACAAGGAACAGGAAATAAAGCTGAACCAAACATTCTCAGGCTATAAGATCTTAATTATGTACAATCGTGATGCATACACTAAGCAACTACAATAATGATGTCAATCTCATATAAGGAAAACCCTAGGCTATCAGGCATCATACCATCAGGCAATTCTATCGTGTAATTCCTGAAGATCCTTATCCTAGTACTAGCATGTTGCTCTAACATATCACAATATCACATAACCGTATGGTATTTTAGGGTTTACTTACTGGCTCTGGCTGATCGTACACTCTACATCCTCCTTTACTTATTTTGAAAACCCTTTAAAAATCATTTTGAAAATCTTTTCCTTGATTTGAGACTGGATTCACACGAGTGTTCCTCCAATTCACTCAAACCAAGGCTCTGATACCAACTTGTAACATCCATAAAAATCATGCCAAATTTAAACTTTTAAAAACATTTCAAAACCATTAAACCTTACAAAACTTGTTTTCAAAATAGTATAATATCATAGTATCCCAGAAACATAAACACAAATGTGAGGAGCTGTACGATCACGCCTTTGCCCTCCCGCAATCATCTGATGTACCTGAAACCAAAATTGAAACTGTAAGCCCAAAGCTTCGTGAGTTCCCCCAAAATACCCATACACACCATAAGACACACATAATTACAAACAACATACTATGGGTCCAGTCAACCATCGGGTTGGAATACCCCAGGCCCTCAACCATCCGGTTGGAATGCCAACATAATATAGGTCCAATCATCCTTAGGATGGAATACCCCAGGTCCACAAGCAACAGGTTGGAATTCCCACATACTATGAGTCCAACCATCCTCGGGAAGGAATACTCACGACCCATAACTAACAAGTTGGAATGCTCAGGTATGTTGGCTTACACACAAAGCATATAAGCCTCAACCACCAATCAAACATGTACACATATAACTGATAATCACATAACAGTCTATAGACAAACAAACCGATGCAACAGATCATAGCCACATAATACATAATACCATCCTATCTACCAGGATACTGATCTAACAGATCATACTAGCATAGCATATCCGGATAACAATCCAAAGGGCCGGCCTTGGTGCCTTCGACCCTTGAGTATAGTGAGGAAAACTCACCTCGCATGTAGTGCTGAAATGAACTGAAAGTCTCCGACCGTTGTCTCACCGAAAATCCCGAACCATCCAAATAATAAATACCAAGTCAAAACATGAGATATCAATCTTTACTAAGGGTCCACATAATCCATTTTGTCATTTCTATTTACTGGGCCAAGGCCCAATTGCCAAATCCATGATCCTAAAAGTCCATATATCCAAAGCCCATTAATGGCCCAATTTCTCAATTGTGCCTAACCTCCTAATTGGACTTTAATCTAAGATCCATCATCAAAACTGGCCCAAACCTAACTATTCAGAGAGTCCAGCCAAGCCCAAGTCCAGTTAGTCCAAAGGTGGCCCAAATCCTGAAGCCCAACTGTCAAAAGCCCAACAGAGGGCGTACGCAGGGCGTACTCCTCTGGTATGTTGGGCGTACTTCCATCTTGCATTGACCACCATCAGGGTGGTTGACTTAGTACATTGGGCATACAGAAACTACGTTGGGCGTACGCGAGTTTTGCCAAAACTCTAATAAGTGCTTAATAGCTTAAGCACTTAAGCTCAAACTTCAGATCTATTGATCAAATGTGCCTAGGATTCATAAAGTCTCGAACTTTAACACTTTGGAAATCCAGAAAGTTCCTAATACATGGTCTTAATCCATTAAGACCTTCCTACTCCATGCATGAGACACATTTAGCTATTGGGACATCATTCTTTTCACTTAAGACCTTTTCAAGGTTCTGAAAGGACAACTTATCTCGTCCAAATCATGTCATGCACCAACTTGGGACTTTTTGGGACAATAATGGTTCCATAAAGCTAGCATAGCAAGATCTACATCATACAAGCATAAAGTTTGAAGCTTTTTACCTTCTGGAGCTTCTAGGGCACAAAACAACTTCAGATCCACAAGCTTGTACTCCTTCTCCAACTTCTTGGTGCAACACTTTCTTCTCCAACTACTCAAACACACTCAATAAGCTCACACACTCAAGAAAAGGATTAGGGTTTGGGGAAAATGGCTTAAGACTGAGGAGGCTGAGGTAAGGAAGGATTATGAGCTCATAAGGACGTTTATATAGCATGCAAACCCTAAATATTAGGGTTTGCATCTGACGCGAGTACGCTTAGCGTACCCAAGTGTATGCCCAATATACTAGGGTGCGCCTAGTACGCTTAGGGTACCTTATGTACACTTAGCGTACTAGTCTTGTTCTCAAAGTTGCAATTTTAGCCCTTAGGCTTCTCATGGGTCAACTCTTCTAACCTTAAGGACTACAAATGACAAAATAATAATAGAAGAGTGGATTCAGAAATACTAGTAAAATCTCGGGATGTTACAGAAAACATAACGGCCTTCCCCCCTGTGAGGACAATCCCTGACGTCATGATCAATCCTGCTACACTTGTAGCAACCCATACCCCTAAAATCATCCCACAACACATCATTATACCTTACCTTCTTCATTTCCTCATCTGTTGCATACTGTGGCACCAATAAAACCTTCTCTCGGAACTTGGCAGTGATCTCTGCCATAGTCTCGGTAGTCCGAGGAGATCCAGAAACTCTCACGCCAACTGTTGTACCTCAATCACCATTGCAAACTCAACATAGAACCTAATCGAGAAGTCATCCCATGACATAGCATCAATAGCGTCATCGCCCATCTCATTACCAACCTCTTCCCACCAATATCTCGCTCTGCTCTTCAATAGGCAGGAAACACACCTGGCCTTCGCCTAGCCATACTTGCTAACCACCTCCTACTGACAATGGGGTCCCTTTACCCATGGAACGCAGGAGATCCACAAGCACGGAACTCCCGGAAAGAATAAATGCAAGCTCCAACAACAACCATAATCTTCACAAGGAATGTGCCCAAGCGCTCAACCAAGATATCCGAAATACAGTGAGAAATCTCCGATAAGATGAACTCTTGCAACTGCTCGCTAATCGGCTCAACATCCTCATCTGAGCTAGAACCCAAACCAGAACCTAGACCTCCTTCCTGGAAGCTCATCACCAAACTGAAATACAATCATGCAGATGATCATAACATACTCAAGAATCCTATTCTCCAAGTTTCTCAGATTCTCCAAGACTCTCCTCGAGCCGAGTATGGATCCTGTGGTTTCAGTAGTATGGGACTGATACTACCTTCCACACCTATCCATACTTTCGTCAGGAATTATCATGAATCCTCTAAGTCACGTACTCCTCTGGTGCACCAAATATTCACTGAACAACAACACAAAACCCACCGAAGCACCTCCTAGGCTCCCCTAGGTTCCCGTCTTTACCGTGCCATGAGCTATTGAAGAACTCCTCATAATGCCGGTCATCCACCTCATGAATACCACCATATTCACTTAGTAGTTGACTCCCATCATCCAAGAGTTCCACAAAGCACAAAGTAAGCAGCATTTGTGTAGTAACACTCCAATCCATAGAATAATCTCGAGCATTCAAAATCACACACCATAACTTATGCTGGAAATTTCACCCTCACTGCCGGTTGCCTTATGCATGCAAATTATACACAGAACATGATCAAATAGATTGTTAAATAACAGACTCTACCCTAGAACCATAACTAGACAAGGAACAGGATATAAGGTGAAATCAATTATTCTAAGGCTATAAGATCCTAACCGTATACAATCTTTAAAGCATACACTTAGCAATTACTGATTCCAATAATTATTCCCATCTCAACATAACATCCAATACACCTAATGCAACGAGGCATCACATATCAAGCAAAACTATCACGCACTAATCATCTCTAGCATGCAAGTCTACCAGCTCATACAATAGACATACATAGTCATCTCTCCTAACATTCTATCGTGCAAAAACTGAGCAGATCCTTAGCCCTAACTAGCATGTGATACAAAAATCATAAATCAAGTCATATCAAATAACATGTATGGATATTTTGGGAAAACTTACTTGAGCTCAGTTGATTGCATGCGCCATACCTTTTGTTATCTTAGAAAACTCTTTTCTTAAAATACTTTTCCTTTTGAAAACTTTACCAAATCCTTAGTTTGAGTTTAGACACACCCGAGAGTATGTTTGAATCCCTCAAACCAAGGCTCTGATACCAACTTGTAACTCCCCAAAAATCATGGCATAAGAAATTTTGTTTTTAGATTAATAAATTGTTAATACATATTATTCCCATAAAATCAAGGTAACCAAAATTTAGCAAAATATCATCGAATCAGAGTAATTTACAAAATGCAGAAACATGTGGCGTGTGCACTGCAATCGCCCCAAGCTCCTTTATTTGAAAACCGGAGTACGTGAAACATAAACTAAAAATTGTAAGCACAAAGCTTAGTGAGTTCCCCAAAATACCACACAACAAACAACTACAGAGTATCATGCAACGTGCATATAGTTGCCATGGGTTCCCCCCATGGTCTTTATCTGATATGCCATGGGCTCCCCCATGGTCTTTACGTGGAATGTCATGGGCTCACCTCATGGTCAGATATCCAAGTGCCACAGGCTTCCCCAGGGTCTTCCTTGAAAGTATCACGGAGACAACTAGCATTCCACATGACACGTAATCGGATGACATTGGTGCCTTCGACCCATAGATATAATGAGAAGACTCACCTTGCACTGTAGAAACTCACTAAATGAATCCCTAGCTGCTGCCCTGACGGCTTCCCGAACTATCAATACCAACAACATCTAATTAGCAATTGGGTTCCAATCCATAACCACAACTCCATACCTGGGGTAAAAGGACCATTTTACCCCCAACCTAGCCTTGTCTAAATCTATGACCCACACTACAATATGAAAGGTCCAAAGGCCCACTAATCCACTAATGGCCCAATTTTCCAAATTAGGCCCAACCCGATATGGGCCTTTTTCACAGCCCATAATTCGCTTAATTACAATTCAGATTACCTCAAATACCCCTTGGGACAACCTTGTTCAAGGACATGAATCAGAAAAACAAGATCCAAAGTCCATCTCGACCCAACTCGCCAAGTTGTCTACACAACTCGCTGAGTTCTACCTCAGCTTAGAAATGGGGGAAAACCAAAACAACTCTCTAAGTTGACCAACCAACTCGCCGAGTTCGCCCGAGACCCAACAGTTTAATGCATTAAGCTGCCTTCATCGAATCCAAGAGCTCCAAAGCTCAGGTTTTGACCAAAATGAGATCTAGAAGGGTAGAGTTTCCAACTTTACCCCTAGGAACCACCTAAATGGGTCCAAACCCAATCCCTAGACTTAAAAGAGTGAGGGCTTAACCATTAAGCACTTAATCATCAAAGACAATACCCCAAAATGCATATCTGACCCCATAAGGTTGTAAAGCCACGTAAAGTTGCCAACTTTACATTCGTAGAAGCTTAGGAGAAGCTCAAATGCACAAGAAGGGCTTAATAAGGGACTTAAAAATGCATGAAGTCCTTAAGACCATAAAGTTGGCACCTTTATGCCAAAAGAGCTCATGAAGATCATAGACCTGAAAGAATAAACACATAGGACTTCTACTTCTGTAACAACCACCCATCCATGGCTAAAAGCAAACAATGTATCCCAATAAGAGATCTAAGCAAATATTAAGCAAGGTTAGAACTTTATACTCGAAATATGCTGGAAATGGAACAGAGAATCAAGATCTAAAAGCTCCTACTTGAACCACCACCTTGAACCAAGTTTCTCTTCCTTCAATGAGCTTCAAACACACCAAAACACACCCACAATGAGCTTACAACACTCAAGTAGGCTCTAGGGTTTCGAGATTAGGGTTAGCGGCTATGGAGGATGGGAATGGGGCCAACACCTGGGACATAAGGTGTTTAAATAGGGTGCAAAACCCTAAAATTAGGGTTTCTCAATCAGCGTCCAACTTGTCAAGTTTACTACCATCAACTCGCCGAGTTGGCTCATAAAACCCCGCAACCCAAAAGCCTCCAACACTCCGAGTTTCCCACCATCAACTCGACGAGTTGGTCCTTAGAAAAAGGGATGTATTCCACAATTAATCTTCTAGATTCCGGGTGTTACAGTGGGAGGTATATGGAACTTTAAGAGTAAAGAACCATAAACTCAATGCATCATAGTTTGGAACTTGCAAGTTTCCAACTGTTGTTGAATCTGCTCAATAGTTGATCAGAAACTAATAGAACACATAGAGATGCACTCAAGGGAGAAAACATACATGAATGAAAATCTTCTCAGCTTTAAGCTAACATCTCAAAGTAAGAATCTTATTTATTATAAGATAATTACATAGTGTGATTTGATTATAAATCAAGATGACTCCTGTGTTTTTTTTACAAAGCTAGTGGGAGCGGAGTAACATTCCTAGCCTTGTATGTAGTTGACATACTAACTCTTGGAATAAAGATCTATATAGATAGATCATGGCGACTTAAAGGATTAAGTAAAATTGCATTAACTGTCAAGGATCTTAAAAAGCTTAAGATAAAGGACTCTGAGAGAGTCATCTTCTCAAAAACCACATGACATGATTTTGAAGAAAATCCTAGTGAAAATGTTTTTGAACTAGATAACATGATTGTATTCCATATGCTGTTGCAGTTGAATTAATCATATATGTTATGATTATGCATAAAGGCCAAATAAGTTGTATGACTTATAGGAACATTCTAAAGTACTTGCGAGAACTAGAGGATTATTCCTAATATAAGGAGTATTTGAAAGAAATCTATGTTTAAAGTTGTTACACATATGCTAAATTTTCAAATAGATTGAGATGACTCTCAGTCACAATCGGGCGTGTCCTCATTATGAATGAAGAGAAAGTTACATGGATAGCGTTTCCATGAAAGTTTTAATTACAGTTACACATCAAAATTAGATTTTATATGGTTTTCAAGAACCACATACAAGGACGCTTAATCTATAGTTCATTATGACTATGCGTAATACCATTACCCAAGTATTAATATCTAAGTCATATTTAAGCATATAATACATTCTCAATAGTTTTTCTTTATATATGAGTTATATATATATATATATATATATATATATATATATATATATATATATAACTGAAAATGTTTGTATTTGTAAAGTTTATACAAATCGAGTTTGTCAAATCTACTTAACAAAGCCTAAACCCTGATTCGAAGCATCACAGTAGACTATGAAATCTTCGGTTCCCTCTGGTAAGGATAGTACCGGTGTGCTACAGAGGGCTTGCTTCATGGTTTGGAAGGCAATTTCTCGTTTTTCAGCCCAGTTGAAATCCACGCCTTTTTGTGTTAGGGTGGTAAGAGGTTTGGCTATCTTGGAAATTTTTTGAATAAATCTCCAATAGTAGCCTGCGAGGCCTAAGAATTGGCGAATTTCTGTTGGTGTTGTCGGGATCGCCTAACTTTCGATTGCTTTGATCTTGGAAGGATTTACATGAATCCCGTCCTTGCTGACAACATATCCTAAGAAATTTACACTGTGGAGCCAAAACTCACATTTTGAGAGTTTCACATACAACTTCTCAGCTCGCAGGGTATCTAAGATCTGTCGAAGATGTTGACTATGTCTTCTTCACTCCGAGAGTATACGAGAATATCATCGATGAAAACGATTACGAAATTATCAAGGAATGGGCGACAAACTCGACTCATGAGGTCCATAAATGCGGCGGGGGGCATTTGTTAGACCGAAGGGCATCACGACAAATTCGTAATGTTCGTACCGTGTTCTAAAGGAAATTTTTGGGACATCCTCCTCCCGGACTCGGAGTTGGTGATAACCAGATACCAGATCTATCTTGGAGACATAACTAGCTCCTTGAAGCTGGTCAAATAGATCATTGATTCGCGGAAGTGGATACCAGTTTTTGATAGTGAGCTTGTTTAGTTCCCTATAATCGATACACATCCTGAAGGATCCGTCTTTCTTTTTAACGAAAAGAACCAGAGCTCCCCAGGGAGAGAAGCTTGGTCTTATAAATCCCTTATCCGGGAGTTCAATGAGTTTGCTTGATAATTCTTGCATTTCAGCGGGATCCAACCTATAGGGTGATTTGGCGATCGGAGTGGTTCCAGGCACGAGGTCGATCCGAAATTCGACTTGTCTTTCTGGGGGTATCCCTGGAAGATCTTCAGGAAATACATCCGGAAAGTCGCACGCCACTGGGATGTCATGAAGGTTTACTTCTTCCTTGGTTTTATCTATGACGTGAGCGAGGAATGCGTAGTTCTTTTTGAGTAAACACTTTTGTGCTTTGATGCACAATATAAGATGAAGATTTGTGTCGGGTTTATCTCCATATATTATTAGGGTTTCATGATTGGGAAGATGAAGGCGAATGGCCTTCTCGCGACACATAATATCAACATGATGGGGGCTTAACCAATCCATGCCAATTATCACATCAAAACTCCTCACATTTACAGGCATTAAATCTATTTGGAAGGAGTGGTTGTTTAGTGTTAACCTGCATCCGATATAGATATCTTTAGTTGATTCAGTCTTCCCATTAGCCATTTCCACCGTGAAGGTTTCATTGAGCTTCTGGGGACGTTGATTTAGAAGATGTTTGAACTTGTTACTAACGAAACTTCGTTCTACCCCACTATCAAATTAGATAAATGCATATGTGTTGTTAAGTAGGAATGTACCAGTGACAACGGTAGGGTCCTGAACTAACTCACCTTGTCCCAAAGTCAAAACTCTTCCCGATCCTCCAGCTCCTTGATTGTTAACATTAAGGCAATTGCACCTGAAGTTCCCGGTTCTCCCGCATCATAACAGGTATGACTGGCCCTATGATTGGTGTTGTTGTTGTTGCTGTTGTTGTCGTTGTTGTTTGGCGTCTGGTTCTATGGAAGCTGAGTCCTGCAGTACTTTGCGGTTGTTGCTATTGTTTTCGTTGTTGTTTTCCCCCTTCTTGTTCCCACCTTCTTTCTTAACTTCTGCTTCTCCTGTTTTGGCACCCTTTTTGTTGCTGATATGTGTATATTTAGAGTGTATTTAGTATATTTTTTTATTCATATATTGGCTAAATTATCGCATATTATGGACAAAAGGTACTTAAAAGTGTTACATTATGTTTTTCAGTCCAAAAATGAAGTTCGGAAGTAAAAGGAAGCAAGAGAAGCGGTAAGAAGATTGAGAGTGGAACGAAGAAGGAAAACACTGAAAAAGAAGCTTCTACTCGTCGAGTCATATATCTACTCGACGAGTCCGGTCGAGGAATCAGAAGGATAATGACTCGGGATCCCAGATAGTTATCGCAATGCGAAGAATGTGAGAGGGACTCGACGAGTCACCACTTGACTCGACGAGTCGAACCGCTTATTTAAAGATTATTCCACAGATCGAGAAAAAAGAAGTTCTGGGACGATTCAGAAGTGCTTAGTTGCGAATAAGAAGCCAGAAGAACCCTAGAAGTCGACCAAGGAAGCTAGAATCCAATTCCGGGAGTCATTAAGGCATAATTCCACCATTCTATTTGTTTCTTTTGTTTTGTCAACATGATTAAGCAACTTGAACTTATTTGTTTGCTGTTATTTACCTTAGTTATGAGCTAAATTCTTTAAACTTCTATTTGGGGATACGAAATTGGTAATATGGTTTGATTCTTGGTAGGATTAATTCTATGTTGGTTAATTTAGTTATTTTAGCTTGCTAAAGAACCTTGTGAATGAATGATAATTGATTTTCTGTTAATAGGGAGATAATTAATTAGCATGAACATCTATTAGTTATCAATCTCATATGCTTAGTGAACACTTTTTGTCATATGTCTAGTGTAATGAACATGAAACTAGGATTAATAAGAAAATCAAGTAAATTTATGTGCAAGCTTGTGAGATGACCATTAAACAAGAAGTTAATTAAAAGATAAATTAATTAGCTATTGCAAGTCTAACTTAACCCGAATATTATATCTAGTAAATTTAATTGAAATAGACAACTAGCCATTGTTTAAATTGATTTATTTGCTAAGGATTAATGAAGTGAATACGGAATTAATCAATTGAATCGGTAACTAGCAAAAGAATTAATCCATTGCACTTTTACCTTGAAATCAACCATAGGATCAATTAAGTTGAACTAAATAGAAGTACTTCTCCGTTATTGAATCTAGTCAAGTCTTTGTTTTCTAGTTTAAGTTAGTAATAATTAGTAAGTTTCTAGTCTTGCAAAACTAGAGAAAACCCCTACTTATTAGTTAAATTAGATAAATTAGGTTTTAGTATTTAATTTGTCGTTCCCTGTGTTCGATACCCTACTTGCTTGAACTATACCACAATTGATAGGTTCACTGCCTTTTGTGTGTTATTTGATAATTAAAAGTAGGTTTAAAACTAGTGGGTTTTACACACATCAAGTTTTTGGCGCCGTTGCCGGGGAACGGTTCTAAAATTAATAGTAAAATCTAGTTTAATCGATCCTTTGTGTGGGATTTATCTTACACAAAGTTACTTATAAAGCAAATCAGTAAGTAGATTTAGTTTTAATAAAATTTCGTTTTTAGAATAACTAGAAATATTTATTTTCTGTTTTTGCCTTGAACTCGCCGAGTGCATTCGAGCAGACTCGGCGAGTCCATCGCTGTTTCAGTCTTTATTTTTATTTCGTTTTTATTCCTTTTACGCGTTTCGTTTCTTTTGTTTCGTTTTTTTTAGCTGTTTCATGACCCGAGGAGCGGACACACCTCTAGTACCACCTTTGGAAGACCCGGAATCCGCACTAAAGAGAAGCAAGGGAAAAGCCGTAGGAGAAACCGCAACTTCAAAGAACTCACCACTCAAGAACTTGAAATCCGTTTTCAGCAAGAAGAAAGGCAGCAAATCAGGAGTATCCAGTGCCTCATTAACAATTGAAGAACCAATTCACGAAGGTAGCGAGTACGAGACCGATTCCGAAGAAGAGTTAGCTATCACTATGGCTAACATCGATGAAGTCCCCATGGGGGAGTGGAAGAAAAGGATGCGTGATGACACCGGGCCGGGACTTGTGCAACCCGCACTTCCCGCAACCGCTACGTTTGAGCTAAAGGGCCATATTCTCGCTCAACTCAAGGAGATCCCTTTTTACGGAAGAGATCATGAAGACGCTTACAAGCATTTGGATGAAGTAAATGATGTGGCCGACTACTTCAACGTACCTAATGTTCCACGCGAGACCCAGCTTCTTCGAATGCTCCCTGTCACGTTTAAAGGCGCTGCGAAAGATTGGTTAAAATCACTTCCTCCCGGATCGGTCACCACATGGGCCAAAATGAAAGAAGAGTTCATTGACCATTTTTGCCCACCTTCCAAGATAGCCAAGCTAAAGAAAGCCATTGCCAACTTCGAGCAACAACCCGGAGAATCTCTTTATGAAGCTTGGGAAAGGTACAAGAGCCTGCTTAGAAATTGCCCACACCATGATCTAAATAGCCAACAGGAGGTCTCCATCTTTTATGATGGAGTTAATGTCACCACAAGGCAACTACTCGATTCACAAGGCCCGCTCACCCGAAAACCACCTCCGGAAATAAAGGAATTGATTGAAGAATTCTCTAAGCATTCTAGAGAATACCACAATCCGAGGAATGAAGTGAGTCGTGGAGCAGTAAACTCGGTGAACGATGGCATGGCGGCGGTAATAGCTAAACTCGATAGCCTAGACCGAAGAATGACGAAAATGGATCAAACGATCCATGCTATTAGGGTAGGATGCGAAAATTGTGGCGGCCCCCATCTTACCAAGGATTGTGATCGAGACGAGAATGGAAATAAAAAGGCTCAAGTATTTTATTCCAGTGGCGACAGATACGATGAAGACTGGAGGAAGCCCAAGAAGGAATGGCTCCCATACGAAGAGTATAAAAAGGCTAAGGAGGAGAAATACAAACAGAGGGAGAGGGGATTCTATCAAAAGGAAGAGCCGGTGGCGGAAAAGAAAGCAAATTTAGAAGACATACTCACAAGATTCATAACCGCGTCCGAGAAAAGACATAATGATCACGATGTAGCAATGCAAGAAACCAGAAACATGCTAAGGAATCAGAAAGCTTCCATTCTCAACATTGAGAAACAGCTGGGACAACTTGCACATCAAGTGAATGAAAGAAGACCGGGTCAACTTCCGAGCAACACCGAGCCCAATCCAAGAAAGGAGAACGTGAGCGTAATAACCTCCAGCAGTGAAGAAGAATTTACTGAAACACTAAGAGTCTCCAAGAAGAAGGCAGGGAAGGAAGAAAAACCAGAACCAGAAAAACCCGACCAGACTCGCCGAGTCACTCTCATGGACTCGACGAGTCCAGTCGGGAATAAAGACACTGTCAGTTTCCTAAAGCCATACAACCCTCCTTTGCCATACCCAACCAGAGCCATGCCTGCAGAAAAAGTTCAAGCCTATAGAACCTTCATGGAGCATGTTAAAGCCTTACAAGTCAATTTACCATTTGTGGAAACAATGCTCCAAACTCCTAAATACTTTAACTTGCTTAAAGGCCTTTTTGCTGCTAGGAAGGATTTGGCTGAAGTCGCGGAGATATTGATGAGTGAGCTGCCTGAGAAGAAGGGTGATCCGGGTACCATAGTAATTCCTTGCCAATTTGGTAATGAAGTTTCTACACGAGCATTGGCTGATTCAGGTGCAAGCATCAATATGATGCCCTACTCATTCTTTAAGAAGCTAAATTTACCAGCACCAAGGCCGGTAAATATGAGAATCCATTTGGCAAACAAAACGATAATTAATCCACAAGGCATTTGTGAAAACCTCTTTATCAAAGTAGACAAGTTTATTTTTCCAGTAGACTTCGTGGTGGTGGAAATGGAAGAAGACCCCGAAATACCAATTATTTTGGGAAGATCATTCTTAAACACCGCGTGTGCCCTAATTGACATATGTGAGTCTACATTGACATTAAGAGTGGGAGATGAGTCGGTGATGTTTAAAGCTATTCCAGAAGTCAAGCAAGAAGAAGAAAAGAGAGAAGAGATCTCATTTATCCAATTGGATGATGAGGTATTACAAAAAGAGCTTGAAATTTTACTAAAAGAAGACCCAAGTAAGTTCACAGTACACTTTGAAGAAGTTAAAGATGCTAACAAAGACTTGGAGGAGCTAGAAAAGCTACTGGAAGAAGCCAACTCAGAAAACACTCCAGGAGTGATCGAACACGATCCGACTCGCCGAGTCGTCATAATGGACTCGACGAGTCCAGTCGATCTGGATAGAAACTTGACCAAAGCTGATGTGTTTGTGAATAGTCCTTCACATACCCTGGTTTCAGTTACTGTTTTTGAAGAACAACTGGCAGAAGAGGAAAAAGGAATGGAGGTGCAACACGCCAATGTGGCATGCATTGATACGATGCCATTTGGAGAAGGGTTAAGCACGGGAAAGGATGCAGGAATAAAGGATAGGAAGGAAGAAGCTGATCACCAATTCACCACTAAACCTAGAGCACGAACCATCATGAAATATGAAGTCATTAAATTTAAAGAGAAGGATGTTCAAGAGTTGGTGAAAAAGAAGAGGGTAAAGCAGAAAAAGAGAAAAAGGAAAGCCCAAGCAGCTAAAGATGAAGCAATGAAAAGGAGAAGAGACGAATTGAAGAGGGCTTACAAGAAAAAGATTTACGCCTACAAGACCAAGTATAAACCACAAAAAGTGAGGCGTACATTCCCGATGCTTGAAGATGACAAAACGTAAATGGGAAGGAGTCTAGCTAATGACTCCTCAAAAAGAAGCGCTTGGCGGGAGGCAACCCGTTCAATCGAGTTTGCTTTCTTTTACTTTTTAGTCTTCTTTTTATTTTTCATTTTATTTCCATTCGTTTTTATTCTTAAATCTTCTAAATCATCGGGCATGTCTGCTTGAGAGTTGCATAGCCTAAGTGTGGGGTGAAATGATTCATAATAAACAGAAAATTTTGAAAAATATGCAAATTTTTAAATGACTCGCCGAGTCTGACCACGACTCGACGAGTCCACATGGATTCCAGAAAAGCATTTAACTTCGCGACCAGACTCGGCGAGTCTAACCACAACTCGACGAGTCGGTCTTATTTACAGAAAAAAAATTAATTAATTTCGAAATTACTTTTACATCTGGTAAATAGGGTTTTAACCCTAAAAATTCAATTTCAACATCACACTCGCCGGGTACCCCCATTCGCAAACACTCTCAAGCATTCAAAGAAATCTTCAAATCTTCTTCAATTTCTAAAGGTTTAAACTCAAAAGGTAACAACTTTCTTCTTGATTTCTAAAGAAAATGAGAGTATAAGGCCATCTATGCCTGCAATTGCATGTAAAAAACCCGTTTTTGAAAAATAAGGAAATTCTAGGGTTTCGATTTTTCATGAATATTGTTGTTTTGAATGCTTAGTTTGACCTTATTACTTAGTAGGAAGTCCTTGAACAAAAACCCTTGACAGAAATTACAAGTTTTAAGGTCCAATTTCATGCAACCCGTCGACTGACTCGTGCAGGTTACGTGACTCGTCGAGTCAGGCATGGACTCGACGAGTCCAGTCGATTTACAGATACCTTCCAGTTTTAATTATATATTCTGGGTTTTGTGTGTTTAATTTGCAGAAATCATGTTCAGAAGAGGACAATCTTCAACTGGTAGCCAAGGGGAGTTTCCATGGTTAAACTTCCCGCAAATTGAATCCCCTTCAACAATGAGGAAGTGGAAGAAGAAGCTCTCCGACATTAAGAAGAAGGAGGTGTATGTACCGAACAGAATTGATTGGGAATGCCTGCAGAGCGTTAGCTATGAAGAAGAACTAGCTCCTTACCTTTTGAAGGAGTTCCAACATGAAGGCAACAGCATGGTGTGTGATGGGTGGAGCCGGGTCTTCCGTATTCAAGAATCGGTTTATTTGGAGCTATGTTTAAAATTCTTTTCCACGGTATCTTTCACCGGGGGAGTGGATGTGTATCACCCGACGAGCTTTAATTTTTGTCTTGGGGGCGAGTATCGTCAATGCTCGGTGGTGGACCTTGCCTGCCGACTAGGGATCTATGATCAACCCTTAGTGACAACAAACATCTTTCGGGCTTTCTTGGCAAACACTCATATGGCGTTCCCCGATGGAGTCACGAGCACGGGTTGGTGGAATACCATAGGAAACAAAGTCTACATCCCAAAGTCTGCACAAGAAGGGAGCATCCGATCCCCGACTCACCGCCTCATTCACCGCCTTATTTCCTCCACCATCAACCAAAGGAAAGACGATGACAAGGTCTCCAACCTTGATGTTTTCTACTTATGGAGCATAATAACACCCGGCGTCTTTTGCAACATTCCATGGTGTATTGCTTCATACCTTTCGGAGGGTGCGGTCAAAGATCGCAAAACATCCCGTATCAATGGAGGAATGTTTGTCACTCGATTGGCGAATTCATTCGGGTTGATGAACCGCGGAGCCTGGAACTTCATGACAATGATCCCGACGCCCCCGTTTAATCCCATTCTTTTCCGACGAGCGCGGATAATTGAAGACTATGGTGGTGGCCATTATGCCATCCCAAATGATGACCCCGTTGTTGGTCCCGATGCACCGGGAAGGAGGGTGAGATCGAGAAGAGAACGGGATGTGGAGGACGAGCCGCCAGTGATTCCGGTCGAAAATGAAGATGTACCAATGGATTGGTACAATGTAGAGATGAGGCGGATGCAGGATCAATTGGCAAGGGGGCTGAATTTTAGTAACCAATCCCACATTCGACTTTTTGACCACTTCAATATCCCACATATTGATGGTGGGAATTACCCATTCATTCCGTCTTGGGATGAGAGGATTGCTGCTAGACGAAGCGGAGCCGGGGGAAGTGGAGCCGCTAATGATGATGAGGAAGATGAAGATTGATGTTTTTGTGTTTTTAATCAAACAATTTTAATTTGTTTTGTTTTGTTTTATTTTTTTGGTGTGTATGCTTTAAGATTTTATGATTAATGGTTGTTTGCTTTAGTATTTTTCAGGATTGAATTATGCTTGCTTATTTAGGATGGGTTAGAGATGTAAAGCATGGATGTTTTCTAGAGTAAGAGCGAGTCAAGGAAGCGAGTTTTTAACGTCAAAGTGTCGAGTCCGGTCCTAGGGGGTATGAGCAATTGAGTCCAAATGTGAGGAAGGGTTAAAGAAGTTTTTAGAAGCTAAAACAGTTGCAAAATACCAAGATTTTTCGTTCAGTGGCCTACTCGACGAGTGCACTAAGCAGACTCGCCGAGTCGCCTTGTATTTCTACATATTCTGAGAAGGCGCGCTGGTACTCGACGAGTCCACTATAAGACTCGACGAGTCGATCATTTTTCATACCGATGGACTGC
Source organism: Lactuca sativa (assembly GCF_002870075.4). Lineage (NCBI taxonomy): Eukaryota > Viridiplantae > Streptophyta > Magnoliopsida > Asterales > Asteraceae > Lactuca > Lactuca sativa. The sequence goes on from NC_056623.2 coordinate 44,515,104, forward strand.
TGATTTGATGCTGCTACTGGTCCCACTTGCTCACTTATTCTTCCATTTCCTTTCTTGAAGATCTTACACTGATTTCCGCGTATTTGGAGCGACCCACACGAGTTTTGACACCCAAGGCATGGATGAGAGGTTACCATGTCTAAATTTGATTGAAGTTGGAGCTTAACATGGAAGTGATCAGCCTATCGACTGCTATCCCAGGGGAGTTTGTTCCAATTCTCTTCTTATTTTTATTGTTTTTTTTTATCATGCATCATATGCAATGAGGGCATTGCATTACATAAGTGTGGGGTAGGGGGTTGGTTACATAAGTGTGGGGTAGGGGGTTGGTTACATAATAGTCAATTTTAAAAAAAAAAAATTTCATACCAAAAGTATTATTTAGGATTTAATTAGAAAATTTTGGTAAAAATTAGGATTCCATGTTAGAATTGTGTTAATAATTACATGAAGACTCAAATGTTTAGTTGAGCCTATATACGTTCTAGTGCATTTGTGGCTTCCTTATTCCAGTGAAATCATGAGACAAAAACACGACGTTGCTCGGCCTGAGGGATGCAATATGTTTAGCAACCTAAACCTGAAATGTATCCAGGAAAAATTTTATCATTAGCCAATAAAGGTTGAGATTGAGCGCCCCTGCTTAAGCATGTAGGGATTTGAGTGAAAAAAGAAAAAAAAAAGTGAGAAATACATGAAAAAAAAAAAGAAGAGAAAAAAATTACAAGAAAAGTTATAAGAATTTTGGAGCATCAAAGTTAAGTATGAAGTTCAAAGATCAAAATTCCAAAAATCCAAAAAAGTTGAAGATACCAAAAGCTAGTACAAGTTGGTGAATTCAAAGATATCAAAGATGAAATGTTCAAAGAAGTGAAGAATTCAAAGAATTCCATAGTGGTATCGAAAAATTGTAATTTTCTAGAATATGTATGCTTGGGTTGCTCGATTAAAAATACCTTGAGGGTAAAGAGGTTTTCTGCGGATGGATTCGGAGGGTTGCATAAAATGAGCATAGTTCGGGGTGAGTGGGTGAATGTTTATGAGGATTGTGAGTATTTGGAATATGGGGGGTTCTTTAGGAAAAATTTTAGACACAAATGCATGCGTTGCGGTCTTGGCATAATGGCTGGGTTAGATTGGAGTTGTTATACATAATTCTAATATGATTAAAATTCAGTTTTGCTTGGGGGCAAGCAAAAGACAAGTGTGGGGTATTTTGATATGTGTATATTTAGTGTGTATTTAGTATAGTTTTTTATTCATATATTGGCTAAATTATCGCATATTATGGACAAAAGGTACTTAAAAGTGTTAAATTATGTTTTTCAGTCCAAAAATGAAGTTCGGAAGTAAAAGGAAGCAAGAGAAGCGGTAAGAAGATTGAGAGTGGAACGAAGAAGGAAAACACTGAAAAAGAAGCTTCTACTCGTCGAGTCATATATCTACTCGACGAGTCCGGTCGAGGAATCAGAAGGATAATGACTCGGGATCCCAGATAGTTATCGCAATGCGAAGAATGTGAGAGGGACTCGACGAGTCACCACTTGACTCGACGAGTCGAACCGCTTATTTAAAGATTATTCCACAGATCGAGAAAAAAGAAGTTCTGGGACGATTCAGAAGTGCTTAGTTGCGAATAAGAAGCCAGAAGAACCCTAGAAGTCGACCAAGGAAGCTAGAATCCAATTCCGGGAGTCATTAAGGCATAATTCCACCATTCTATTTGTTTCTTTTGTTTTGTCAACATGATTAAGCAACTTGAACTTATTTGTTTGCTGTTATTTACCTTAGTTATGAGCTAAATTCTTTAAACTTCTATTTGGGGATACGAAATTGGTAATATGGTTTGATTCTTGGTAGGATTAATTCTATGTTGGTTAATTTAGTTATTTTAGCTTGCTAAAGAACCTTGTGAATGAATGATAATTGATTTTCTGTTAATAGGGAGATAATTAATTAGCATGAACATCTATTAGTTATCAATCTCATATGCTTAGTGAACACTTTTTGTCATATGTCTAGTGTAATGAACATGAAACTAGGATTAATAAGAAAATCAAGTAAATTTATGTGCAAGCTTGTGAGATGACCATTAAACAAGAAGTTAATTAAAAGATAAATTAATTAGCTATTGCAAGTCTAACTTAACCCGAATATTATATCTAGTAAATTTAATTGAAATAGACAACTGGCCATTGTTTAAATTGATTTATTTGCTAAGGATTAATGAAGTGAATACGGAATTAATCAATTGAATCGGTAACTAGCAAAAGAATTAATCCATTGCACTTTTACCTTGAAATCAACCATAGGATCAATTAAGTTGAACTAAATAGAAGTACTTCTCCGTTATTGAATCTAGTCAAGTCTTTGTTTTCTAGTTTAAGTTAGTAATAATTAGTAAGTTTCTAGTCTTGCAAAACTAGAGAAAACCCCTACTTATTAGTTAAATTAGATAAATTAGGTTTTAGTATTTAATTTGCCGTTCCCTGTGTTCGATACCCTACTTGCTTGAACTATACCACAATTGATAGGTTCACTGCCTTTTGTGTGTTATTTGATAATTAAAAGTAGGTTTAAAACTAGTGGGTTTTACACACATCAGTTGCCATGATCGTACAATTTCTTGGCCAGTCTCTTTACACTATCATACGTCTTAGGGTTTTCCGCAATTACATTCCCTTGGATTGGCGCGGTCAATCCCCAGATAAACATCTCGATCTTCTTCCCTTCTGATGTGGTCATTCCGGGACACAAAAGAGATAGCTCACCAAACCTTGTTATGTACGCATCAATGTCAGAGTTTTGAACCGTGAGGTTCCACAGTTCTTGTTCCAAATTTTGAATTTCTCCCCGGGGACAGTACTCAGCTAAAAATATATCCTTAAGTTCCTCCCATGTTATTGCGTTCGTCACCAGGAGCGTCATGGCCTCTATGTGACCATTCCACCAGGAGAGGGCTTAATCAACAAACGTGTAGGCCACAAAGAGTTGTTGCTTGAGATTGGTTATTTCTTCCTCAAGGGAGTGTATATAGTCTATATCACTCTCCTGAATCATGGGTGGATCTGATAGGACTTTCGAGGGGTGGGGCTCACTAGGTGCCTCATTCACATCTCCCACTAGGGGTGTAAGTGAGACAAGCCAACTCGCGAGAAACTCAAGACCGACTCGGAAAATATTCGAAATCGACTCGACCTTAATCGAGCCGAGCTCGAGTACTAAAATACTCAACTCGAAAGGCTCGCGAGCTTAGTCGAGCTTAGTGTAATTTACATATATGTCATTTCTTTATAATTGTTCATTTATAACATATATGTCATTTCTTTATAATTATTCATTAATGAAATATATGGTTGATGTTATATTGATATTAGGTGATTAATAGTGGTTTATTTTTGGGGTATTTTAGACAATTGCATATGGGATGTTTAATAATTCTTACTCAATTTAGTGATTTTGTTTTTTTTTTTAAATGTTAGTCGAGTCGAGCCGAGCCGAGCTCGAGACTGTCGAGTATTTCATGAGCCCGGGCTTGATCTTAAAGTCAAGGCTCGAGTCGAGTTCGAGCCGAGTTTTGAGCTCGAGTATTTTAGTCGACCTGAGCTTCGAGCTTGGTAGTATTCGGCTCGACTCGGCTCGTTTACACCCCTATCTCCATCCTCCTCTGTAACCTCATCAGATTACTCAAACTCATAGTCCGTATCCACGTATTCTCCGGGTCCGACACCGGGGGCTGCCTCCACCACGGGGTCTTCCTCAACTACTCCGTGGGCTACTAGATTCTGATAGAAAAGAATGCCCTGATGTGGTCCCTCCATGGTGGCTGCGCGAGAAGCTGGGGGTGAGTAGTGTGTAAAGGGAGTTTATATAATTTTTTTAAAATGCTCCTATGGTATATTTTAATCATTTAAGTTTGGGTTCCTAGAGTTATTTGGGGATGCGGTAAGCTTGTAGATTCATTTCCCGCTATGATTACTCCCAAACACATGTTGGTCATATTTTGAATAAATATAGTTGATCGGGCTATATTTATCCCCAATATGACTACATAACTGTTCGGGTTTAATCATAGTGTTCAATTTCCTCCAAATGCTTCTAGTGTTATTGGTTTAATGTATTTTTAGGTATGCATTTATTCAGAGTGCTTTAGTCCCATTGTATTTATAGTTGCACATCACGTATGGTTTGACATGCAAGTTCACTATAAACAATGCTCTGATACCAACTTGTCACACCCTCGAACCAGACGGCGGAAACCTTCGAGGGCTCGTGTGACTATAAATTGAAATATTATCACAATGGATATACATGAAACATAACACAATCATCACCAAACATTACATAATACAACCAGTATTGTTCACATCAAGCACATTGTTTTACATTACATATTCCAAAACATAAATTGTACGATGATTGACATTTGCATAAAAGAAAGTCCAAAATACTCTTGATGATTCTCCAGCTTATCGATTACCTGAGAATACAAGTTATTTTGAAAATGGTTAACATATATAATGTTGGTGAGCTCATAAGCATGTTTGATTGAAAGAATTTGTATTGTTCATGAAACCCAGAAAATCTGATATTTTTTTGTAAATTCTCTGAAAATGATGTAATGATCAAGTCTAAATGTATTTGTGATTTCCCTTTGAAAAAAAAACATGTATAAGTAAACGATCCAAAATTTCCTTTTATTATATCTGTTGTAAGTAGAAGGTAATGATTAATAGTATTTCCCCATAAAATCCGATATTTTCTAATTTATAAAAGTGTTGCAGTCCTTGCATTATCGTATGAATTGTTTCGTATTATTATGATTTAAGCACTTTGATTCCCGTAATGTATTGATGGTAACGGATCTCTATGTGAGTCGTTATAACCATGCATGACAGTGACTAATTTGCCTGTCTTGGCATTTTTCCAAACGCCGGTTCTGATCAAGGTTTTGTCACCCTAGACTGGTCGAGTCTAACTGTAGCGAACAATTCAGGTGTGGGGGAGTCACCCCGGTATAGATCTATACACAAACTCTCGCTCTCTCTCCAGGAGACTCTGATTATAACTACATGCTACGACCATACACTCTATGTTGTCAACCGACAAGTCTCACTAGATCCCAACTATTGCCACATGAATATGTATAATGTTATATGTATTTAAAATTACGAACACCAGATGATACATGAATGTTAAAGGATAATGCCCAACAAACATGAAAAAAAGACAACTGTGGCCCATTAGACATGTAAGTTATTTCCAGGCTTGTTAAGTATGCAAATGGACACATTAAAGCCCATTAAGCATATGATGAATTATTCCAGGCTAAATTAGCATGTAAATGGGCCACTAAGGCCAATAACATGTAAAGGACATGTAAAGGCTAATTTAGGCGCATTAAGCATGTAATTGGATCACTAAGGCCCAATTGACATGAAATGGTTATATTGGGCCCACTAAACATGCAAATGGATCACAAAGGCCCAATAAGCATGTATAGTGAGTACTAGGCCCAATAGTCGTACCGTTGTTGTATTTCGTTTGTTTGTTATAGTACAGTGTTACAAAAAGTCCAGTGTTTTGTTATAATGATATTTTTACTTCAAAATTCTATAGTTTGAACTCATTTTTTATAAAAATTTCACTTTAGGTCTCTTAAGAACTAATTTGAACATTTAAAGGCTTGTTTTTACATAAAATGTCAATTTTTGGTCTATTTTAATTAAAAATAATATTTTAGCCCATTAATTTATAAAAAATTATAATTTCGGCCCAAATGTTTAGTAATTAACTGATTTGGCCCAAAAATACATATATTGACATTTTCGGCCCTTATTTGAATAAAATGACATTTTTGGCCCTTATTTGAATAAGACGACATTTTCAGCCTATTTTTTTATAAAATTAACATTTTCGGCCCAATTTTGGAATAAAAGTCATTTTCAGCCCTTATTTTAGTTTATTTTCATTTTTGATTTCAAGTTTTGATTAAATAACGTTTTAATCCCTAAAAGTTGATATTTTTACAATTTTAGGCCCAAAAGTTGTAAGGCCCAAATTAAGGCCCATAATGCTAAATTTTACACCTTTGGCCCTTTAAAAAGTATGATTATTATAAAAACTCATTTTTATACAAATGTGACCTTTTTGATCCTTATAAAACCGAAAGTGTCACTGTTGTCTCAAACTTTTGTTTATTTGTCAAGAATGATCCTTATACAAGATTTTTGTTTTGTTTTTCACATCTTAAGCATGTATATCACTTTTGTCCTTTGTAGTATGATGACCAAAGTATTTAGTTTATGAATCTCATCCATTTTGTTAAAGTTTTCGAGATTTATCAAGTTTTATCACATAATCACAACATAAACCAAGAAAATCACACATAACATGCATAAATACATAGATCTACACATAAATACTTTTATTCTCCCCTCAAAAACATATAAAAACTAAAAACCAAGAAAACCAAGAAAATCACACATAACAATGGGGTATGAACTCACCTTGCTTGTTGTTCTCGGTTTTTGGTGAAGATGTGAAGAGATTTTGGTCCTAGCAAGCTTCTTGAAGAACTTTAGAACTTAGATAGCTCTAAGATGCATGATTCACGAAATGGTATGAGTTAGGAGGAGATTTTTGAAGAAATCAAGAAGATAAACCATGGATCTAAGAAAAAACTTACCAAGGATGATGATGATGTTGGTGAAGAATCCTCTTGAAAGCACCCTAAATCTCGAAATTTTGATGAAAGAAGGAGGAGTTCTAGTGAGTGTTTTGAAGTAGCTTGAAATTAGAAAAATAGAGGTGGGGTGGTGGGTGTCTCGGCCAAAGATAAGAAGAGGGGAAGAGAGAGATTTTGAGGTGATGTTGCATGGAGATATGAGTATGCCTTGTTACATGGTGTGTAATAAGCTTGGTTATCTCCTAAACTAAGATGAGGTGTCATGCATTAGGTTAATTAATCTTTTTCTCTATTTTTTTTTTTCATAGTTGGGCCGAGAGAGGCTAAGAAGAGAGGAAAGGATGGGTAGCTTGGGCCTCACATGCTTGATCATGATCCTATGTGGCCCAAATAATTAGTTCTCGGCCCATTGGTCTCTTAAGGAGGTTCACGGCCAAATATTGTGTAAAGGAATGGGTTTATGGCCCATTAGGGCTAATTAATTAATTTATGGCCCAATAAGGCCCATTAGGGTTAGAATGAATCATTCTAGGCCTAAATGGTCCAAAATGTTATAGTTTTATGAATTGGGTCCATTTAGAATCCAAAAAGGGTTTGTAAGCCCAAAATAGTAGAACTGAATGCTTATTGGTCCGTTAGGACCAATAAGAACATCTTAGTTCATAAAGAACTTGAACCGGGATTTTAGGGTTTTCAACTTCCAATTGACTTTCTGAAAAGTTTTGCATATAGTTTTGAACTTCAATTGTGGATCTTGACTAAGTTTGTTGTCATACAATGAACATAGTGCATGATATCAAGTTAGAGTTACAATTATTATCATAGATGACGTTTACATGATCACAAAATTTCCTGGCTAAAATGCTAGTTGTGACATCACCCCCCCTGTTAGAGGGAATTTCGTCTCGAAATTCTTTTGAAAACTAGGATTATGAAGAAGAGAATACATGAGGGTACTTCTGCTTCATTTGGTCTTCGCGTTCCCATGTGAATTTCGGTCCGCGCTTAGCGTTCCACTGAACCTTCACAATTGGAATGTGACTCTGCTTTGTACGCTTCACTTCCCTGTCCATAAGTTCGACCGGTTCTTCGACAAACCGAAGATTCTCGTTTATATCGATCTCTTCCAAAGGAATGACAAGAGTTTCATCTAATAGATAATTTTTCACATTCGAGACGTGGAACACGGGGTGTACGTTGCTGAGCTCGGAAGGTAGCTGCAACCCGTAAGCCACTAGACCAATCCGGGCAAGAATCTCGAACGGTCCAATGTATTGCGGGTTCAGTTTTCCCCGTTTCCCAAAGTGGATCATCCCTTTCCATGGAAAGAACTTCAATAACACTCAGTCCCCAATTTGAAACTCTAACGGCTTTCGCCGCTTGTCCGCATAGCTCTTCTGTCAGTCTCGCGATGCTTGAAGTCGAGCTCTGATTTGGATTATCTTTTCGGTCGTTTCACGAATAATCTCGGGCCCTGTTAAAGTACTTTTTGGTGCTTGCCCTTTTGCTAGCTGAGAGTCACCTACCTCACCCAGCATAGAGGTGATCTGCATTTGCGACCATATAACGCTTCGAAAGGAGCAACCTTGATGCTCGTGTGATAACTGTTGTTATAAGAAAATTCAATCAGAGGCAAGTGGGCATCCCATAACTTGCCGAAGTCAATCACACAGGCTCGGAGCATGTCCTCAAGCGTTTGGATGGTTCGCTCGCTTTGACCATCCATCTGAGGGTGGTAGGCAGTGCTCATATCTAGTTGTGTTCCCATTGCCTTTTGCAGCGACTGCCAGAATCGTGAAGTAAATCTACTATCTTGAATCCGAGATAATAGATACAGGTACTCCATGAAGTCTTACAATCTACTTGATGTAGATTCTAGTCAATCTTTCCATCTTGTAAGATTCCTTTATTGGCAGGAAATGAGCGGATTTTGTTAATCTATCAACAATTACCCATATAGTATCCAACCCATCAGTTGTCTTGGGTAATTTGGTTATAAAGTACATAGTAATCCGTTCCCATTTCCACTCGGGTATCACTGGCTGTTGTAATAGCCCCGAGGGATTTTGATATTCCACTTTCAGCTTGGCGCAAGTGAGGCACTTGCCCACGTAAGTGGTTATCTCTGCTTTCATATTTGGCCACCAATAATATTGTTTGATATCCAGATACATCTTATCTGAACCTGGATGGATGGAGTATCGTGTCTTATGAGCCTCATTCATGGCCACTTCTCTGAATCCCCCAAGTCTAGGGACCCAGATTCTATTCATGAAATAGTATGCTCCGTCCTCTTTGGCTTCCAGGATTTTATTCATCCCACACAACATTTCATTTGTGATGTTCTCTGACTTTAACACATCAGTTTGGGCTTCCTTGATTTGCGAGGTTAGGTGAGATTGAATGGTTATCGAGAGAGTTTCACACGAAGAATCGAATATTCTTTTCAGCTCGGGTCGTCAGCTACCACGTTAGCCTTGCCTGGGTGGTACTTGATTTCGCATTCGTAATCATTTAGCAGCTCAACCCATCCGCGCAGCCTCAAGTTTAACTCTTTCTGATTCAGAATGTGCTGGAGGCTTTTGTGGTCGGTGAAGATAGTGCACTTTGTACCATAAAGGTAGTGCCTCCAAATCTTCAATGCGAAGACCACAGCTCCCAACTCGAGATCATGAGTGGTGTAATTTAATTCATGCGACTTCAGTTGTCTGGATGCATACGCGATCACCTTTCCCTGTTGCATAAGTACACAGCCTAAACCCTGATTCGAAGCATCACAGTAGACTATGAAGTCTTCGATTCCCTCTGGTAAGTACTAGTGCGCTATAGAGGGCTTGCTTCATGGTTTGGAAGGTAATTTCTTGTTTTTCAGCCTAATTGAAATCCATGCCTTTGTGTGTTAGGGTGGTGAGGTAAATTACACCACTCGTGATCTCATCACTTGCACCACCGTTTTCCAAATCCCTCCTACATGCTTGGCCGATGATACTGAACTCCAAACCTACATTGTTCAGTTAACTTCACCCCAAGGCCAAGAGTTTTCATAGCCACGAGACCTTAAAGAGTGGTACAAGTCATTTCTCTTCTCTAAAACTATTGTTTCAGTCTCAAAGGAGAAACCGATCATGATTCATATGTACACCCACGTGATTAAAGGATTTGCTACAAAAATGTCGGCGCAACAAGCAAAGGTGATGGAGAATATGACAAGAGTTTTATCTATAAGGTCTGAGAGTGTTTTTTTAGTTGCATACAACTCGTCCCCTACATTTTTTAGGGTTGCACCAAAATTTGGGGTTTTGGATGTCTTCAAAGTATGGGAAGGGAATCATAATTGGGGTTCTAGACAGTGGAACTACTCCTGGGCACCCTTCATATCACAATAAATGCATGCCACGTCCACCGGCTAGATGAAAAGGCAAATGTGAAGTGGTAGGGTGCAATAAGAAGCTGATCGGAATGAGGAACTTTTTTTCAGGAGTTACTACTCCGGTTGATGATGATGGCCATGGAACTCACACTTCAAGTACTGCTGTAGGGAGTCCCATACATAACGCAAACGTATTGGGGAATGCCAATGGCACTGCCACTGGAATAGCACCACTAGCACACTTGGCCATGTATAGAGTGTGTGGGGGAGTTTATGGACTTTGTACTGGGAGTGCCATTGCAGCAGGTATGGATGCAGCTATTGAAGACGGTGTTGATGTGCTTTTGAAGAGACCTTTAGATCAATCGATATATTAAACAATGACGATAGATAAGAACAAGAGGAATTCACGAAGAAAAACTTTCACTAAGAAAGATAATCTCACAAAGAGATTATCGTGTGCACAAAGCGACGATTAGGGTTTATGAAAGGCGTGACCATTCACAAACATATACAAAATAATATATACTGCTATTCTAGACAATCCCTACAATTCAGGGATACGCTAGCTAATAAATCAAGATAACTAAGGAAACAGGATAAATACAAGATTTGTTACAATGCACTGAATATACTAAACTATTACAAACTGAACTGCTGACGCGCTGGTGCTGACACTGAGACATATGCTGACGCTGAGTCTGTTTTGAACATTATCATATTTCAAGGCTTGACCTTACAATCTCCCCCAATATGATGATGTTCAAAACAAACTAAATTAAGACACCCCTGGAAAGGAATTATTCATACTCAGCTTCAGCTTCAATTTTAACTGGCCAGTAAGGACTGTCCAGCAACTCCTGTCTTCTGTTCAGCAACTCCATGGCGATAAGAATGTGAAATTCTCCGGATAGATCTTGATGACTCATGCACATTTGCCTTAAGTCAACAAGGTGAGTGGTTGGAGCTTTTGGGATCTCAGTAGTACGCTGAAAGCACATCCTCCTGTTTTTATCAAGGTAGAACATCCCGTGTTCAGGAGCTGAGATGAATTGATGCTGAACTGGATCAACACCGAGAGGAAGAGAATTATTAATCACACCAGCACCGAAGTCTAGAACCAATACATCTTCACCATCAACATGAAACTTGGTCCTTCGAGATCTAGGAACTGACGACCTTTGGCCTTGATGCTGAGGTCGTTCTTTAGGAACAAGATCCAAACGTTGAACCTTCTTGATCAGTAGATGAAGAGCACAAGTCAGTTCGGAAGAGTGAGCTGAGGTTTGCTTGGATGCTAGATCGAGCAGTTCCATCCATTCCGAATACCCATATCTGATCAGCTCATCTCTTTTGACAACTTCAGAATATGAATGCTGAGGACCTTGACGAGTAATCAACAACGTAAGGATTTTCTCGTTTCGAGGTTTGGAAGCTTTGACCTTGATGATCTTATCACCACACATTCGTCGATTGAAAACATCTTCAAATCTCTTTCGATCAATCCGGTCAAGAACACTGTCAGTCTTAGGCTTACTAGAGCCAGTAGGAGGTTGAGAAGACTGAGCCTTGGACTGAAATTCCAGGAACTTCTGCATCTGAGCTTCAAAAGATCCCTTGGCCTGAAGTTTGTGCTGAATAAGAGATTCATCAGCTTGAGCAATGTTCTTTAGAAGCTGAGCTCGATTGGCTTCATCAAGAATTTGCTTGACTTGGTTAGGGGACATGTTCCATTCAGTGGCAAGGTTTGAAATACTGACAATGGACTTGGGTTTCTTCACAGACGAAGAATTATCAGTTTGAGAATGATCCAAGTCAGTATCTGCTGCCTTCCGCTTTCGAGACAACGGATGAGATTCTTCACTTCCAACGTCCGAATCCTCTCCTTGGACCGGAATGATGGGATCAGCAATAGGATCGGCTAAAATCGGATGAGATTCTTCAAGGTCATCTGAACTTTCTTGCTGAACTGGAATGAGAGGATCAATGAAGTTCATGTCAAGAATTTGACATTCATCATCAGGTTCATCATGCTCTTCATCATGCTCACTGTCTTCAAACAATTTTTCAGTAGCTGCTGGACTATTGTGCCCCGCAGAATGAGATTCAGGAATGAGGTTGGATGATTCATGCTGAATGATAGTGTTGTCAGCAGGTTCTGTGTCTTTCTCATTTGGTTCACCATCAGCATGAGCATTTGGTTCACCATCAGCATGATCATCAGTATCTCCCCCTTTTTGAGCATCATCAGATTTGGGACTAGAGGGAGGAGTAAGTAAGAGAACCTCCTTGATTTGGTGAACATCAGCCTCAATACGAAGCAGACGCTGACTCATGTCCCGAGTCAGTGACATCAGTTCAGAAAATGCTGAAGCGGAAATTTGAACCATTGAGGTACCTGGGGCAACTGGAGAGCTAGGTTGCATCCTTGGAGAGGAGTGGTGAGCTGCTGGTGACGGATGCTCCCCCTGAGACTGATGCTCCCCCTGTGAGGGATGCTCCCCCTGAGATGGTTGCCCCCCCAGAGGCATGGAATCCTGTGGTGCTGAGGAGGCTTTGCCAGTGTCTGAGATGATGTGATGAGAAAGTTGAAGGGAGAAATGTCCGCCATCATGATGTTCCACCTCTTGATCAGCATGATCCATATGATTACCATCAGCACCTCCTTCATCAGTGTCAGCGGTGAGAGAAGGCACAGTGTATGGATTGGCAATCCATTCTCTCATCCTATCGGAGATTCCAATGTTAGTATCCAAAGGATCATCTTGATACATACGAGCGGACATTCGAGGGCATTGGATTGGATTCCCAGAGTGAGAAAAGTAGTCAGGAGCAAAGAATTTTTCGAACACCAGGGCAATCCAACGTGTAAAGGGAACATGATCAGCACGCACATTTGCACGTAGAAGCTGAACAAGCTGATCAAAGAATAGTGCCCCATAATCTAATCTTTTGTTGAGAAGAAGGGAGCAGACGACTTGTTGCTCATAATTGCTCAATTGATCACCACTGCGAGACTTGTGACCCACACACTTGCATAAGGCACCAGTGAAAAACTTCCAGCCTGGGGTCATGCACTGACGCAAAATAAGAGCTGAGCGAGTACCATCCTTTGAATGATCATAGCCCAGTTGATTAAACATGCGTTTACATCTTTCAATAGTTGGAGGTTCAGAGAAGGGTTTGAAAATTGGTAACCTTAAAGCAGCACTGAGAAGTTCTGCGGTGATGAAGACAGAGTGTCTTCCATGGCCAATGGTTCCGGTGATGGCATTGTTTTCTTCATTAACGGTTGCAGTATAGTAGAACTCACATACTTGTTCAGGGAAGAACTCGGACGGGACATCACTGATAGCATATCGTAGGCGGCAAGAAGCCAAGAAATTGACGAAATCATCGAGTCCAAGACCTCGATGAACCTCAGGAATGTTAGGGTTGAAGACGACATTGGTTGCCTTGATGTGAATAGGAAGTGGAGGAGAGTTTGGGGCAGGAACGACTCTTCCAGAGGTTGAGGTGTATGTGAACAGAGATGCCGCCATTTGAGAGTATTTGAGAATTCTAGGGTTTTTGAGAAAAGTTCAAGGTTTTGGAAGGAAAAATTAAACCAAGGGAGAAAGAGGTTTAAATATGGAATGAGAAGGGGTTTTTTAAAAGGTAATGATTATCTTAAAAAGGTGATGATTATCTTCATTAATAAAAAACGGCGCAGCGTAACAACCTGTCAGAGTAGAAAATAGCCGTTGGATAAAAGAGCCGTTGACTGAAGGTGAAACGTCAATCAGTGTTTGCGGAAGCGCTGAGCTCAGTGTCACAAAAGTTACATGCTGAAAATATTTCTCCGTCAATTCAAGGTACAACTTGCTTAATCGGGGCTAGCAAGGAGATTGGTGCGTGTGATAGACACTAGTTACATTATCTAACCATCGGCACAGAGTGTTGTGACTTCATCAGTGAGTGGTTTATCTTACTGAATCATTAGACACTGAATAAGAGGAGGGTAAAGAATGGATTGTTGCGTGTGATAAACCTTGGTGTTTTGGTCTAACCATCGGCAAAGATTTTTAGACTCTCATCAGCGTGTGTTTTGGCACACTGAATCACAGAATCAGTGTAAGATTGGTAAGAAGGGGTAGTTGCGTGTGATAGATCTTGGTGTTTTGATCTAACCATCGGCAAAGAGTTTCAAGTTGTTATCAGTGTATGGTTTAATACAGTGAATCATTCAACTTTTATTTAGAAGACTTGAAGAGGAGATAAAGATAAGAAATCAAACCAAAGTGCTCAGTAGCAAATATCATTAGTATGTCATTGACAACACAATGTACATCAGCTTATAAGACAATATCAAACATTAGCACAATTTAAACATCAAAATTAATTACAAGGAAATCATTTCCAGCTCTCCAATAATGTAAGCAATTGATTGAGAATCCAGTGCCTTTGTGAAGATATCAACAAGTTGCTCCGAAGTCTTGACATGTTCAAGAACAACTTTTCCCTTTTCAACATTATCTCTGATGAAGTGATGTCTGATTTCGATATGCTTTGTCTTTGAGTGTTGAACAGGATTTTGTGTGATCTGAATGGCACTGGTGTTGTCACAGTATATGGGAGTCTTTGAGAACTTGAACCCATAGTCGAGAAGCTGATTTTGAATCCATAAGAGCTGAGCACAACATCTCCCAGCGGCAACATACTCAGCTTCTGCAGTTGAGATAACAACTGATGTTTGCTTCTTGCTAGACCAGCTGATGAGACGATTGCCAAGGAAGTGACATCCACCAGATGTACTCTTTTTGTCTAAATTGCATCCTGCATAATCTGAGTCAGTGTATCCATAAAGTTCAAATGCTGAGTCGCGAGGATACCACAGAGCAAGGTTTTGAGTGCCCTTCAAGTATCGAAAAATATGTTTGACATCCATGAGGTGAGATTCTTTTGGATTAGCTTGGAATCGAGCACAGAGAATGGTTCCAAACATGATATCAGGACGACTTGCTGTGAGATATAAGAGGGATCCGATCATTCCTTGATACAGAGAGTGATTGACATCAGTTCCAGTTGGGTCAGCGTGTATCTTATGAATCTTAGACACTGGGGTAGAGGCTGGTTTGCAGTCACTGAGAGAATACTTAACAAGCAGGTCAGAAATATATTTACTTTGACAAATAGAAATACCTGTCTTTTGTTGCTGAACTTCAAGACCTAAGAAAAAGGTCATCTTCCCCATCATGCTCATTTCGAACCTTTGAGACATGATCTCTGCAAATTCCTTGCTCAGTGTCTCATTTGGAGAGCCAAAAATGATGTCATCGACATAAATTTGAACAAGAACCATGTCTGAGCCTTTGTTTTTGATGAAGAGAGTATTGTCGATTGCTCCTCGTTTGTATCCATTTTCAAGCAGATACGATGTCAGCGTCTCATACCAAGCCCTGGGAGCTTGCTTCAGTCCATAAACAGCTTTGTCTAACCGGTACACGTAATCAGGATGATCTTTGTCCACAAAGCCTGGGGGCTGATTTAGGAATACTTCTTCTTCTAACACACCATGAAGGAATGCTGTTTTCACATCCATCTGATAGACAATGAAGTTCATGTAGGATGCGTATGCGAGAAACAGTCTGATAGCTTCAATGCGAGCAACTGGAGCAAAGGTTTCCCCGTAGTCGATGGATTCAATTTGAGTAAACCCTTGAGCTACAAGCCTTGCCTTGTTGCGAGTGATGATTCCATCTTTATCAACCTTGTTACGATAGACCCAGCGAGTTCCAGTGATAGTCTTTCCGGATGGTCTTGGGACAAGAGTCCAAACTTTGTGCCTTTCAAACTCATTCAGTTCTTCTTGCATGGCTTTGATCCAATCAGCATCTTGAAGAGCTGTGTGTACTTTATCAGGTAAGATCATTGAAACAAAGTTAACATACATGCAAAAGTTATTAAGTACACTAGATCTGGTTCGGACACCATCATGAATATTCCCTATTATTCGATCAACATGATGATCTCGATGTACAATGACTGATGCTGATTCCGGAGAGATAGACACTGACACATTATCAGTTTCAGGAGAGTCTTCAGCTTCAAGGGTTTCATCAGCACCTAATGAATCATCTGCTGATGTGGCTGCAGTATCTTGATTCAAGGGACATGGAACTGGAATGATAGGATTAGAAGAATCAGTCTGATCTTCAGCACAAGGTGCTTCATCGAATGGACAAGAGAGGAGCTCTTGAAAGATAGAAGGAGAATGAGTGACTTTTTCATCAGTGAATGATTCCTCATCAAACTTCACATGAATGGATTCTTCAACACATTGCCTGTTCACATGAAAAACACGAAAAGCCTTTGAAATAGATGAGTACCCAACAAAAATACCTTTATCAGCCTTAGGTTCAAACTTGGATCTTGGGTCACGTTGATTTAGAATATAACAAATGCATCCGAACACATGAAAAAAAGGATACGTCTGGTTTCCGATCTTTCAGCATTTCATATGGAGTCTTCTTGTGAATCCTGTGAATTAGAGATCGATTCTGAGTAAAACATGCTGTATTGAAAGCTTCAGCCCAAAACGACATAGGAAGACCAACATGGATCATCAAGGTCCTTCCTGCCTCAATCAGTGTTCTATTTCTTCGTTCAGCAACACCATTTTGCTGAGGAGTACGAGGAGCTGAGAAGTTTTGTCCAATTCCTTTATGATCACAAAATTCTTCAAGAGTTGAGTTTCGGAACTCAGTACCATGATCACTTCTTAGTTGCTTAACTTTAAGACTAGTCAGTGTCTCATTTTTACGAATCAGTGAGATAATTTCCTGTGCAGCATGACTTTTCTTCTTCAGGAAAACTACCCATGTAAATCGAGTGAACTCATCAACGACCACTAGAGTATACTTATTTCCACCTAGTGAACGAACAGGAATAGGTCCGAAAAAGTCCATGTGGAGTAGATGAAGAGGGACTGATATACTGGAACATGACTTGGGTTTGAAAGAGGACTTGGTTTGTTTTCCTTGTTCACAAGCTGAACACATCTTGTCTTTCACAACGCTGAATTTTGGGAGCCCTCTAACTAGGTCTTGATTGGATATCTTGGATAGATTCTTGAAGTTCAGATGAGAAAACCTTTTGTGCCAAATCCAGCTAAGATTCGTTTGAGACTTTGTAAAGAAACATTGCATCAGTGCCTTGTCACTTGAGAACATGTCAAGAACATATATATCATCTTTTCTACTAGCTGAGAGTACGATATTCTTGTCAGTGTTTACAACTCTTCCTTCCTTCTTTGTAAAGTGAACTTCATAGTCAGCATCACACAATTGACTGATAGAAATAAGGTTGTGTTTGAGACCCTTAACATATGAGACGTTTTGAAAAACCACGTTATTGCACTTGATGTTTCCATATCCCTTGGTGAACCCCTTTCCATTGTCTCCATAAGTAACTGCAGGACCAGTTTTCTTAACATAATCTTCCAGGAGAGACTTTGATCCTGTCATATGCCTTGAGCAACCACTATCTAAGTACCAAAGATGCTCCTGACCCTGCAGTGCTGAGAAACTAGTTAGAACACACTGACCCATTCGAAGATGGGTCATTCATAAAGTTATTAGATAATAGATTATAACACTCCTTAGGAAGACAGTTTAAAGAGTTTGACTTAAGAGTCCATTTTTCATTCCTAACTTTAATATTTTCAGCTCTTGAGGATGATTTATCAAAAGAACATTCACTGATCTTGTGAGAGGAATCACCACATCTGTAACAAACTCTAGTACCAAAGTTCTTCTTGGTGAGCAAATTTTTTGATTTAACACATTTTGACATGTAAGATTCACCAAGAGTGCTTTGAGTCCTTTTGTTTATCATTGAGTCACGACTGAATTCAGTATCAGGAGGAGTTTGATCAGTGTTAGAAGATGAACTATCAGTATCTGATTTTGACTCATTCACAGGTGGATTGCAATCAGGGAAGTGCTTGAGTTGTTCATGAACAACATGAAACACTCCATTTGAGATAGGAAAAGCAATAATATTTTCAGTTAGAGGGGTTGGTCTAACAAGATGTGCAGGATAAGAGGTGGGATCAATTCCGGTAATTTCAACATTACACTCAGTGATACCATCAGAATTAGTAATGCAATATTCATCAATTAAACTTTGATTAATAAAAGAGTTACTGAAAAACTTATTTTTGAAATTGTTTTTCATCTCATTCATGGAATAGACCTCAGATTCCTTTTCTTGTGATTTAAAAACTTTTTCAGCTTCTGCAAAATTACCCCCAAGAATTTTCTCACAAGAATGTGGAATTTGAGCTGAAATAATATAATTAGCATTCTTATGAGATTTTGCCCAAGTGTGAAGCACAGTTTGTTCTTTGATCAAAAGATTTTTAACATCGTCAATTTCAGCAGACAAAGATGAATTTGACAAACTAGTAATTCTAAGATTTTCCTGAGTGGACTCAATAATGCTATTTTTCATGGATATATCAGTTTCAAGAAGATCAATTTGATTTTGCAAATTTCTTATGGTTTGATTCTTCTTAGAATTAATGACACCCAAATACTCAAACATTTTGATTTTTTCATTCATTGAATAGGAAACAAAGTTTTTAACCTGGTACATTGAAGAAGAGTCAATGTTGTGCTTCCTGGAATTTTCAGCATCAGACATATCAGTGTCAAAAGTGCTTTTGTCTTTATCAGAAATAGCCGGGTCCTCTATTTTGACCATTAGACACTTGACTTCATCATCTGATGACTCTTCATCAGTTCTCCATTTTTCTTCTTCAGCTACAAGCACTTTATGTTCCAAGTTTTCAGCTTTCAGCTTCTCAATCAGCTTTTTGTACTTCTGCTTCCAGTATTCATCTGAGCCTTGTTTCTTTTGTTTACAATCTTTTGCAAAATGATCAGTGCTCCCACAGTTAAAGCACTGAGCCTTCTCTTTCTTATCAGCTCCATGCCTTTTATCAGCTCCTGACCCTTTTGAGAACTTTCCACCCATCTTCTTTTGAAACTTTGAGAAGTTTCGACCTGATTTTTCAAAGGTCTTCACAATCAAAGCTGCACTAGCCACAACCTTTTCAAGATCATCAGTGTCAGTTTTAGATGAATCAGTGTCTGAATCACTTTCAGTGTCTGAATCTGACACCAGCCTTTTGTTGGAGAACAAGGCTACAGAAGATTCACGCTGAGAATCTTTCATCAGTTCCTTTCTTTGAAGCTTGGATTATTCATAGTATCGAAGATTTCCATAGAGACTTTGTAAGTCCATAAAGTTGATCTTCTCACTGTTTTTCAGCACATCAACATGATTCTCCCAACCTGCACCCAGAGAATCCAAAAACTTTTGCACTAGAACAGTTCTATGCTTCAACTGGTCTAGTCTCCGAAGATCATTAACAAGAGTATTGAATCTGTTAAAAGTTTGAGTCAAGGTTTCACCTTTCTTAGCAAAAAAATGTTCATACCTTCGGTTAAGATCATTTATTTGAGTAGCCTTGACTTCTTCAGTTCCTTCAAAGGATATAGTCAGCGTATCCTTCATCTCTTTTGCTGAGATGCAATTTTGAACTAGCCCAAAGATGTTGTATGGCAGAGAGTAACTGATTGCGGCACGAGCACGAACATCTAGACCATGTTTTCTCTTGTCATCTGCTGTCCAGTTTTCTTTTGGAGTTTTCTTCATAGTACCATCAGGAACATTATTTTTAAGAGGCTGATACATCGGAACATAAGGACCTTTTTCAACGATGTCCAGCATGTCTTCATCAACAGACTCTAAGGCATATAGAGCCTTTATTTTCCACATAGCAAAGTTCGTTTCATCGAAAGGAGGAATTTTAGCAGAAGGATGATTTGATGAGTTTGATGAAGAAGAAGATGAAGCCATTTGTTTGATAAAAGAAACCTGCTCTGATACCAATTGAAGAGACCTTTAGATCAATCGATATATTAAACAATGACGATAGATAAGAACAAGAGGAATTCACGAAGAAAAACTTTCACTAAGAAAGATAATCTCACAAAGAGATTATCGTGTGCACAAAGCGACGATTAGGGTTTATGAAAGGCGTGACCATTCACAAACCTATACAAAATAATATATACTGCTATTCTAGACAATCCCTACAATTCAGGGATACGCTAGCTAATAAATCAAGATAACTAAGGAAACAGGATAAATACAAGATTTGTTACAATGCACTGAATAGACTAAACTATTACAAACTGAACTGCTGACGCGCTGGTGCTGACACTGAGACATATGCTGACGCTGAGTCTGTTTTAAACATTATCATATTTCAAGGCTTGACCTTACAGCTTTCAATTTCACTTGGTGGACCTTCCAGCCAATTCTACAAAGATATTATTGATATTGCCTCCTTTGCTACCATGCGGAAAGGGATCTTTGTGAGTTGTTCGGCTGGTAATTCCGTGCCTTATAATTCAACATTATCCAATGAAGCGCCATGGGTACTTACTGTTGCGGCTAGTACGATTGACAGGAGAATAAGGATGACAATTTATCTTGGAAACAACAAGTCATACGGTGGAGAGTCATTATACCAACCCAAGAATTTTAACCATAAGTTCCGACCTCTTGTTTACCCCGGAAAAGATGGCAAACTTGTTGATGTGAAAGGGAAAGTTGTTTTGATTGGGCTTAGATGTGGGACTAAAGGGCCAAGATTAGATTGGTGTTATTTTTTGGGATTGCCACTTTTTATCTAGCTATGCTGAGTTTGGCTACAATAATTATAATAATTATAGAATTGGCGAGAACCCAAAACACGAAAGTTGTAGATAATTGTGTCCTCTTGTCGCAACAATTTTAATCATGTCAATTGGAGCACCGAGTAGTTTGATATG
Organism: Lactuca sativa; assembly: GCF_002870075.4. Classification (NCBI taxonomy): domain Eukaryota; kingdom Viridiplantae; phylum Streptophyta; class Magnoliopsida; order Asterales; family Asteraceae; genus Lactuca; species Lactuca sativa. The sequence goes on from NC_056623.2 coordinate 44,536,048, forward strand.
ATTAAACTACTGAGGTGATGTCAATATGCCCAACAACGTCCTTTTTCCTCGGCCATTTTGCCCGTTTCATCCAATGTGCTCGCATTCTTCAGTTTTGATTTTGAAAATATTCATCAACCTTCATCATATAGCTTTGGTCCTTATCTTGGCATTTTTAATTATGAATCCCATTTATTTCTTTGTCATTAGCACTGTGCATCTCCATTGTTTTTTTAGTATGTACACAAATAATTCATACCAACATCAAACTAGAATCATCCCCAAGTAAATCGAACATATTGTAGATAAATATATTAAACTTCAAATTCCATTCTCTTATAGTTTGGGCAATAAATGAACCGAACGAATACAAAAAAGGTTTGTTCATGTGGTTTGTTTAAGTAGGCGAACAAATGAATGATCACAAATGAACAAATGAACAAGTTTTCTTGGGCGCGTTCATTGGTTTAAGATATTACTTTGTTTATGTTCGTTTGTTTATATTGGTGAACATGCTAAACGAACAGAGATAAACAAACACAATTGAAAATATATGAACATAAACGAACATATGATATAGTAACGTAATAAAAAACAATTAAACATATATGAACATAAACAAACTTAAACGATCGAACATAAACTATTCACAAATATAAATAAACGAGCGAGACCATTGTTCATTTCCATTCATTTTGAAAAACGAACAATAATTTTTGTTCATGTTTGCTCATTTATAAAATAGATGAAAATAAATGAATTTCTCGCCGAACGATTTATGAGCGGTTAGCTGAACGTTCAGTTTGTTTACAACACTACTTATGGTGCATGATAACATTTTATTTAAACTAATATTTTTGAATAACAAACTATATTTATATTATTGCTCTCTTTATCCAATATGGCAATTGTTTATATTGTTAGATTACTTTACAAGTTCAAAATTAAAGTAAATACCAATTATATTTGATAATGATATAACATGTTTAAAGTGACATATTTCAAAATAATTTAGTTAATACATAATATATAATAAAATAAAATTAAAGTTTAAGAAAAAAAAACATACAAAAGAGATGTATCGTAAATGAAGAAAAAACCAGATGAAAGAAAGAATTTAAAATAACACGAGCAAATGGGTCAATTCCTGTTATGGTTAATTATGGAGTAACTACCTTTGTATTCTAATGATTAAAGGCAAATCTATAGCAATTGAGAAATATATTGATGAAAGCAATCCTTGCTCTGTTAAGCAGTTTTATTTTTTGCAAAAATGGGTATGTGACTTACCAAAACAACCTAACCTTATTATATTTTCATAGAAGGCACTTCTATAATTTCAACATCTACCTAGTAACTTATTAATATGTTATATTTATACCGCTCAATTGACAATTTTGATCGTTTATCTTTATTACACCTTATATATAAACTTATGACATGGTTAATATTTATAATACTTTAAATAATCTAAACCAATATAAAGATCTCTATAATTTATTAATATGCTTATATGCCATATTATATCTACCGATGATTTTTATCTTTTATCTTTATTACACCTTATATATAAACTTATGAACATGATTAATATTTATAAAACTTCAAATGATCTAAACCAATATAAAGATCTCACTAATACTTACTAAATGTTATTATAATTATACACAAAAATTAAATATATAATTCTTATATATGAATTTTCGAATTAAATGAAAGAATCTCTAAAAACAATTGAAAAATATTTACAAAATAAAATATATTCAAATGTCACCTTTCATAAAACTCTTGAAAAGTATATAAATAAAATGTTAAATTATTCATTCTTAACTAAAGAAATATGACCTTTATTTGATGTTATAAATTTCACATACTAAATCTAATTTTTCTTACATGTTGTCAAAATTATATATATGAATAACTACACGTATACAATCGAAGATTATCATTTTGCAATTAGATTCTTTACATTTTACAGTCATTCAAAACAAATCATTATGAAAGTAAATACTTGTGGTTTAGGAAACAAGAAATCTCATATACTTGAAAACCCTAACATGTTTATATACATAAATGTAAATGCAAAAAGTTGTAGCGTCTAAACTACATAAATTATGTGGTGAGGTTTGATGAACATCCTTAATGGTATCATTATTAATGATATCTTCTTAATGGTATACTAGGCTGTTGATTTTGAAGGCTCGTGCCAAGAAGAAATAATAAAAAAAGCTAGGCCCTAAAATTTTGAATTAGCAACGAATAGGTACAAACTAACGACGAATATTGACAAATTAACAAAAATTAGAGATGAAACAAGGGGATAAAATTTCACGCCCCCTGACGACACTAGTCATGTGCGGTCGCAACTTTGCATGACGCGTGTGGTCAAGACCTGTCCCTTTGATGGTACAAACTGTTCAAAGTTATACACAAAATGTAGTAATATAAAAATAAGTAAGCTCATATGTCAAAAATATGATAAACACATCAATTAATTTATATTATTTCATGGTTATTAACTATAATGCTTTATAAGTTCCTTTGTAATGACAATAGTATGAGATAAAAGACAGAGAAAGTCGTTCCAGGGTTTTCATATTGATTTAAGTTGGGCACCATTTGTAAAAGAAATGTATTATAATCCTCGTAATCTGACTCCTACAGTAACTAGTCAAAAATAACGAACCAAACAAAAAATTTTAAAATTTATAAAAAACCAACCCTGGACGAAACCTGAGCTTTTTTACTAGTTTGAATTATGGAAACTATATTAAGATAATGGGTGAGATTACTTGGGGATTAAGGTTAAAATAAGGCATAAAAGAACTGGATTAACATTAGGATGTGTTGGTATAAACGCATGGATTTTACGCTGACGAGTGTGATTTTTAATTTGAAAATAATTGCTTTTTTATACTTTTCATAGGATGTTTGCATGTAATTCTCAATATAGGACAAGTTGCAATATGTTTTGATTAGGCTTAGATGTGGGACTAAAGGGTCACGATTGGATTGTGCTATGGTGATTTTGGCTACAATAATTATAAAATTGGCCAAAACTCAAAACAAAAAATTGTAGATAATTTTCTCCTTTTGTTGGAGCAACTTGAATCAAGTCAATTGGAACACCGTGTAGTTTGATATGATTAAAACACTAAGGGGATGCCAATATGTCCAACAATGTCATTTTTTCTCTGCCATTTTGCTCGTTTCATCCAATGTGTTCGCATTCTTTAGTTTTTGATTTTGAAAATCTTAATCAACCTTCATCATTTGGCTTTCGCACTTATCTTGGCATTTCTTATTCTCTATCCCATTTATTTCTTTATCATTAACATCGTGCATCTCCATCATTTTTTAGTCTGTACACAAATAATTCATACCAACATCAAAGTAGAATCATTCCCAAGTTAATCCACCATTTTTTAGATAAATATATTAAATTGAATTGATACAAAATCGACCTGTTAGACATGCTTTTGTCAAACTTCATTGTCTTATAGTTAGCGCTGTAAACGAACCGAACGAACACAAAAAATGGTTGTTCATGTTTGTTTTTTTAAGTTAGGCGAACAAATGAACGAATACCAACGGACAAATGAACAAGTTTTTTTGGTCATGTTCGTTCGTTTCAGATATTACTTTGTTCATGTTCATTTGTTTATGTTCGTGAACATGCTAAACGAACATAAACAAACAGAGATATATAAACAAACACAATTAAAAATATATGAACATAAATAAACGTATAATAGAGTAATGTAATAAAAAACAATTGAATATATACGAACATAAATAAAGTTAAACGATCGAACATAAATGAACGTTCACAAACATAAATAAACGAACGAGACCATTTTTCATGTTCATTCGTTTAGAAAAACAAACGATAATCTTTGCTCGTGTTTGTTCATTTTAAAATAGATTAATATAAATGAACTTTTCGCCAAACGGTTTATGAGCGGTTCGCTGAATGTTCGGTTCGTTTACAACTCTACTTATAGTGCATGATAACATTTTATTTAAACTAATATTTTTGAAAAAGAAACTATATTTATATTATTGCTCTTTTAATCCAATATGGCAATTGTTTATATTGTTAGATTATTTTATAATAGGTTCAAAAATAAAGTAAATACCAATTATATTTAATAATGATATAACATGTTTAAAGTGATATACTTCAAAATAATTCAGTTAATACATAAAATATGATAATAATAAAATTAAAGTTTAAGAAAAAAAAACGAACCGAAGAGATGTATCGTAAATGTAAAAAAAAAAAAAAAAAAAAAAAAAAATGAAAGAAAGAATTTAAGATAATACGAGCAAATGAGTCAATTTGTTATGGTTAATTATGGAGTATACCTTTGCATTATAATGATCAAAGGCAAAGCTAAAGCAATTGAGAAACATATTGATGAAGGCAAACCTTGCTCTGTTAAGCAATTTTATTTTTTGCGAAAGTGGGCATGACTCACCAAAGTGACTCACCAAAGCAACCAAACCTTATTATATTTTCATAGAAGACACTTCTATAATTTTAGCATTTACCTAATAATTTATTAATATGTTATATTTATACCGTTTTTTTATCGTTTATATTTATTACACCTTATATATAAACTAAACCAATATAAAGATCTCTATAATTTATTAATATGTTATATTTATACCGTTATATCGACATTTTTTATCGTTTATATTTATTACACCTTATATATAAACTTATGAACATGGTTAATATTTATAATACTTTAAATAATCTAAACCAATATACAGATCTCTATAATTTATTAATATCTCATATTATATCTATTGATAATTTTTATCTTTCATCTTTATTACACCTTATATACAAACTTATGAACATGATTAATATTTATAATACTTCAAATGACCAAAACCAATATAAAGATCTCATTAATACTTGTCAGTCAATACTAAATGCTATTATAATTATATACACAAAAATTTAATATATAATTCTTATATATGAATTTTCAAATTAAATGAAAGAATCCCTAAAAGCAATGAAAAATATTAAAAAAATATATATATTTACAAATATCATCTTTCAAAAATAAAAAAGTATATAAATAAAATGTTAAATTATTCATCTTAACTAGAGAAATATGACCATTATTTGATGCTATAAATTTCACATACTAAATCTATTTTTTCTTAGATGTTTGACAAAATTATATATATGAATGACTACATTTTGCAATTAAATTCTTTACATTTTACATTTTACAGTCGTTCAAAACAAATCATTATGAAAGTAAATACTTGTGGCCTAGGAAACAAGAAATCTCATATACTTGAAAACCCTAACATGTTTATATACATAAATGTAAAAGAAAAATTAAAGTTGTAACATCTAAACTACATAACTTATGTGGTGAGGTTTGACGAACATCCTTAATGGTATCAATTTGAAGATATTAATAATATCTTCCTAATGGTATACTAGGCTCTTGATTTTGAAGGCTGGTACGAAGAAGAAAAAAATAAGCTAGCCCCTAAAACTTTGATATAATAACGAATAGGAACAAACTAACGACGAGTATTGATAAATTAACATAAAAATTAAAAATGGAACAATGACCCTTCGATGGTACAAATTATTCAAATTATATACAAATTTTAATAATATAAAAGTAAATAAGCTCATATGTCAAAAATATGATAAACACATAAAAAAACAATATGCTTATATTATATTATAAGTTAAATGTGTGATTCTTAAAATTTTAAAGGGCTTTTATGAAAATTAGCGTTTTGTTGTTTTGGTGGGGTCGAAGGCCCAGTTTTACAAAAAAAAAAAAAAAAAAAAAAAAACTAACCTCACTTTTGCAAAGGAAATGGGAAACAACCTCGTTCTTGCAAAAACCCTCTTAACTAAGTCATATTTCCTATGTATAGGCGGTAGAGTACTTAGGCTATTTCAGTTTGTCTTTTAATCATTATAATTAAGTTGTTAGAAACTAATTATTCCTTAACAAATTTCAAATAAAATGTCACTTTCAATAGATGCTCGCTTGAAGTGTGATGAAACTCTCTACTCCACACATGCATGATGCACCACTGGATGCTCTATATATACATGTCATGAACAACGAAAAAGAAACATACTCAAACTCTTTTACAAATCATTCCTAGCAACTGATAAGAAATGTCGGCAATTATTACTTATGTGTTACTTCTCATCACTTGCACCACCATTTTCCAAATCCCTCCTACATGCAATGCCGATGATACTGAACTTCAAACCTACATTGTTCAGTTAAATTCACCCCATGGCCAAGAGTTTTCACAGCCAAACGACCTTGAAGAGTGGTACAGATCACTTCTCTTCTCTGAAACTGTTGTTTCAGTCTCAAATGAGAAACCGGTCATGGTTCATATGTACCACCACGTGATTACAGGATTTGCTGCAAAATTGACAACGCAGCAAGCAAAGGCGATGGAGAATATGAAGGGGGTTCTATCTGTAAGGCCTGAGAGTCTGTTTCAGTTGCATACAACTCGTTCCCCACACTTTTTGGGGTTGCACCAAAACTCAGGGTTTTGGAAGGCTTCAATGTATGGGAAGGGAATCATAATTGGGGTTCTAGACACCGGAATTACTCCTGGACATCCTTCATTTCACGATGAAGGCATGTCACGCCCACCAGCTAGATGGAAAGGCAAATGTGAAGTGGCGGGGTGCAATAAGAAGCTGATCGGAATGAGGAACTTTTATTCGGGAGATAATACTACTCCGATTGATGAGGACGGCCATGGAACTCACACTTCAAGTACTGCTGCAGGGAGTCCCGTACACAATGCAAACGTATTGGGCAACGCAAATGGCACTGCCACCGGAATAGCACCACTGGCACACATAGCCATGTATAAAGTGTGCGGTGGATTTTTCGTATCTTGTCCTGATAGCGCCATTGCAGCAGGTGTGGATGCAGCTATTGAAGACGGTGTTGATGTGCTTTCAATTTCACTTGGTGGACGTTCCACCCAATTCTACGAAGATATTATTGGTATCGCCTCCTTCGCTGCCATGCAGAAAGGGATCTTTGTCAGTTGTTCGGCTGGTAATTCCGGGCCTACTGGTGCAACATTATCGAATGAAGCCCCATGGATCCTTACGGTTGCGGCTAGTACCATTGATAGAAGAATAAGGACTACAGTTTATCTTGGAAACAACAAGTCATACGATGGTGAGTCGTTATACCAACCCAAGAATTTCAATCATAAGTTTCGGCCTCTTGTTTACCCGGGAAAAGATGGCAAACTTGTTGATGTGAAGGGGAAAGTTGTATTTTGTGATGGTTCGAGAGGGTGTACCAGCGAACAAGTAAAGGCAGCAGGAGGAGCTGCCGTGATTCTTGCTAATGGTAAATATTTCTGCGAGACAACAATAGCAGAGACTCATGTTATTCCGGCATCGGTTGTCGGTTACGGGGAAGGAATTGAGATCAAAAAGTATTTAAATTCGACTTCTTCCCCTGTAGCAACTATACTTTTCCGTGGAACTGTACTCGGGATAAATACGGCTCCTGAACTGGCTTCTTTCTCCTCGAGAGGGCCTAACTCTGCAAGTCCTGGAATCCTAAAACCAGATATTACTGGACCCGGTGTTAACATTCTTGCAGCTTGGTACAAGTCAGATGACAACAATACAAGAAACAAGGCGCACTTCCACGTCACATCCGGCACGTCAATGTCTTGTCCTCATCTAGCGGGGGTAGCAGCACTTTTGAAAAGAGAACACCCAGATTGGTCTCCTGCTGCTATCAAGTCTGCAATAATGACAACCGCGAGTCAAGTCAACCTAAACAAACACGCGATTGTAGACCAAAGAGATCCAAGACTGCTCCCTGCCGACGTGTTTGCCATTGGCTCGGGTCACGTGAACCCATTTAAATCCAACGATCCTGGGTTAGTCTTTGACATCCAACCTAGCGATTACATTCCGTATCTGTGTGGGTTAGGCTATACTCAAAAACAAATCGAATTGATCACAAGGAAGAAAGTCTCATGCTCAAAAACCATACCTGAAGCACAACTCAACTATCCTTCTTTTGCGGTTTCACTAAAACGAGGTGACAGCAAAACATACTCAAGGACGGTGACTAATGTTGGTATGCCAAACTCAACTTACACCGTCGGGGAAATTCATGTGCCACACGGTGTAAAACTTGTGGTCGGCACTGACACTGACACTGCAGCCGGTCTTTCTCAAGTACATGAGCTCAGCTTCACAGCAGTGCAGCAGAAGGTGACATACAGTGTAACCTTTTCTCGAGATGCTACGGCTGAGGTGAATGGTCCTTACAGCCAAGGCCATATGACTTGGGTTTCAGGTCAATACTCAGTTCGGACACCGTTTTCATTCAAGTTTGAATGAATAATTAAGAACCATATACATTTCTAAAGTGGTCTATATATAATTACACCATCACTAAGTTGCAAGATGTATTGTTTTGTACTAGGTATATTATGGGATATAATAAAGAAGCAAAACCTTTTAAATCTTTAACATTAATATTTCCTCATTTACATTCAATATATTTATAAACTTTAGGTCCTATCTAGTTTGGTATGAAACTCATATATGTATTCTCTCCGAGTCTAAAAAATATCATTCATTTTGGTAATTTGGTCACAGAATTGAAATGGTTCAAATTAAACATCAGTTGTCAGTAAAGTAAATGTCCTCTCATAGACCCTCTTTTGTATAGGACAATTTATCATGTTACTATCTTCTTGGTCTCCTAATCTTTCTAAATTTGTTATTCATATAATAATCTGATCATTGATCATTGAAACTTAACTAGTTATCATCGGTTTGCAATCTTTAGTTGTAAAGCATTTACAACAATAATCGAAAAGCAAACTCTAAAATAAAATCACTTATTCAGACGTAATATATAAGAAACTCAAGGAAAGAAGGAGCTCATTTCCAATTTAATACCTTAATTTCCTTTGGAAGAGTTTGATGTCATTTGTTACACCTGTGGCTTTTTAATTAAAAAAGCGCGTTGAAAAAGTAGGAAACTAAGTTTTACTTTATTAAAGGGCTTTTCTAATTCTATAAGAGTCGAAGTTGTCAAAGTAGTTTGATTTCCCTTCAAATATTGATTCAAACATATTTAACAACTTTGTTTATATATGATGAATTTTATACTAAAAGGGTATAGATCATTTTTATTTCAAATGCTGAAATTCCACTTGTGACACCACAAAATGACAAGAAAGACCATATTAACTTATAAAATTCTAGTAATTTTCGGTAACGGTTCTAAGACCGATTCGGTGCATCTAAACCCTGTTCAAAAACAGGAAGCATACCTGGAAATTGAATAGTAAATAAAAAAATACATTAGTTATGATACAGTACTTTTTTATATGATTTTTAATCAGCCATGTAAAAATCAATTTAGACATTGCATAAAAGCAAATAATAAATAAAAAGTACATTACTTGTCATTAGCATTTTACTCTGATTTTTGTTTTCATCTTTGATTATAAAAATTTTGCTCCTTGAAAGTATCCAATATTAAAGCAAGGAAATAAAATTTAAACCAGTAGGCCTTTTATGTTTTGGACTCCTTGGCTTTGGAAAAGTATCGGATCTTCCCTATTACAGAGTGTCATCTTGAAAGTGCATTGAGGTTATTTTGTTATGTAAAATAACAAAAAACTAGGACCGGGACCGGTTTATATATTATGTCAAATCCGGTTCCGGTTCAGTTTGGTTCTAAAACAATTATTTCAACAATTTAATAAAAATAAAAGTAATTAAAAATAAAATAAAATATTTTTAATTTTTTCCCTATAAATTCAACAATTTAAGGAAAAATAAAAGTAATAGATGACACGAGATTTACCAATTATTTCAATGGTTTCAAGGGTATTTCTGGCAACAAAATAAGAAATAATAATAATAATAATAATATTGATTTTACTAAATAGTTTGTTAACTAGACATATATATATATATATATATATATATATATATATATATATATATATATATATATATATATATATATATATATATATATATATATATATATATATATATATATCAGAACTAAAGCGGTTGCTAAAAATTCTAGTCATTAAATTGTTTATTGCATAATGTAGTTGCAAACTGCATGACTCGTAATGGTTCTTTACCAAAACCTCATACAACAGCAATGCGAGTGATTTTTTTTAATAAATTGCTAAAATAGTCATTGTGGTTAGCTGAAAATTGACATTTTGATCTAAAAAGGTTTGGACTAGTCATCGGTCCAAACTTTTCATTTTGTTACGAGTTTGATCCAAAAATTTTGAAACTTGTTATAATGACGGATTTTCTGCTTATTATTTTATTTTACAATTTTCTTTTATTACAACAATTAAAAGTAAAGCAAAATAAAATACCTCTCTCTCTCGCTCTCTCTCTCTCTCTCACACACACACACACACACACAAAGAGACCAAACTTCTTTTTTGGGGGTGAGTTCATTTTGATGGGTTTTGGTCATAAGACATCCTATGTGCTCATACAAACCCTAATGCTTGGATCTAAGTTTCTCTATTGTACATGCTTTGAATCCAAGACTATAAACCCTAATTCTAGCATATGGAAATCAGAATTCACATGTAAATAGGTTTAAGAACATACCATGATTGTTATATAGCAATAACAATCTAATTCCTCCTTGAATTGACCTTGGAAAGCAGAGAGTCACAAGTGTCACTCCTCTAATGGCTTACAAACACCATAAGCAAGTGGAGAAGGTATAAAGAGAGAGGAGAGAGGTTAGAATTCGTATCTAGGACTTCTTGGGAAGGAATACACGAATTCATAACCCTAGGGGTGTTTATATAGGTGTAGGAATAGGGTTTCAGTCATTATCCTTATCTAGTTGCTTATCCACCAAGCAACCAATAAGATAATCCTTGAATCCTTATCATACTTGAATTCTAAGGCTCTATATCCTTAAATTCGTCCAACCTAATAATAAGATAACTCTTACCTTATTTTGTAACTATCACATAATTACAATTCAGCCCCTCTAGTTTAATTAATTACACTTGATCACAAAATTAATTCTTAATTAATTATTGACCAATATTAATTAAACAAATATGATTTCTCCTTTAATATATTATTCTTATAACATATTAATAAATCATATTATCCTCTCTCTCTTTATTCATTTCTCCAATCAAGTTGCTTTGGTGAAGGCAACCCAAAAGGACCATGCACCATCGGGTCAAGTACATACCAAAATAGTTATGGACTTAGACACTAATCCAACACATTTCTCATCGGAAACATAAACCAATCATCTCCTTCACATGGTTGCTCCGATCAACTCTACCATACAACGAACCACCATTCACTGATCGGAGGCATCACTCACCGAAAAAAGTGAGAGACAAAGTGAGATTCTTCACAGATTAGTGACTTACCACAAACAGATCGACATACCTCCCTTCTCATCGAAAAATCCTAGTCACTAGACCTCCCTTTAACGGATCGGAGGCATCAAAACTCCCAAGGGTTTTCAACACCACCTGCATCAAAGATCCTAGTCGGCAACAACTTCAACGAATGAAGCGGAGAAGAAGAAGGGCGACATTTTCAGGGTTTTGGTTTTTCAAGGGTGGGTCTAAGACGGATCTGAAAAATCGAAAAAGCTTGGTGGTAGAGATTTGGAGTTGTCCCTGGTGACTATTTAGGGTTTGTTAAATGGTCGTCGTCACATCCATATAGAAACGACTCCGCATTTGTGTTCGTGGTGACATTCCAAATCTGTAATTTTGCAGATCTCGAAAACTCAGTTTCAGAAAATGATAATCATGTGTATGTCTAGAAAAAGCATAGGATTCTAAGGTTTTCGATTTTGCAAGTCTAGAAAAATGTATTCTTGTTATTGAGATCTAAAAAAAATCGAGTTTGTAGAAATATCTTGTTCTTGTTCCAGTTTGAGTGATTTAGAAAAAAAAAAAAATTAAGTTTGTAGAAAAGTTCATTGTTCATGTTTGAGATTGCAGATCTGAAAAAATGAGTGTTTTGTTTTTCAAATCTAAAAATATTTTGTTTAACCGAAGCTGTTGTCCGTTGTGGTGATCGAGAGTAGAGGTGATGACTGGCTACGGTGTTAGTGGTGTTGACTAGAGGGTTGATATTTTTTATTTCTGTTTTAATCAGAAAAATAAAAAAACAAAAAATAAAGGCAAAATCGTCGTTATAAAAAGGTTCAAAGCAAATTGGACAAAACTCACAACAAAATGAAATTTTTGGACAGGTGGTACTAATCCAAAACTTTTAATTTTCAACAAATCATAAGGACCACTTTTGCAATTTTATCGATTTATTTTTATCATTGTTTTATGCTAAAAGGCAGTTCACAAAACTAACTCGTCTTTGGTTTCTTTCCCAAAATCAACCAAAACGAGAAGATGAATATGCAAGAATTGAGTTAATTGGGTGCAATGTAATACAATGGAACGGACATCATGTCATTGGTGTTCTTGATATGTCAAGATCATAGAAGAGTCAATTTAAAAGTCAACCATATAGTCATTCAGTGTACGACCATACTAGATTCCATGTAATCAATTCTAGACATCTACACTTCAGTGCCAAAAAAAAAAAAGAATAAGATCTTTTAGACTTTTTTTTATCTTCTAGACAAAAAAAAAGTATAAGATCTTCTAAACTTTTTTATCGTCTAGACAAAAAAAAATTACAGGGTGTCAGATTTGAACCCTAAAGGTTTACAAAATATATTGAAGTCTAGAAGTTCATACTTTTCTCTCATTAAACAAAATATAAGAGGCTAGAATCATAAAAGTTTTACAAAACGTGGCCGGTAAAAATAAGTTGGGTTGACACAACAACATTGTTTTTATCTATTTCTTAAATTCATAGATATGTATCACATCAAATATGATTTTACAAACTAATAATAAATATCATAAAAAGTTTATAAACAATTTTTTGGATAACAGTTTTTTCGAACTATGCTCGTACCAACCATGTGATTGTAAAAAAAAAAGGTCTAAGAAGCTAGAAACACAAATAACATAGCCTTTTACGGGTAATTACAAGGTTCCAGATAAGAAAGTATGAACTTCTAGAATTTAATGTTAATGAGAAAATAAGTATAAACTTCTAGACTTTCTTATATTTTTTCCTTTTTCATTTTTTAGAAAGGAAAGCTACCCTAACTTGAAGATTACCGGATTCGAACTTTCGAACCATATAGTATCAACTGTGTTTTTGTCTCACAATCTAAAAAAAAGGTATTAAGTCTAGAAGATGTAAGAGGCTAAAGGGGAGAATGCCATAGATTTCGACACTAATTGCAACAACACCAAAAGCTCTATGGATATTCCACTGTATAATGATGCTCCGAACCTCCTCAATTCTTGCAGATTCACTTTCCCATATTGAGTGATTTCAAGAAATAATGAGCAAAAAGTTAGATTCACTTTCGAATATAAAGCCATGATTTTTGGCTCTTGAATCACCACAGTTTTGCAGTTATATTATCATGTGATGGACAAATCATTAACAATCACGTTCAAATTCCAAGCCAATCAAAACTAAAGAAGAATATAAAAGTTTAAACAGAAATGAGTATGCAAATCCGCATACTTTGAGAAAGGTTTGTCGAATAGCAAAAACAACCACCTCCAGTATCCTGCATGAACAAAATATTTGAACAAAGCTATTATATTCCCTATTTTTAACAAAGATGACATAGACATGATCAATCATTAATATACACATGACGGACTTTAGGCATGGTCCATGGTTTGGCTACAAACCATGTTAACTTCTAATCTAGGGTGGGCTCAGCAAAGTATGTGTTCTGTTAATTGTCTGTCTTATGGTATCAAGACAATATGAGCTCCAGACAATTAAAATTGAAAAAATTGCATGCATAAAGTAGTAAAAATGACAAAGTTTAGGCATGGTCCATGGTTTAGCTAACAAAAATATAACAAAAGTTTTTAGTACAATAAGATAATTACCGGGATGATCACAAGATGTTAGACATTCATGCTGTTGCTTACTTCACACTTCATAAGAGCTTGTTGAGAGATCGAGGGATGATTTGAAAATGTTGGTTTAATCGGGTATTTATAGGTTGATTTGGGGGATTGGGTTTACTTTATTGGCAATGTGGGATGGGTAATTAAGGTGTTGTATTGGGATTATGAAAAGATTTCTTTATGCGCATGAGTTTATGATGAAATGTTTAAATATTGTAGGTTTAATTGTGAGAGAACGATCATAGGTTCGTGGGTACTTGAATGATATTAAGAGTTGTTGAAGGTTAAAGCTCCGGAATGTGTGGGATATTGGTGAAGGAGTCGTATATTTTCTGGAAACTATATTAGGATAATGGGTGGGATTACTTGGGATTAGGTAAAAATAATGCATGGAATAAGTAGATTAATATTAGGTGTGTTGGTACGAACGCATAGATTTTGTTATCACGTGTGATTTTTAATTTGAAAATAATTGTGTTTTTATGCTCTTCATAGGATGTTTGCATGTAATTCTCAATGTGGGACAAGTTACAATATTTTTTTAGTTTCATTAGGGATGTCAAAAAGTCTTGTGGGACCCCGATCCCGTGGGGGCCCTGTCCCGTATGGGGGCATTTGTTGAAAAAAATTGGGGACGGGGGCGGGGGCGGGGGTTGGTAGTCCCGTCCCGAAACCCCCGTGGGGGCCCCGTTAATAAATTATATAAATTAACATATATTAATTATATAAATATAATAAACAATAAAATGATTTTTACATACAAAAATTCTACAAAAAAAAACATGTTTTTAGTTGTTTGTAACATGTAAAGTTATGTTATAAATATCTATTTGTTACCCAAAAAATAGTTTCTTTTAGCCCCAATTAAAAAATTCTTTTAGCCCAAATAAGGTAGCCCAAAATTAATCGGGGGCGGGGAAACAGGGGCGGGGGCGGAGGTCAGAAGGGGAATTCGGGGGCGGGGGCGGGGGATCCAATCCCCGTCCCGTTTGTCCCCGTTGACATCCCTAAGTTTCATACCCATTTTGGCTACAATAATTTAAAGTATCTTACGGAAGCATAAAAAAATATAAATACGACCAAAAATATTATTCGCATATAAAATGAAACTACATTATCATATTTGATGGAAAGACTAAGATTATGAAAATATAGAATTAATAGTTAAAATTAATGAAAATTTACTTTCAGTATATATAAGTTATATAAAAAATGAATGTAAAATTTACTAATATATTTTTATATTAAAAATAAAAATATAACTCATTTTACTAAATTATGGATTTCTATTGCTGTAAATAATATGATCGACTTAAAGTCTTAAGAGTCGTTATTTGCGGAATATTGTACTGTATTGATCACGTGAATTATAAATATCAAGGAAATTGATTGTTTCATGTTGGTTGAAACCTGTAAAATATTATAAAAGCAGTCGTTATGCTGCCCCAATTTCGTTATAACCGACAATGAAAATTTAGAATACAATAAGTCTTACGTATCTCAAATACTAAAAGACTTCAATCAAATATTATTCCTAAATATCAAAATCATAAATATTCAACAATCTTATAACGGGTAGTGTAGGACTAGGATGCCTAAACACATTGTTTGGATCCAACACTACAGGGTCTCCATGTAGGTGTCACGTTGTTTCTAACGCTATATGAGTTAGGTTCGTTTCCTAAGCCATTTGGGCTATGTTGTTGGGTACTATGCTATCAATAGGGCGCTATAGCGTTTTGCGGTGTTACTGAACCGCTATTTTGAAATAGCGGTGACGCTATTAGCGGCACTATTAACCGCTATTTACCGCGAACCTCATCAGCGTTATAGCGACAATACACCTACTTTTACAATTTCGTACATATTGGGCTACTTTGACAAAGAAAAAAATGACTGTGTGTTATTTCAATAATAAATCTTTATTTTTTTAACTAATCCACTACACTCTTTGTCTTAATAAGTCTAAATAATAAATATAATTAATTACAAACTAAAAAGCAACAAATGGCAACTTCCCCTTCTCGTCTGTTTTAGTACGTAGAAACCACGAACAACTTGAGCTGCGATGACATTTTGAAATTTTTTAGTTTCTATATTACTATATTAGAATATTATATATAGATTATGATATGTTTTTATATGATTTTTTATGATATTAATTCTATATCGTATTAATAATCTAATATATAATTTTTGTATAAATATATAATATAAATTATACATAATATCAAAAAACCGCTATATCACTACTATACCACCGCGAAAACCGCAATTTCAAATAGCGGCATGTGACCGCTATTGAAATTTCGACGACAATTACTTAGGTTGGGTATAATATTAAGATTGTGTGTCTTGGTGAAAATCGTCGATTTTTATAATCGTTAATCTGCAAGGAACGACTAACGATATATATAAGTGTCATACTATTGATCTTATATGGTTCGACCGACCACCTAGTGTTGCTAGGTACAACTAATGTCCAACGAGACAAATTTAGGCACGGATGTGAAACATCCCAAAAATACAGTCCAAAAATTTCGTTTTGATTATTTATAAAAACCATAATTACCATTTGTCACCTCATAAAAAGAATAAGTAATGTATCTCAAATCATCATAATAAAATACTATATCAAAATCATGTGTCAGATACCATAGTCTAAACATCTCAGGCTAAATCATTGGTGTGTGCACTACAATCATCTCGAGCTTTTCCCCTTGCTACTGGAAGTACCTGAAACCAAAACTGAAAACTATAAGCACGAAGCTTAGTGAGTCTCCCCAAACTACCACATACCATGCACGCATAACATGCAACTAGGAGATACAGGCCCCACCCACACTCATGAAGATACGGGCCTCGCCCACACTCTGCTATCTAGGAGATACGGGCCCCGCCTACACTCTATTGGCTATGAGATACAGGCCCCGCCCACACTTAGCTACTATGAGATTACGGCCCCACCCACACTTAGTTATTGATCATACATACAAGTATCACACAGACAACAAGTATAACTAAATCTATCAATCAGGCAAATATCCATACTCAACTATACTATGAGATACGAGCCCCGCCCAAACTCGAATACTATGAGATACAGGCCTCGCCCACACTCAGCTACTAATCATATATACACGAGTCGGCCTTGGTGCCTTAGACCCGTTCTACTGGAGGAAAACTCACATCGCAAAGCTGACTGCTGAATCTCGAGTGAGGAATCTCTGACGGCTGCTCCCACGACTCCCTGGCTATTATTATCAAAATAACACTTAGTCAAAACCTGATAATTCTCCTTAGGGTAAAATGACCATTTTACCCCTAGTCAAAGTCAACGCTTTGGTGAAAGTCAACCTCCTGGTTGACCTAACTCGTTGAGTTTCTCCATCAACTCATCAAGTCCTAAAACCTGAAATCACGATCTAGCTCGTCGAGTCTCCCCCCGGATCGTCGAGTTCCCAGGCTACTCATAGTCGCGATCTACCGAGTCAACTCGTTGAGTCCGTTCACCGACTCGTCGAGTTCTGCCTTAAGCTAAAACGGGATAAACCAACTCAACCCGTCGAGTCCCTTTCTGGAATCGGTGGGTTCCTCTGTCTGATTGAGCCAACTCAATGGATTAAGCACCTACCCTTCATATCCAAACTCCATACTTCATCTACACACTGGGAATACACTTTTAAGGGTAAAGTTTCCAACTTTACCCGCTATTAGCCCTTCTTAATGGGTTTAACTCAAACCCTAACTCGCTAGAACATAGATCTTGGTCCACAAGCCATAATACTCTAAACCAAAGCACACTATAATAGTTCTAGGCCTTGGACATCAGTTTGACACATAAAGTTCCTAGCTTTCCTTCCATGCATGGCCTTTTAGGGCTAAAAAAAGCCATAATATCGTTTTTAAGCTTGCATGGGGATTCCACGGTCATAAAGTTTGCACCTTTATGCTTTGGAACCCCTTCTAGATCCCAGATCTGAAATGTAAGTTACTTGGGACATCCAAATCCCAAAGACCAAGGTTCTTGAACCAAAACCCTCATAAAAATGGAAGTAAATAGATCTAATGAATGAATGTTCAATTTAGAGACTTGATTACTAGAAAGTGACGAGGATGGAAGGAAATCCTTGGATATACAATCTTCTCATTGAACCTTCTAGCTCCTTCTTCTTCTTCTAGCTTCAAGAACACACACAAAATCACTCAAGAATGGCTTTCACACACAAAATGCTATAGGGTTTCGAGGATTAGGGTTTAGGACTTGGAGGCTGGAAATGAGGCCAAAAGGTGGGGATTAAGATGCTTAAATAGGGTGCAAAACCCCGAAATTAGGTTTTCACTATGGCAGACCTACTCGCCGAGTCGAGGGCTCTCGACTTGTCGAGTTGATAATTGAAAACCCGCTTCTAAGACTCGATTCTACTCGACGAGTCTGGGGCTTCCAACTCGTCGAGTAGTTCTATATAAATGAACAATTTTATAAATAAATACATACCAGAAACCGAACGTTACATGATGTTTAGTTTCCATGAACATTACCACGTGCTATAATAAGGTGAATGCCTTTAGCACTCCTTACTATGTCCAAAGTGCTCTATATATAATTACACCATAACTAAGTTGTGAGATGCATTGGTTTGTACTAGGTGTATTATCGGATATAATTAATAAAGAGGTAAGACCTTTCAAATCTTTAATAAAAAGGTATATTATGGGATATAATAAAGAGGTAAGACCATTAATCAATATATGTAATAAACTTTAGGTCAAATGCTAATTTTGTATAAAACTCATATATGCACTCTGAGTTTGGAATATAATTTTAGACATAAAATTGAAATGGTTCAAATTAACATTAAATGTTGGTAAAAAAAATCCATCTCGTGGGCCCCTTTTTGTATAGTACAATTTATCATGTTACTATCTTCTTGGTCTCCTAATCTTCTTCATTTGTTATTCATCTAATAATCTTATTATTGCAACTTAAGTAGTTACCAACTTATCATCGGTTTGTAGTGTTTAGTTGTAAATCATTTAAAACAAGATCATAATCAAAGTCCAAAATGAAATCACTTATTCAAACGTAATAAGAAACTCAAGGAAAGAAAGTGCTCGTTTCCAATTTAATACCTTAGTTTCCTTTGGAAGATTTTGATGTCATTGTTGACTTGATGTTCGTTACATCAGTAGCTTATCCACATTGCCAAGGGCAAGAAACAAAGGAATGGGTATATGTTGAAAACTAGGAAACTAAGTTTTACTTGTTAAAGGAATTTTTAATTCTATAAAAGTTGAGGTTGTCAAAATAGTTTAATTTCCATTAAAATTTTGATTCAAACATTTAACAAGTATGTTTATATATGACGAGTTTTATACTAAAATTAAAAGGTATTCCACTTGTGACACCATAAAATGAATATAAATATCATCTTAACTTATAATTTTAACAAATCTGATGAAAAACAAAAATAATGGATGACATGAAAATGAGGTTTATCAATTATTTAAATGATTTCAAGGGTATTTCTGGCAACAAAAAGAGAAATAATAATAATAATAATAATAATAATAATAATAATAATAATAATAATAATAATGTTGGAAATATTAATCTAAAAATACAAACTTATCATTTGTGGGTTTATGAGTATTAATTTATGTTGTAGTGTATTTTGTGTAAGTTTCTTGTATTTGTGGGGTTGCTTGTGTATGTATTATGCATGTGTTTTGAGTTCATGGGTTTGACGATTCAAACCCGATCCATGGGCTGATATCCTGCCTCGGGTATTTAATGTTCAGGATCAACTCATTTCACTCAATACTCAAGTTTTAGTATGATAGATATTCTCTCTCGCTTCTATAACGCCCCGAATCTCAGGTAACAATTTAAATAAAATGTTTTGGATTTTGGCCCTACTCGACGAGTTGGTTGCCCTACTCGTCGAGTAGCAGCGGGATGGATCGTAAGTTTAGTGGCCTACTCGACGAGTCAATTGTTGGACTCGGCGAGTAGGAGCTGGAAAGTGAAACCCTAATTCCCGGGGTTTGCACCCTTATTTAAAGAAGCTCAAGCCTCGTTTAGTTCCTTTACAACCTCCTTTGCTCCTCTAACTCGTGTGTGTGTGTGTGCCCTTGTGTGTGAAACTTGAGAGAAGATTTTTGGTGAAAAGTGTGGTGAACCAAGTGGTTAGGCAAGGATTTGCGAGAAGATCCGTGTTCTTCTTTTGTGGACATCTCTTGGGGAAGGTAATTGATCTTTTTCCTCAGTTATTTTGGTTAGACCTCATCTTTGTATGAGTTCTAGGGTTTTAGAGGAGGGGATCAAGTTGGTATGGCAATATATGGGCTAGATCTGAAGTTGTAACTTCAGATCTGAACCCTCTTTGGATTATTAAGACATAAAGTCCCAGCTTTAGTCGAGTTTAAGGTCTCCTTTGTCCATGAGCACCCATTAAGAGCTTGATGTTGGCATTTGGAGCTTGTAAAGCCATGCATGCACGTAAAGTTTGCAACTTTACGTGATAAGTAGGCCTAAGGGAGTTGGATTTGCAATTTGGGGCCTTGCCATGGCTTAAGGACGTCTGCATGATAAAATGACTGAAGGAACTCGACGAGTCGCAAAGCCGACTCGGCGAGTCATTTGAAGATGTGCATTGAACTCGGCGAGTTGGATGAACAACTCGGCGAGTCAGATGAAGGAAGCCGTGAACTCGACGAGTTGGTTGAACATCTCGGCGAGTTGGATGAAGATGGTCATGAAACTCGACGAGTTGAAGAACAACTCGTCGATTCATATGAGTTTTAGCCAAGGATATGTTTGCACGTATACCCGTCGAGTTACAGGAAGGAAACTCGACGGATGGCCTTAAGATTTGATCGGGATTCGAAGGAACTCGACGAGTCACCCCGATGACTCAGCGAGTTGGAATGTACTTCAAGAACTCGGTGAGCAGCCTAGAGTACTCGGTGAATTGAGGTCAACATGGACTGTTGACCTTGACCAAGGACTTTGGCCTTGATCAGGGTTTGACTAGTGGGTTATGGAGTGCCTTATAAGGCTAAAGACTTATGAGTATATTGTGCTATGGATATAGGTGGTGGAGCCGGTGACAAGTGATCCGATAGTTGGAGTTACCTTTCGGGTCGAAATCTGTGAGGTGAGTTATCCTCACTATATCGATAGGGTCTACGGCACCAAGGCCGACCCTTTAGTTGTTATTGTTATGGTATGCGACATGTGGTTATGATCTGTTAGATCGGAATCAGGGTAGTCAGTATGTTATGCTCTTATGTTCCGTAGGGATTAGTATATTAGTGACCTGCTAGGTCGGTGCTCTAGTTATGAGAGAATTCTATGATTGATGATCAGTGAGATAGATATGTTTAATGTTTGTATACGCCAGTATAAGATAGTTATGCGCACAAGGTTATTTGCTTGTTGGTAGGGTTGAGGCGGTCCTGCTTTGTGCTGAAGGCCAACATACCCTATGAGCGGTCCGGGGAGACTGTAGGCCCACGTGGCGGACCAGTCATGCCGAAGGCTCGGGATAGATTCAGATAGACTGTAGGCCCAGTAGGGAGGACTAGTCAGGCCGATGGCCCAGTATGCATGTTGATCGATTGATTGTTATTGATATGGTTTCTGTCTGTATGGTATTGGTATTTTTGGGGTAGCTCACTAAGCCCTCGGGCTTACAGTTTTCAGTTTATTGTTTCAGGTACTTTAGGAGATCGAGGGAAGGCGAAGGCGTGACCGTACTGTTCCTCATCCTTAAGATCTGTTTTTTGGACACTCTGATGATAAACGATTTGGAAATGTTTTGTAAAAACAATTACTATTTGTTTCTTTCGTTAATGTTAAAAGTTTAAAATTTGGCGTAAATTTCATGGATGTTACAAGTTGGTATCAGAGCCTTGGTTTGAGTGAATTGGAGGAACACTTGTGTGAATCCAATCTCAAATCAAGGAGATTTTCGGAAAGTAAAATTTTAAAATGATTTTCAAAATAAGGATGGGGGATGCAGAGAGTACGATCAGCCGGAGCCTGTAAGTAAGCCCCAAAATACCATATAGTTATTTGATATTCTGATATGATTAGAACAACATGCTAGTGCTAGGCTAGGGATCTTCAGGAATCACATGATAGATTTGCCTGATTATATGATACCCATTAGCCTAGGGTTCTTGTATATGGAATTGACATCATGAATGTAGATGTTTAGTGTATACACCACGGATGTGTGTAGTCAAGATCTTATAGCCTGAGAATGTCTGATTCGACCTTAGGGTAGGATCGGGTATTCGAAAGTCTATCGGGTCCAACGTTATGTGCAGCCAGTATACACTAGCGCTGTGGGGGTTGATGGAAGTTTCATGAATGTGGGAATGGCATGGAATTTTAGGATCGGTTGCTAGATGTCCCCTGTTAGTGAGGGTTGAGCGCATGATATGTTGAGTATAGTATTAGGGCGTTGTGGTGATACTTGAGACGAATATGGGTAGGTGTGGAAGGTAGCATGGGCTCGTACTACTGAAAACACAGGACCCATACGTGTAGCAAGGAAGTCACAACCCCTAGGGTTTTGGGTTTAGTCTCCCGACATTATATTGTTTATCTGATATTTTGAGTGTGATTGCAGTATGGTGGTGACAAGACGCTTTGCTGATGGATCCGGGTCGGGATCTGGGTCAGGATCGGGGACGGGAGATGGAGGGTCAGAGGTGCCGATAGCACCTGAACCCGTAGTTCAGATTGGGACTGAGGACCTGGATGCCAGGATTCCGGAGATTCTGCATGATGAGGTCGTTGCGTCTTTTCAAGCGTAGCTGCCAGAGATGTTTGGGTCGATTAAGACCGCGATGGTGGAGTATTTTGATGAGCGATATGCTGCTCTAGCAGAGACAGTTGTCGCTGCAACCACTTCGGCTGTAACTGCGGCATGGGTTGGGGGAGGAGCCAGCATGGCTTTCCAGTACCAGGACTTCGATCATACGAAGCCTCTGACATTTGATGGTACACAGGATGCTATTCGGGCTATGAGGTGGTTATCTGACGTGGAGGGATGTTTCTTCATGTTTTCTTGTCCTACTGACCAGAAGGTCAGATGTGCCCTGAACCTGCTGAGGCTTGAGGCAAAGGACTGGTGGAGATTGACGACAGTTTCCTACTCGGATGATCAGCGGACTGCTGTTACCTGGGAGCAGTTCCGGGATATGTTTCACACCCGCTACGTTCCTCGTGTTGAGCGGGAGTGGCTTGCTCAGGAGTTCTTGACTTTGAGACAAGATGAGGAGTCAGTGATGGAGATTACCCGGATGTTCACGGAGAGGGCTATGTTTAGCTCGGAGTTTGCGTCAGACCAATCTCAGATGACCTGTTATCTGAGTATGCTCAAGATGGACATACGACAGTTTATGGCCACCCAGCGTTGTGATACCCTCCTGGATCTGCAGGAAGCCGCGAGGCGGCGTTAGTTGGAGATAGAGCTGCAGTTGAAGGAGCAGCGTCAGGCACCGGCCCAGTCTCAGCCGGTGCCTAAGCGGTTTAAAACCGCTGATGCACGATCCGGGGGTCAGTAGAGCCGCACTTGTGGGAAGTGCGGCCGGGTTCATTCAGGGGATTGTCGAGCAGGAGGTGGATGCCACAATTGTGGGAAGGAAGGGCACTATGACAGGGACTGCCGTCAGTCCGTCCCTCCACCAGATATGAGGATCTGCTATTATTGTCATCAGGTTGGTCACGTGAAGACCAACTGTCCACAGCTTGCCGCTAGGCCTGCGAAGGGTTCTACCCCAGTTGCTGGGAAGATTGGGGATGGGAGGACGGTCAAGGTGGAGCCTCCGAAGGCTCAGGGACGCGCCTTCCAGCTTACGGCCGAGGAGGCCAAGGTAGCACCGAATGTGGTTGCTGGTACGTTTCTATTTCTCTGTCCCAATTATTTTACTGTGTTATGCTTATTGGTTGTACCTGTGATTAGGTATGCTTATTGGTTGTACCTGTGATTAGGTACGCTGTTAGTATCTCAAACTTTCAGTAGAGGGTTCAGTGTGCCGATGGATGATCTCGAGTGCCTGTTGCGGGTCTCGATCGCCAGCGAGCACGGAGTTTCTGCTTCTTCGGTCTACCGAGGATGTGAGTTGGAGATTTTCGGGGTGTCCTTCCCGATAGATTTGATTCCTATTCCCATGAGGGATGTATGTGTGATTATAGGGATGGATTGGCTCAGCCGCTTTGGCGCCATTATTGACTGTGAGAGGCAGCGGGTGGTGGTTTGAACCCCAAGTGGGGGAGAACTCGTAGTGTATGGAGAGGGCACCCGGTTGGGATCAAGGTTCTGTTCGGCAGCCAGGGCTCGACAGTATATTCAGCATGGGTGTGCCGGTTATTTAGCATATGTGATAGATACGCGGGATATGGAGCAGCTCTCAGTATCAGAGGTCCCGATGGTTAGTGAGTTTGCTGACGTGTTTCCAGAGGAGTTACCCGGAGTGCCTCCGGAGAGGCAGGTTGAGTTCAGGATTGATCTAGTGCCAGGTGCGGCTCCTATCGCCAAGGCACCGTACCGTTTGGCACCGCCTGAGATGCAGGAGCTGTCATCTCAGTTACAGGAGCTGTTGGGTAAGCAGTTTATTCGTCCGAGTAGTTCCCCTTGGGGAGCGCCGATCCTCTTCGTCAAAAAGAAGGACGGTTGGCACAGGATGTGCATTGACTTTAGGGAGTTGAACAAGCTAACGGTGAAGAACCGTTATCCCCTCCTGAGGATAGATGATCTTTTCGATCAGCTGCAGGGTGCATCTTGGTTTTCCAAGATCGATTTGAGATCTGGGTATCACCGGGTCAGGGTGATGGAGGAGGACGTAGAGAAGACTGCGTTCCGAACTCGTTATGGTCATTACGAGTTCGTGGTGATGCCGTTTGGGCTCACCAACGCACCGACATTGCTCATGGATTTGATGAACTGGGTTTGCAGACCGATGCTCGATCGCTCGGTCATTGTATTCATAGATGATATCTTGGTGTATTCCAAGACCCGGGAGCATCATGAGGAGCACCTCAGGGAGCTGCTAGAGGTTTTGAGGCAAGAACGGTTGTATGCCAAGTTCTCGAAATGCGAGTTTTGGTTACGAGAGGTCCAGTTCCTCGGACATCTCATTAACCAGGAGGGGATTCTGGTCGATCTGTCCAAGGTTGACGCGGTTATGCAGTGGGAGATTCCGAAACCCCCCTCAGGCATCAGGAGTTTCTTGGGTTTGGCAGGGTATTACCGGAGATTCATTCGCGACTTCTCCAAAATTGTGGTACCCCTCACTCGTCTTACGAGGAAGGGGGTGGATTTCTGGTGGGGCCCGGAGCAGAAGAGGGCGTTCGAGACCCTGCGGCAGTGTTTATGCGAGGCATCGGTGTTGACACTCCCCGAGGGAGTGGAGGATTTTGTGGTATTTTGTGATGCATCCATCACAGGCTTGGGGGAAGTCCTCATACAGAGGGGACGAGTGGTAGCTTATGCGTCGCGGCAACTAAAGCCGCGTGAGACTAGATACCCGACGCACGATCTTGAGTTGGGAGCAATGGTTTTCGCTCTCAAGATTTGGAGACACTATCTGTACGGGGTCCGTTGCACGATATACACGGACCACAAGAGTTTGAGGCACATCATGGACCAGCCAAACCTGAACATGAGGCAGCGCAGGTGGCTGGATGTGGTCAAGGACTAGGGATGAGCATATGACCCGTTGGACCGGTACGGACCGGAAAAAAACCGGGACCGGACCCGGACCGGACCGGATATACATATTAATGGGCCGGTTTTTGGGTTTTGTTTTTACCACTAATCGGGTTTCGGGTTTGGACCGGACCGTACCCGGGATACGGGATTTAACCCGGACCGGACCGGAAATTTTTTTCTCCTTAAAATATATAGATAAGGATATTGAATTATTAGTTAATGTTATACTATATAACATTATGTATAAAACTTGATGTTTTTAGTTTAACATTGTTTATAAATCTTGATCAACGTTTGTTCCTATCATTTTACAAGAAAGAATGTATCTAGCATGCTATTTTTTGTTCAAACATGCAAATTTTTTTATAAAAACATGCAGTTTTTTATAAATAATGCTGTTTTTTTGTTGCTTTTTACACAAAAAAAGATGTTAAAATGCAGTTTTTTATTAGCAATGTTGTTTCTTTTTTGTTAAAACATGCATTTTTTTTATAAAAAGTGTAGTTTTTATGCTAAATAGTGTAATTTTTATTTGTTCCAAATGTTAATAAGGTTTGTATTTTTTTTTTGTATACACCTCATTTGCACGTGATCTAAGTAAAGTCCCACATTGTACCAATTTCAAAGCCTAGTTCGTTCCAAAACCCGAAACCCGGTTTAGTACCCGAAACCGGACCGGACCGAACCCGAACCCGATACATCCAAAAACGGTCCGGTTTTCGGGTAAGAAAATTCACGATTTTCGGTCTTCGGGTTTTCGGTCTTCGGGCCGGTCTGGTTCGGGTTTGGCCCGTTGCTCATCCCTATCAAGGACTATGATTGCGAGATCCTTTACCATCCTGGTAAAGCGAACGTGGTTGCGGATGCTTTGAGCCGCAAGTCGGTTGGGTCATCTACCCCAGCCCAATGTATGAGGATAGCGGTGGATTCCCTGTTGGTGGGTCTGGTCAGAGATGCTCAGATCGAGGGTATGAAACCGGAGAATCAGAAGTTGGAAAGGATTGAGGGCGAAAGTGCCCGGTTTGTTCAGGATAGCCACAGGCTATTGACCCGATATGGTCGGATTTGGATTCCGATGACCAGAGGAGTCAGGCAAACAGTGATGGAGGAGGCTTATAAGTCTCGTTTTTCTATTCACCCGGGGCCACCAAGATGTACCGTGAGTTGAGTTTGAGTTATTGGTGGCCTGGTATGAAGCGAGATATCGCTTGGTACGTTGAGAGGTGCTTGACCTGTAGGATGGTCAAGGCCGAGCACCAGAGGCCGCATGGCAAGCTGCAGCCTCTGGAGATTCCCATGTGGAAATGGGAACGGATCGCGATGGATTTCATCACGAAGTTGCCAAGGACGGAAAAGGGATTCGACGCTATATGGTTCATCGTGGATCGATTGACCAAGAGTGCTCACTTCCTAGCCATTCGGGAGAGTTCATCGGTAGAAAAGTTGGCCGACCTGTACGTCCGCGAGATTGTCTCTCGCCACGGAGTCCCGGTTTCCATTGTTTCGGATCGGGATGTCAGGTTTACTTCACGATTCTGGAAAAAGTTCCATGAGGAACTGGGTACGAGGCTGCATTTTAGTACGACGTTCCATCCGCGGACTGATGGGCAGAGTGAGCGGACCATCCAGACCCTCGAGGATATGCTGAGGGCATGTGTTATTGATTTTGGTGGGAGTTGGGATTCCCACCTACTGCTTGTGGAGTTCGCCTACAACAACAACTACCATTCCAGTATTGGCGCTCCGCCTTTCGAGCTGTTATATGGGCGGAAATATAGGACCCCAGTTTGTTGGGGGGAGGTTGGGCACAGGGTGATGGGTCGGACAGAGGTAGTTCTGCAAACTATCGAGATGATACAGCATATTAGGCAGCGACTGCAGGCCGCTCAGAGCCGGCAGAAAAGTTATGCGGACCGGCGCCGATCTGAGCTGGAATTTCAGGTGGGTGACATGGTTCTCCGGAAGGTCTCACCCTGGAAGGTTGTGATCCATTTCAGGAAGAGGGGAAAGCTGGGTCCCCGCTATATTAGGCCATTCAGGATTGTTTCCAGGGTGGGCAAGGTGGCTTATAGGTTGGAGCTCCCGGAAGAGCTTAGCAGGATCCACAACACATTTCATGTTTCCCAATTGTGAATGTGTGCTACGGATCCGGAGGCAGTGGTGTCGTTGGATAATATCCAGGTCGACGAGCGTTTGAATTATGTGGAAAGGCCAGTGACGATTTTGGAAAGGAAGAAGAAGATCCTGAGGAACAAGGAAATACCTTTGGTAAAGGTACAATGGGAACATCGGAAGGGATCCGAGTGGACGTGGGAGCCGGAGGCGGAAATGCGAGCATTAACCGACACTGTTTATCCCAGCGGACTTCGAGGACGAAGTCTAGTTCATGTGGGGGAGAGTTGTAACGCCCTGAATCTCAGGTAACAATTTAAATAAAATGTTTTGGATTTTGTCCCTACTCGACGAGTTGGTTGCCCTACTCGTCGAGTAGCAGTGGGATGGATCGTAAGTTTAGTGGCCTACTTGGCGAGTCCATTGTTGGACTCGGCGAGTAGGAGCTGGAAAGTGAAACCCTAATTCCCGGAGTTTGCACCCTTATTTAAAGAAGCTCAAGCCTCTTTCAGTTCCTTTACAGCCTCCTTTGCTCCTCTAACTCGTGTGTGTGTGTGTGTGTGTGTGCCCTTGTGTGTGAAACTTGAGAGAAGATTTTTGGTGAAAAGTGTGGTGAACCAAGTGGTTAGGCAAGGATTTGAGAGAAGATTCGTGTTCTTCTTCTGTGGACATCTCTTGGGGAAGGTAATTGATCTTTTTCCTCAGTTATTTTGGTTAGACCTTATCTTTGTATGAGTTCTCAGGTTTTAGAGGAGGGGATCAAGTTGGTATGGCAATATATGGGCTAGATCTGAAGTTGTAACTTCAGATCTAAACCCTCTTTGGATTATTAAGACATAAAGTCCCAGCTTTAGTCAAGTTTAAGGTCCCCTTTGTCCATGAGCACCCATTAAGAGCTTGATGTTGGCATTTGGAGCTTGTAAAGCCATGGATGCATGTAAAGTTTGCAACTTTACGTGATAAGTAGGCCTAAGGGAGTTGGATGTGCAATTTGGGGCCTTGCCATGGCTTAAGGACGTCTGCATGATAAAATGACTGAAGGAACTCGGCGAGTCGCAAAGCCGACTCGGCGAGTCATTTGAAGATGTGCATTGAACTCGGCGAGTTGGATGAACAACTCGGCGAGTCAGATGAAGGAAGCCGTGAACTCGACGAGTTGGTTGAACATCTCGGCGAGTTGGATGAAGATGGTCATGAAACTCGACGTGTTGAAGATCAACTCGTCGAGTCATATGAGTTTTAGCCAAGGATGTGTTTGCACGTATACCCGTCGAGTTACAGGAAGGAAACTCGACGGATGGCCTTAAGATTTGATCGGGATTCGAAGGAACTAGACGAGTCACCCCGATGACTTGGCGAGTTGGAATGTACTCGGTGAATTGAGGTCAACATGGACTGTTGACCTTGACCAAGGACTTTGGCCTTGATCAGGGTTTGACTAGTGGGTTATGGAGTGCCTTATAAGGCTAAAGACTTATGAGTATATTGTGCTATGGATATAGGTGGTGGAGCCGGTGACAAGTGATCTGATAGTTGGAGTTACCTTTCGGGTCAAAATCTATGAGGTGAGTTATCCTCACTATATCGATAGGGTCTACGGCACCAAGGCCGACCCTTTAGTTGTTATTGTTATGGTATGCGACATGTGGTCATGATCTGTTAGATCGGAATCAGGGTAGTCAGTATGTTATGCTCTTATGATCCGTAGGGATTAGTATATTAGTGACCTGCTAGGTCGGTGCTCTAGTTATGAGAGAATTCTATGAATGATGATCAGTGAGATAGATATGTTTAATGTTTGTATACGCCAGTATAAGATAGTTATGCGCACAGAGTTATTTGCTTGTTGGTAAGGTCGAGGCGATCCTTCTTTCTGCTGAAGGCCAACATACCCTATGAGCGGTCCGGGGAGACTGTAGGCCCACATGGCGGACCAATCATGCCGAAGGCTCGGGATAGATTCAGATAGACCGTAGGCCCAGTAGGGCGGACCATTCAGGTCGATGGCCGAGTATGCATGTTGATCGATTGATTGTTATTGATTTGGTTTATGTCTGTACTGTGTTGGTATTTTGGGGGTAGCTCACTAAGCCCTTGGGCTTACAGTTTTCAGTTTATTGTTTCAAGTACTTCAGGAGATCGAGGGAAGGCGAAGGCATGACCGTAATGTTCCTCATTCTTACGATCTGTTTTTGGGACACTCTGATGATAAACGATTTGGAAATGTTTTGTAAAAACAATTACTATTTGTTTCTTTTGTTAATGTTAAAAGTTTAAAATTTGGCGTAAATTTCATGGATGTTATAGCTTCACTCTTCGTCTCTAGATTAGGGTTTCATAGTTAGGTTTCTTTTGTGTTGATTCTTTTCTTGTAAACGTCTGAGTGTTAAGTGTGGATTGTAGTGAGGAATTTTCTTTGTATTTGTTTGATGAAAACCGACTGTTTCATAGTGAATGAAATGTCGATGTTGGGAATGTGTTGAGTTCTTGAGTTTATATTTTGTTACATGGTATTAGAACCATCTTGTGGCTTCGTTCGTGTTCGACGACAATCTATTGAAGGATTCTTACCGGTTCGTGTTCGTCGTTCTTTGTTCTGCTTTTATTTTTACTCGATTTTGCTGTTATTGAGACCAATCATGTTAGATATTGTTTCGTATTTGTAACACTTGGACACATGTATTTTCCCTTTTAACCCTTGAAGCAAATATTAAATTTCAAAAGGAGTCCCTATGTCACACCCTCAAACCGTAACGGCAGAAACGTTCGGGGGCGGAGGACATCGTGTTTAAGTGTCATAACAATTGTATAATAGTAATCAAAGCACAACAACCATTACACTGATAAAGTATAAGTTTTTACATCTTTGTTCAAATCATTGTATATTGGCACCAAAATGTAATGCAAAAGCAAAAGACACGAGTCTATGAATCTCCGTCTTCTCAAAACTTGTGGATACCTGTTTACTGGTTTCCTGAGAATACAAGTAGTTTTGAAAAGAGGATCAACAATTAAGTTGGTGAGTTCATAAGCATATTTGTAACTGAAATCTATTTTCTGTTCCTCGATAATGTAAATATGTTTACCTCAGAAAATCCTATATTTTTTGTTGTAGTATGTTGTAAGCAAAACGTGTGAATGTTATTGTACTCTGAAGTAGTAAAATGTAGTTTAGTTCACATAAAACCATGAAAAGTATGTTTTCTCTATACTAAAATAGCATTATGTATTTGTACTCGTATGAAAACCGTATGTTTGTAATTGTCTAGTTTTACCAACTTTACTTGTAAAATATTGTATTATAGTTTTATTATTAAAATAAAACTATGTGAAGTCGTTTACTTATTCATACACTAATCATTTTGTTCAATACCAAATTGTGAGTTATTATAACCATGCTTGATGACCTAAGATGGCCTGAACATGACGTTCTTCAGGCGTCGCAATCGGTACGACATTTGTCACCTCAGGCCTACCGGCCTAGCTGTTGCAAGCAGCTCAGGTGCGGGATTGTCAGTCCCATATAGATCTATACACAAGTGTCGCACTCTCCCTCCAGGAGACTCTGCTTATAATTTCAGGACTTGGTTGGTACTTAGATAAGTACTTGAAGTATGTTTCACAATGCTATATTGATGATTACGCGTAGAATAATGAAGAGTTACTTTGTAACGAAAAAAATGTAAGTATGTTTCATAAACTATATTTAATATAGTTTATATGTTTGTTTTCTATAATGTATTATGAATATGTAAAAGAGTGCATATGATCCATAAACTATACTCATTATAGTTTATATGTTTATTTTCTATTTTTGTAATCTGAACCTTGAAAGCAATGTGTAAGTTTCATAAACTATACCTATAATAGTTTATATGTTCGTGTTTTACTGTAATGAAAACCTTTGACAAATTCGTAAAATCTGTAATATGGTTGTTCCTTGAAATTCAATGTTTCTGTTCAAATGGTACTAAAACAGTTTGCAAAAATCATATTTTTGTTTAACAAGTTTGAAATCATTTTATATTTATATAAATATAATATTTATATAATTATGATTAAATAGACAGAAAAATAAATAATTCTACCCCAAGCCCATAACCAAACACGGAACAGGAAATAGAGTTAAATTACCAATTCTAAGCCTGTTGAACTGTAATTATATAATTTATACATATATAAATATATATTTTTTTTTAACAACGGCAATAGTTTATAAAATATTGAAAACATTTAGATATTAACACAATTTTTATCTTGTTACACTTGTATCCCCCCCCCCCTAAAACAGTGAAAACTATGAAAACGTAGGGGGTATGAACTTACCTTTTGTGAGTGTCCGAGTGGAGATAAGGTGTAGTAGAGTTAATTCCACAAGTTAGAACTCGTAACAAAACCAAATCCTAATAGTATTTTACACAATATATATGTATATAATTAGCGAATATAGTGATAAACATATTAGGGAATAACCTAAGGTGTAAGAATCACTTACAAATAGGAGTATTAGAAATGAACCATAAGAAAGATTGGTTTTTTCGACCACCTATGTGTTTTCGGTCACTTGATGATTCAAGAGGTGTTCTTGGTGTTCCTGGTATAACTAAGGAGATAGGGTGTTTTCAGTTGGAAGTTAAGGAGATTGGATGGTGTTCTCGGTTGATATTAAGAACACTTTAAGATTTCAAGTGATATCCTATGAAGATTCATAGGATTTTTGGTTGATACTTGAGAGAAAAGTGGTGTTTTTTGCCTGTGTTCTTGAGAGCAAAAAGAGTGATTTTGGATAAAGGATGTAAGAATGAGGGGTACTTTTCATATATATATATATATATATATATATATATATATATATATATGAAGCAAAAACTGAGGAGGGTTTGCTACCGGGAGGGTTTGCGGTCAGAAGGATATAAGACTTCACACGTTTTCGGTCCTCGCATGATTTCGGTTGGAAACAGTTTTCGATCCGAGGCAATTGATCAATCCGAGGGTTTTTGGTGGAACTAGATGCGAGGGTTCTCAGATTTCAAAGAAAGGCATTTTTGATTGATTTATTTTTTTGTAACACTTTACTAATAAAGGTTTATTACATAGTAACGTTATTAATTTAACTTTATTAAACTAACAAAACAGCAAATTTGACTTTTATTTGATATGTTTGACTTTTGTTGACATTGGTTGACTTTTTGTTGACTTTTATAGATTTGAAAATAACAACTTGTCACATTATCCCCCTGTTAAATCGAATTTCATCCTGAAATTGTTTCTAAAGTGGTACTCATGAACTAGGGAAAAGATGCAGATACTTTTGTTTCATTTGATCTTCTCGTTCCCAAGTGAATTCAGGTCCCCGCTTGGCATACATCGAACCTTCACTATTAGTATACGACTTTGTTTTGTCTATTTGATTTCCCTATCCATGACTTCCACCGGTTCTTCTACGAAGTGAAGACTCTCATTTAACTCGATTTTGTTGAGTGAGATTACAAGAGTCTCTTCACACATACACTTCTTGAGATTAGAGATGTGAAAAGTGGAATAAATGTTACTTAGTTCATGCGGTAGATTGAGTTTATAAGAAACCGAACCAATTCTAGCAAGAATCTCGAATGGTCCGATGTACCTTGGATTTAATTTTCCACGTTTTCCGAAACGCATCATTCATTTCTAAGGTGAGACCTTTAACAAGGCGCAGTCACCAACCTGGAACTCCAAGGGTTTTTGTCGTTTGTCCGCAATTCTTCTGTCTGTCTCTAGAATCTTTCAATCATTCCCGAATTTGGACAATCTTTTTTGTGGTTTCTCGAATGATCTCGGGACTAGTTAGAGTACTATCAAGTATTTGGTTCTTGGCTAGTTGCGTATCACCCATTTCAGTCCAGCACAACAGGGATCTGCACTTACGGCTATATAGGGCTTCAAATGGAGCAACCTGTATAAGAATGTCTTCATCTATATTCGTGTGTTCATTATCGAGGTCTTTGTAAATACGTTGAAAGTTCTTGACCCTTTTTTTTCATATCCATAAACTTCGTTTTGACATTTCTTCTTCTTCGATATTGGGTACGCCCCAATTGATGGTGAAACAAATGACAGACATGAGACCAAAATGATCTAGCCCGAATTTCTTGCGGACCTGGTGGAAAATCCTCCTCAATAGTTACGGTCCATGCTTGAACCAAAGCGGCCTCCTGTTCATTGGTCCAACTAAGTGGTACAGGTGAGTCCATAGTTGCAAGGTAAAATTGTAATGTGAAACAATTAAAATGTATATGAAGATTTATTTATAGTGTCCCTTAGTTGTACTCGAAACTATGTTTTCAAGTCAAATAGTCTTCTTTTCTGTTGTCAGCCGGTGCAATGCCTTGTCAAGTCAAACAATTTTCTTTTATGTTGTCAGCCGGTGCAATGCCTTGTCAAGTCAAACAGTTTTTTTTTTCTGTTGTCAACAGATACACTCAGTCCTCCACTTAAGTTTGACTTTGAAATGCAGACCAATTATAAAATTTGATTGCGATTTTAAGTACAAACTACTATAAAATTACTTTTAGTAATAAAATATATTAACTTAGCGATATATTAGTTCTTCATATACTTACTCTATTTATCTCACTAAAAATGACTTCAATACCATGGACCGACGAAGAGTACTTGGTTCTTAGTCATGCATATATTCATGCGTACGAGACCAGCAAGTTGAACGATCCAATGTTCTGGACTCGTTTAACTAATATCTTCAATGCTCAACCTCAAAAGACTGCAGCAAACCGTCGTGACAATCTAGATGTAGCAGCAAAATGGTATGAAATGAAAACAAAAATTTATTATTCAACAAACTTTATACCAGAATTGGCGACGTCCGTTTAAATGCTACTGAGGAGGTCATCTTGGAAGCTGCTAAGGAGGAATACAAATCATTAAGTGACGGGTTGGAATTCCAATATGAAGCCCCTTGGAATATTTTGAAATATGTCTCATTTATTTAATATGTATTTCTATCTATTAGGTTTGTACTAGGTTATTTAATATATATTTCTATCTATCATGTTTGTACTAGGTTATTTAATATGTAATTCTATCTATTAGGTTTGTACTAGGTTATTTAAATGTATTTCATATATATTAGATGTACCTCCTCTGTTTAATGTTATTTATGAAAGTTTTTGGGTGTCCTTAAGAATTCATTACATTACAAATACGTTAGAAATAACAATTCCATGAAGCATTGCAAACATATTACAAATAAGAAATTTTCATAATAATAGAGTCGTCTACATGAAACATTAAAATTAAAACATTACAAATACATGAACATTACACTAAAAACAGATTAATAGAGCCGTCTATATGAAACCTTACACTTAAAACATAATTATACATAACTTTAAGTTCTAAATGTATTGAGAATTCCTAGGTTTGGATGAGATTCATTGAAATTTTTCAATGGCATGTTTAAATCTCGATATGCCCCTCTCGTTTGTGACTGGGATATCGAGGATCACAATGTGGGTGTGAATTACCATGCAAATTCACATGGTGCCTTCATTGTAACAATCACCTATTCGATGTGCCAGTAAACCACGCACGCTCCATCGAACTATGATAAACAATGAATCACCCTTTGCCACCTTTGCTTAAAACCAATTAGTGTGCCGGTAAACCACACACGCTCCACTAACTTCTTAGCACGGGTGCGAAGTGTAATTTCATGGAATTGCATCAATTCACTTTTCCTAAAGTAACTATGATTGGGAATTTTGAAAAACATGTAGTTACTTTGTATTTCATATTATACTTTTAATGAGGAGATGAGGTTGCCTTATCCTTCCCGTTCGGCTAGCGACCCTCCACCGATCAAGCAAGCGGTGGGTGTGAGTGTACACCCATTAAGCGTCATTTTATAGGCAGCAACCTTATACCCACCTTATAGACTGGCTTCGTGAATGAGGCCTACTAACGGTAAGACTAACATTTTAATTATACATACATACATACATACATATATATATATATATATATATATATATATATATATATATATATATATATATATATATATATATATATATATATAAATCTTGTAATATTATATTAGTATAGGGTTGAATTTTAAACTTGTAAAATTCTAGGGTTTGAAATTTAAATTGTCTAAATTAAACTTTTAATCACAAAACATAAATTTCAAAACTTGAGGGCAAGTTTTAAACTTTTCAAAACATAGGGGATCAAATAACAAATAATCTAAATTAACATTTAATCACATAATTATC
Source organism: Lactuca sativa (assembly GCF_002870075.4). Taxonomy (NCBI): domain Eukaryota; kingdom Viridiplantae; phylum Streptophyta; class Magnoliopsida; order Asterales; family Asteraceae; genus Lactuca; species Lactuca sativa. The sequence continues at coordinate 44,572,208 of NC_056623.2, forward strand.
CATATTTGATTTATTTAATTATTTCTTGCAAAACAATTTACCAATTTAATTAAAATAATTAATCAATTATCACATAAGGAAATTAATATTTTATTAATTGATAAATATATTCAATTAGGTCAAGAATATACTCAAATATATCATAAAATCGGATTTATATTGACCTAACATGATTAAGGTAAGTATCCAAAAGATAAACAACAAGAAATCCCGAAATTAGCTCTTTCTGACGCTCGGACTCGCCGAGTACCACAATGGACTCGCCGAGTCGAGCCTACTCGCCGAGTCCACTATGGGACTCGCCGAGTTCATCAGGCAGAAACACAAAATTCGAATTTTGTAAGCATCAAACAAGCAACCAATGCATCAATTCAATAGAAACCAATCTAGGCTCTGATACCACTGATGGGTTTTAGCCATATGAACATTCCTATGTGCACATACAAACCCTAATGCTTGGATCTAGGTTTCTCTAATTGAACATACATTGAATCCAAAACTTCTAATGGTAGATCTAGTATAATAACAATAAGAAATGAGAATTAGAAGACTACCTTGAATCACTTGCTTGATCTTCTTGTCCTTGGAGCTTTAGAGTCATAATTGTCACTCCTCTAATGGCTTACAAACACCAACTAGCAAGAGGATGATTGGAGAGAGAGAGGAGGGGATCAAGAATCGGCCAGGGTTTCTTCTAGAGCATAGGTCCCGATTTCCCTTGACCCTTAGGGTCTATTTATATTAGTGAGGCTCCTAAGGTTTCACCCTTAAACCCTAATTGGATAACTTAGGCCCTAAGGAATCCAATACCCTAATGATAATCCTTGGACGATTTCAAGGCCTATCAAAAGTCCTCAAAACCGTCCCCCCTTATCCTTAAGGGATTTATAGCCCAAAGTACAACTATCAATCAATTGACAGTTTATGCCCTTCTATTTAATTAATCTCCTTAAGTCACCAAATTAATTCTAATTAATTTATGACTTATATTAATCAAATAACAATATTATTATTCCTTATATTATTCTCATAATATATTAATAATATTTCTTCTCTCATTACAAATCATCCTGTCAAGTTGCTATGGTGAAAGCAACCCAAAAGGACCATGCACAACCGGGTCAAATACTTGCCTAATATAGTTGCAGCCTTAGACACTATTCCAACAATTTAAATGTATTTCATATATATTAGATGTACCTCTCTGTTTAATGTTATTTATGAAAGTTTTTGGGTGTCCTTAAGAATTCATTACATTACAAATACGTTAGAAATAACAATTCCATGAAGCATTGCAAAGATATTACAAATAAGAAATTTTCATAAAAATAGAGTCATCTACATGAAACATTAAAATTAAATCATTACAAATACATGAACATTACACAAAAAACAGATTACTAGAGCTGTCTATATGAAACATTACACTTAAAACATAATACTAGAGTCGTCTACATGAAACATTACACTTAAAACTTTATGAAAATGAAAATTTCATAATAGCAGACCCGTATGCTTGAAATACTAATTATTCTTAACAAGCTTCCAAACGTCCTCATATTCGAAGTCTCTGCCTTCACGCTCTAGGATGTAAAAGTCTTTAACAACTTCCATAAAATCTTCCTCGTCTCGATAACGAGTTTTCGACATTTTTTTATAATTACATGCTCGATTGAACCAGGTGACTTCTTCCTTTACATCTATCCATTTACTGCCAATATCAGATTGTAGCCGGTGTTGGCCTTCTCCCTACTCATGGTTGAACAAAGCTGTTATGCGGGTCCATTCATCACCAACTAGGTAATGTGGGGCAGCCAGAGGCGTTACACCCTCCTTAGCACTAATCCAACATCTTGTTACAACCAATACCACGTTTATTGTCCATGTTCGTGGAGAATTAGAACCAAGAAGTGCATTCAAAGAAGTTGCTGCATTCGATGACATTTCTAAATATGGGTGTTCGTTTCGTATAGATGGTATGGGTGTTCGTTTCGTATATATTACACGTCTATTTATAATAAAAGGAGAGCTAACATGGACTTGAAAAGTGTAGTGGAATCTTTGTGTACAACAGTGACTTATCATGTGAAACAGTTAATAATGTGTTGTCTTTTCCAAGTTTGACTACGATTTGCAGGTACTACAGTGACTTGTCATTGATGTGTAGTCATTTCAAAGTTTAACTATGAATTCCAACTCTCACTACGAAATGGTTGAATTTGGACTATGAAATACAGATTCCTAGCATATATATATATATATATATATATATATATATATATATATATATATATATACACACACACGACATACAGGTGAGTTTTCTTATTAAAAGTACTATATATAATCTAAACTTTATTATGAGTACATCCTCAAAGTTCGAAATTTGCTGCAATGAAGTAGATTGTTACTATTGTGATGCAGTCGACCCATTTTTTACACCCTCTTCGGCAGGCTCATATATGTCGGATGAAAATTTTTAAGAATTGAAAAAGGCTGAAGAACATCAAAAACAGGATAAAGAGGCATCCCGCCTTCTCAGTGAACGTCGTGAAGTTATTGCATCATAATGCAAACAAGCTCAAAAATGGATAGATCTTTATAAGAAGAAAATCAAAGAACATGAAGAATGGATAAAAAAGACTAAGAAGACAATCAAAATGATTGAAAAATGCCTTGCTGACAAGGACGCAGAGATGATACAAATTAGGGTGTAAAAGGATCGTTTGGAAGATAAAATGAGAGTTAGGGATGACTATATAACAATCGAGAAAGAGAAGTACCCATTACAATTTCCCGAGTTTAATAATTAGTTAAAAAGTTGTTGTAACATTATCTTGACTTGGCTTTGGTACGTATTTATTTTATATTAACATGTTTGTTTACCGTTAATTTTCCAAGTATAAAAGCATAAACATAACATGTTACAATATAAAACCTTCATTCGTTGTTATAAATTTCAAACTAAATTAAAATATAAAAGCATAACATCTTATAAAACTTAATAAAAACGTTACAATACATAAAAAATTAACATCTATTCAATTTAAGGTTGTTTTAAATCAAAATCGGCATCATAGGATTGTGAGCAACTCGCTGAAGCCCTAATATTAAATGTCGTGGGACGTGATTCACTACTGGAAGCCCTTCCAGAACAATTGTTTCCCGTGTGTCCTACTTGACCGCATGTAGAACACTCTTTTCTAATTGGACCCTCACCTTGGGATGAAATGCGGTATGTGTTTCTTGGCTTGCCTGGTTGATGTTTATCCATTATAGGCGGCTTAAAAATCATCAAATCATCGGGGATCTCCTATTCGGATGGTCTTGGCAAAAGGTTTACTGATTCCTCATATGTTATCTTCAATGTTTCGGTATGGTAAGCATTTAGTGCAAACATCGAGCAGTCTTGATAATTGTTGATTGTTAACGCTCTTATGACATGGCCACAAGGTATGCCGTCAAGTTGTCAATGCCTACATGTCTTTTGTTGGAAATCTACAATTACGTTTTGTGCCCCCTTTTTTTACCTCGCATTTGGTACTTGAGATCAAGCGAACATCCTAATTACTAAAAGAAATTTTATTTTCTTTTACAATATCATCGGCTCAAGGGGTGAGTGTTGTTGTTGCTTCCGCTAAAAAAAATAGACAAAAATTGTACAATTAAGATCAATAATATTTAATAAAAACATTAATATTAAAACTTAGTACCTGCAAAGTTACGTCTTTGAAACCACCACTGTTGCATTGTTGCATGAAAAAAGACAATCAACATCAGTATCGGCACCTTACATGTGTGTCTAGATAATGTGTTTATAGACTCTGCACTGTTGGATGACATAAGATTGTATATGTTCCCTCTAAAATGTGCCCTAGACTAAGTTTCAGGATTTATAATTTTTATATATTCCCATAAAGGTTCTTTTGTCTTTTTCATTAGGTCCATGGCAGCATCAAAAGCATCAACTGTATATGCTCTACAATCCTCCCAAAAAATTGCTTTGACTGTCTTACTCTTCCCGTATCTAGCGACTATGTTGAAATACAAATGGACACCAAATATTCCATGATGAGCATGAGGAAAAATGTTGGCAATAGATGTCGCTATAGATGGAGACCTGCCAGATATAATTGTAAGCTCCTCCATATAGTCTATGCAATCACACAGTTTTTGAAAAAACCATGTCCAACAATCTGTACACTCATTTTTGCATATACCATATGCAACCGGTAATATTTGGTTTTGTCTGTGTAACGCCCCGGTCTTTTAGGTATTGATTTTATAAGAACTTTCTTAATTTCAAGACCTACTCGACGTGTTGGTTGCCCTATGCATCGAGTAGCAACGGGTTGATCTGCGTGTTTAAGTGACCAACTCGGCGAGTCCAAGTAGGGAATCGACGAGTAGGAGCTGGCAGAGGAAACCTCAAATCCTGGGGTTTGGCACCCTATTTAAGGATCATATATCCCTCTTAGCCTCCCTTACTTCCTCTGTTGAATCCAGAAGACCCTAATTCGTGTTTGCCTCTTTTGTGTGTGTGCTTTTGCCTTGGAAGGAAGACCCTTTGGAATGAAGAGCTTAGAGTGCAAGGAATTGGAGCTAGTGGCTACTGTAGATCCGGTTTCCTCTTGATCTTTGCATCATTGTGAAGGTAACAAGTCATTACCTTGCTTCTCCTCTTTGGTTGGGTCTTTTTATGTGTGGGATTGGAGCCTTTTTAGAGTTTTGTAGTGATTCTCTATGTTAAGCCAAGATCTGAGGTTGTAGCCTCAGATCTGGACTCCTATAGTCCCTCTTTACCATAAAGTTTCAGTGCTTGCCAAGCTATGACCTTTCCCCTTACCTTAAGTAACTCTTTTAGCTTGTTTTAAGCCATATCATCTTGCATGTACGTAAAGTTTGCAACTTTACGCGATAATCATGCCTTAGAAGCTTAGATCTATAGTTTGGAGCCTTTGCATGACTTAAAAAGCTTCTGTATGGATGAGGAACTAAAGGTACTTGGCGAGTCGCAAGGTCGACTCGGCGAGTCATATGAAGTTGGTCATGAACTCGACGAGTTGGACGAACAACTCGACGAGTCGGTTGAAGGTTGCCGTAGACTCGGCGAGTCAGTAGAGTGGCTCAACGAGTCGGTGCGGGTTTCCCAAATCGTTTAGTGTGCACAAACTTTTCGAGTGGCACGCGGGTAACCCCGACGAGTGGTCTCAGTGCATCGTTCGTGAGCCTTAGGAACTCGACGAGTCGCTCTGGTGACTCGGCGAGTGGGCAGTATTAAAGAAACTCGACGAGTAGCTGGGAGTACTAGACGAGTTAAGGTCAACATGGACTGTTGACCTTGCCTGTTGACTTTAACTTTGACCATGGGTTGACCCATTAACTTTTGAGGATAGTTCTGGAAAGATTAGAAATTTACGTGTATGGTTCGTGATAAATATAGGTGGTGGAGTTCGTGGCAATGATCTGAGAGTTTGAGCTTGTTTCTGTGAGTCGACATTGCAAGGTGAGTTATCCTCACTATACTCAAGGGTCTAAGGCACCAAGGCCGGACCTTTAAATCACACCAGGTTATGTCATGTTAGTGTGATCTGTTAGACCGATTCCTAGGGGGTAGGATAATATTATATGATATGCGGTATGGTCTGTTAGATTAGTATTGTCCGTAGACTATAATGTGATTGTCTGTTGCGGTTGGGGTTATCTGCTTTGTATGGAAGCCAATAGACAGGGCAATCCAACCTGCTGGTTGTGGGCCTGGGGTATTCCATCCTGTGGATGATTGGACCCATAGTGTGTCGGCATTCCAACCTGATGGTTGAGGGCCTGGGGTATTCCAACCCGATGGTTGACTGGACCCATTGTATACTGTGTTGTGATAATTTGTATATTTGTGTGTATGGGTATTTTGGGGGAACTCACTAGGTTTTCGGGGTTACTGTTTCAGTTTACTATTGCAGGTACATTAGGGGATCGAGGAAAGGCGAAGGCGTGATCGTACCGCTCCTCACATTTTTTATGTATCTCTAGGAAAACTCTGATAAAGACTATTTTGGAAACAAATTTGTAGTAACTAATGGTTTAAATGTTTTTGATAAAGTTTAAATTTGGCCTAAATTTTATGTGTGTCAAGTTAGTATCAGAGCCTTGGTTTGGGTGAATTGGAGGAACACTCGTGTGAATCCAGTCTCAAATCAAGGAAAGATTTTCAAAATAAAATTTTAAATGGCTTTCAAAATAACTGAGGAGGAGGCAGAGTGTACGATCAGCTGAAGCCAGTAAGTAGCCCCAAAATAACATAGCAGTTATTTAATTATATGATAAGTTAGCACAACATGCTAGTACTAGGCTAGGGATCTTTAAGAATTGCGTGATAGAATTGCTTGATATTATGATGCTTGTTAGCCTAGGGTTTTCTTCGCATGAGATTGACATCATTACTATAGTTACTTGTGTATGCATCATAGTCATATATAATTAAGATCTTATAGCCTAAGAATGTTTGATCTGGCCTTATGTTATGTTCTTATTGATTAGGGCCTAGGGTAGGATTGGATATTCGAAAGTCTATAAGGTCCAACGTTATGTATGGCTAGCATACATCAGTGCTACAGGGTTGGTGGAAATTTCCTGGTCGGGTGATTACGTGAGACCGGTAGGTCAGTTATGTGACAGTTAGCTTTCCTTTAGGGATGGGGTTGAGCGACCACCATGTGTATGTATAGTGTTAGGGTGTTATGGTGATACTTGAGACAAATATGGGTAGGTGTGGAAGGTAGTATGGGCCCGTACTACTGAAAGCACAGGACCCATACGCGTAGCAAGGAAGTCACAACCCCTAGGATTTAGTAGGGACTTGGTTCCTAGTCATTTCGCGGATTGTATGATATTTTCCTTTTGTATTTTCAATATGGTGGTTACTAGGCGTTTCGTGACTGGATCCGGATTGGGATCAGGTGAGAGTGATCAGGATGCTCGGGTGGCACCCGAGATTATCGTCCAGGGAGAGACAGTGTTGACAGGGGATCGGGTCAGAGAGATCATCAGAGATGAGGTGGTCGAGATTGTTCGGAGCCAGATTCCGGAACTGTTTGGGACTATTAAGTCTGCTATGATGGAGTACTTTGATGACAGATATGCGGCCCTTGCCGAGACGGCTGCCGCGGCAGCTGCTTCAGCTATATCAGCGACAGGAGGAGGAGTAGGAGCCGGTCGGGGCTTCCAGTATAGGGACTTCGATAACACGAAGCCCCTTACTTTTGATGGGACTGAGGACCCCATCAAGGCCATGAGGTGGATCTCTGATGTGGAGAGGTGCTTTTTCACTTGTCCATCCCCCGTTGACCAGAAGGTCAAGTGTGCCCTGAAACTGCTGAGGTCTGGGGCCAAGGATTGGTGGAGACTAACGATGGGGTCGTACACGGATGATTAGAGAATTTCGTGTTACCTGGGAGCAGTTTAGAGATATGTTTCGAGCTCGTTACGTTCCTCAGTTCGAGAGGGAACGATTGGCTCAGGAGTTTTTGAGTTTGAGACAGGATGGGGAATCGGTGATGGAGATCACCCGCATGTTTACTGAGAGGGAGATGTTCTGACCAGAGTTTGCATCCAAGAAGGCTCATATGACTCATTATCTGAGTATGCTCAAGACCGATATCTGACAGTTTGTGTCTACCCAACGATGTGGTACTCTTCTGTAGTTGCAGGAGGCTGCAAGGCGGCTTGAGTTGGAGACTGAGCTGCAGCTGAGGGAGCAGCGGCAGGCCCCGATGCAATCGCCGCCAGTGCTGCAGCGGCCCAAGACCGCCGATACCTGGTTTGGAGGACAGCCAGGCCGCACTTGTGGAAAGTGCGGGAAGGCTTATTCAGGAGTGTTTCGATCAGGGAGTGGGTGCCACCGATGTGGCAAGCAGGGCCATCTAGCCCGGGACTGCGGACAACAGACACTAGCCTCCGGAGTCAGTCTTTGTTACCATTGTGAACAGGTGGGCCATACGAAGGCCCAGTGTCCATTATTAGCCGCTAAGCCAACGCAGACTCCGACGCCAGCCACTTCGAGGATCGCGGATGGGAGGCCAATGAAGGTGGAGCCTCCGAAGGCTCAGGGACGTGCATTTCAGCTTATGGCCGTGGAGGCCAAGGTAGCACCAGATGTGGTTACTGGTATGTTTTTATCCCTTGTCTTATTTTATCATGATTATGCCATGCTTATTTGTTATACCAGTGTTTAGGTACGTTTTTAGTGAATTCATTGCCCACTTTGGTTATTTTTGACTCGGGAGCGAGTTGGTCGTTCGTATCCCAAGCTTTTAGTAGGGAGTTCAGTGCGCCAGTAGGCGAGCTAGACTGTCCGTTGCGAGTCTCTATTGCCAACGAACACGAGGTTTCTTCTTTTCTAGTCTTCCGAGGATGCGAGATGGAGATCTTCGGAGTGTCCTTTCCGATAGATTTGATCCCCATGGAAGTATGTGTGATCGTAGGGATAGACTGGCTTAGTCGTTTTGGTGCCATGATAGATTGTGAGGGTCAGAGAGTGGTAGTTCGAACCCCAAGTGGGGGAGAACTGATTGTGTATGGGGAGGGCACCAGAGTGGGTTCAAGGTTTCGTTTAGCTGCCAAGGCGCGGCGGTATATTCAGCACAGGTGTGCGGGTTTTCTGGTGTATGTGGTGGATACGCGAGCTAGGGATCAGATTTCGGTTTCCGAGGTTCTAGTAGTCAGGGAGTTCGCAGACGTATTTCCGGAGGAGTTTCCAGGGATACCTCTAGAGAGGCAGGTCGAGTTAAGGATCGACCTGGTGCCTGGTGTGGCCCCTATCACCAAGGCACCGTACCAGTTGGCACCGCCTGAGATGCAGGAGTAGTCATCACAGCTGCAGGAACTGTTGGGCAAGCAGTTCATCCGACCTAGTAGTTCTCCATGGGGAGCACCGATTCTCTTCATCAGGAAGAAGGACGGATCGTACCAGATGTGCATTGACTATAGGGAGTTGAACAAGTTCACGGTGAAGAACCGTTATCCACTTCCGAGGATAGACAACCTCTTTGATCAGTTGCAGGGTGCATCTTGGTTCTCCAAGATTGATTTGAGGTCGGGGTATCATCAGGTCCGTGTTAAAGATGAGGACGTGGAGAAGACCACGTTCCGAACTCGTTACGGTCATTACGAGTTTGTGGTGATGCCGTTTGGACTCACCAATGCACCGACTGTGTTCATGGATCTGATGAATCGGGTCTGCAGACCGTTGCTTCATTGCTCGGTCATTGTGTTTATAGACGATATCTTAGTGTATTCCAAGACCAGAGAGCAACACGAGGAGCACCTCAGGGAGTTGTTGGAAGTTCTGAGACGAGAACGGCTGTATGCCAAGTTCTTGAAGTGTGAGTTTTGGTTACGAGAGGTCCAGTTCCTCGGACATCTTGTTAACCAAGAGGGGATTTTGGTCGATCCGGCCAAAATCGAGGCAGTGATGCAGCGGGAGGTTCCGAGGTCCCTTTCGGATATCAGGAGTTTTCTGGGGTTAGCAGGGTATTACCGGAGATTCATTCGAGACTTCTCCAAGATTGCAGTACCCCTCACCCGTCTGACAAGGAAAGGGGTGGATTTCCGGTGGGGCCCTGAGCAGCAGAGGGTGATTGAGACCCTTCGGTAGTGTTTGTGTGGGGCTCCGGTTTTGACACTCCCCGAGGGAGTGGAGGATTTTGTGGTATTCTGTGATGCATCCATCACAGGTCTGGGGATGTTCCTTATGCAGAGAGGACGAGTGATAGCCTATGCATCGCGACAGCTGAAGCTGCATGAGATGAGATACCCTACACATGATCTGGAGTTGGGATCGGTGGTTTTTGCTCTCAAGAGTTGGAGGCATTACTTGTATAGGGTCCGCTGTACCATATATACGCCCCACAAGAGCTTGAGACATTTCATGGACCAGCCGAACCTGAATATGAGGCAGCGCAGGTGGTTGGATGTAGTCAAGGACTACGATTGTGAGATACTTTACCACCACGGTAAAGCGAATGTGGTTGCAGATGCCTTGAGCCGCAAATCAGCTGGGTCTTCCACCCCAGCTAGGGATGAGCAGTTTGTCCCAAATCCCGATCCCGTACCGGAACCGGTATCGAATTTAAAAATACGGGACGGTACTTGGTACTCCAAATACATGAAATTCGGGAATCGGCATAGCCGGTACCGGTACCCGTACTGAGTACCGGTACCGGTACCAGTACCGGTGCCATTCCCGGTACCGATACCGGTGATGTTAATTCGGTTCGGTATTCGGGATTAGCTTTCGATCAAATTCGGTATTCGGGAAATTGGGAACGGGACGGGTCGGTACCTGTTCCGTCCCACGCTCATCCCTAACCCCAGCAACTGATGGGTTTTGGTCATAAGACATCCTATGTGCTCATACAAACCCTAATGCTTGGATCTAGGTTTCTTTATTATACATGCTTTGAATCCAAGACTATACACCCTAATTCTAGCATATGGAAATCAATATTAACATATAATTAGGTTTATGATATTACCTTGATTGTTATGTAGCAATAACAATCCCAATTTCTCCTTGAATTGACTTTGGAAGGCTTAGAGTCACAAGTGTCACTCCTCTAATGGCTTACAAACACCATAAGCAAGTGGAGAAGGTATAAAGAGATAGGAGAGAGTTAGGAATTCGTCCTTAGATGCTCTAGGGATCAAGTGTACGAAATCCTAAGGCCTTAGGGGTCTTTATATAGGGTTGGGATTAGGGTTTCAGTCCTTATCCTTATCTAGTTACTTGCCCATCAAGCAACCATAAGATAAGCCTTGGAAATCCCTATCTATTGGACCTTTGGACGACTTTAAGGATATCCTTATCCTTGAATTCGTCCATCCTTTAACAAGGATAACCATTGCCCTATTTTTCAACTTTCACATAATTACAATTCAGCCCCTCTAGTTTAATTAATTACATTTGATCACAAAATTAATTCTTAATTAATTATTGACCAATATTAATTAAACAAATATGATTTCTCCTTTAATATATTATTCTTATAACATATTAATAAATCATAATAACCTCTCTCTTTATTTATTTTCCAATCAAGTTGCTTTGGTGAAGGCAACCCAAAAGGACCATGCACCATCGGGTCAAGTACATACCAAAATAGTTATGGACTTAGACACTAATCCAACACTAATCGAATTCGAGAATGCAATTTTATAATCACTATCTTCTGAAAATCTTTCTTAGTGAAAGCATTTCCTCACAATCATTTTCATGAAGGAGGAAATCTTATGACACTTAGATTTAAATGGCGTATGTGTTCCTATCCATGTGAATTTGTTAAAACCAAGGTTTACGACAAATTCAAACTCATATGAACCGAACTTTCTTAATCTTGATTTCTTGCCTTATGGTAGCACAGCTTCCCACCACGTCTTCCAAGTAGTTAAGCAGCTCACCCTTTCCTATCAATGTACCTTTCATTGATTAAGGTGCTTTGCCTTTTATGCATTCAAAATGAGAACTCATAGAATTCACATGCATAATTAACTCGATTGGATTGACACAGAAACCAAATAATGTCATCACGATAGGTTGTAAACCTCAACTCGTGTGCTAGTGATGATCGATAAGGTTTATTTGATTTGTTCTTGAAACTTTTCAAGACTATAAAGACTCCCACTGACTCCTTGACATATACGATTCTCTTGTCAAAACATTTCTTGACAAACAAATATTCAGGAGTTAGTGTAGCTTTTATCAAAACAAAACACTTCATAATTTTAGTCTTAGTTGGTCTTTGTCTTATCCAAGACATCACAACTTTCCACAATTGATGAATGTTATAAACCTTCTTAATAATTTTCACTCAATGTCATAATCTTAACTCTAAGACTTGATTTGGAACGAAGTATGATTGACTTTTAATTTAACCATTTCTTCAATTCTTGATTCCTCTTCTTAGACATACAATTGTACTAAGAGTCACTTAGAGGATCAATTGAGATATGGTTCTTAATCATTAAGACCTATCATAAAGCATATAAGGTACTCTCCCTTCTTCTTAGAATAGAGAAACTTTTATCTTTCTGCCTACTTGATTCTTGTTATTCGTTTTACCATTGATTTAAACTTTTTCAATCAATTCAGAATTACACTTAATCTTATAAGTATAATCATATTTACTAAACCTTTAGTAAATTATGACGAATATTTTGTTACTCTTATGGTGGACTTTGATCAACACACAACTTTGTGTACTCGATCTCCTAGTCCTTCACTTGACACTTTGTCAATGAATTAGTCTAATTTCCAAATATGAAATTTCTCATTCATCGTGCATCCACGTTGCATGATTCCAAGTTTCTGTCCAATTGAAACTTGGGCGATGAGAAACTCTCCCTATTTGGTAAATTCTCGACTTTCCATAATATAATAAGAACCAAATCCATTTGTTGTAGAAATATGCAAACACCAATTTTCATAACGATTTCATTGCAAGGAAATAAACAAATAAATAAATAGGTCAAACGAAAATTTATTTTATTTATAAAAGCAGCGGAAAACATTTGTCCTTACAATGCAAAATCCATTGGAAACTATGTATTTCAAAAGAAAATTTTCTAACAACTCTATCATAACTATCTAAGATCAAAATCTAATCTTCAAGTCCATGCGATCAAGATCCATTCCTTGTGATTAGATTCATCTTGCTCTTTCACCAAGCTTCCTTTCTTTTCATCGATCCTGTAAAACATTCAAATGCAATCTTATTACATTATGTATCAAGAATTAATGAATAGGAACTTAATGGAGTTAGATAGTGGATTTTACCTGAAGCGCAGCCATACTCTTTGACTCTCCCATCTTATGGACTCTTCAGGCTCTTTGGGCAGACTTGTATCCAACGCCCTTTCTTTTGGCAGTAAACGCAGGTCGGTTCTCCTAGAACGTCCTCGGAAGCATGGTCGGTTGACTTTTCCAACAAATACGCTCCATTGCTTCGCCAAATCATTTCTGATTCAGCAGCAATGAGCATGTAAGTTAGGTCAATGAGGTTGTCGTCATGATTCATCATATAATACTTTCTTTTGAACTCATTATATGATTCAGGAAGTGACTGCAAAACCCAATTCACAGCCAATTCATCTGGGAATGACACACCCAACATTATCAACCTATCAATGTGTGATTTCATTCCTAGAACGTGGGCACACACGGGTTTACCATCTTCATGTTTCATTTCCAATAGGGCTTTAGTGATATTGAACCTTTCAATTCTTCGATCTTGTGGGTTGGGGAGAACAATAGGAGGAGGAGGAGGAAGTGAAGCATGATTTCTCGTTCCTCGATTGGATCGTGGAATACCATCTTCATGTGGAATGCTTGTTCCACGGGATTTGGGAAGACCATAGTTGTCGAACTTTGACATCTACAAAACGGGAGAAAAACAAATTTAGTTGATTGATTGAGTCCTTAGTAAATCACCCAAATGAAATACTAAGGCTAGGACCCAACACAATATTCTACAACTTGGGAGAGGGATGTCGTAACCCTAATTGCAGAATATTTGAAGGTAAGTGAATGACGATTCACTAATTTCCACAATGAAAAACGAAAAAGAAATTTAAGTTTTAAATCTATGAAAACTCCTAGATCCTATGAGATTCATTGAACATTTCAATGACATGTTTAAATCTCGATATGCCCCTCTTGTTTGTGACTGGGATGCCGAGGATCACAAAGCGGGTGTGAATAACCATGCAAACTTACTGTTGGATAAGGTGTCTAAGTCCATAACTTATTTGGTATATACTTGACCCGACCCGGCATGGTCCATTCGGGTTGCATCTCACCCGAACTATTTATGGATAATTTTATAAGAGTTATACACATATGTTTATTAATATATGGTGATAAATAAAAGGTGGTTCTATTTATATTCAAAAGGGTTCTGAGACCATATTGGATTCGATTATTATTGTGTTTCACTTTGCATGTTTTGACTTCCAAAATAGCTAGGTTATTCTTTCCGAATGACTAAGTTATTTAAACACTCCACAGTCGTTCATATGTAGGAAGTAGGTATGAATCAAGACTGTCATGAATCGAGTTTGTAGATGGCTAAATGGGTTTAGTCATAGCAATGGTTGCTACAACATTCATGAGTGCTCATAAGTTATGAGTATCAGAATAAACCCACGCTCACTTGTATCACTTCATGGAATTTATCTCGAGTGATCGTGAGACGGTAATATCATATAAATCTTCAAACCTAGAGATATGAGTTGTTACCTATGAGTTGGTTGTGCATTGATTGCACATAAACGCATTAGTAACTTGATGTTATAAAACGGGCCTTTGTGTACAATTCAACAAGTAGTAGAACAATCATATGAGTCGAAGTTTATCTGTTCCTTCTAGAAATAGAAGCGATATCTGGGCCCCTCGATGATTTTGTTGTGACCTATGTACCGGCCGGTCAGAACTAAATTGATGTGTTCGATTAAGTTCTTTGTCAAACAAATCAGAAATCGGGAAACAAACTGCTGGACAATAAGTACGACGTTGTTCCATGTATTTGTCTGGCTGATATCATGAGAACAGAGGATTATATGATCACTTATCTAAAATGGCGCTTCATAGTTCAACGGAGTTTTCGAGAGCTACGATTGCTGGTTGGTTCCTGAAGTTATATAGGCAAATATAGTTATTAGACTTATCCAAGTGGGAGTCTGTTGGATAAGGTGTCTAAGTCCATAACTTATTTGGTATATACTTGACCCGACCCGGCATGGTCCATTTGGGTTGCATCTCACCCGAACTATTTATGGATAATTTTATGAGAGTTATACACATATGTTTATTAATATATTATAAGTTATAATATATTAATATGAGGTTATGTTATTTAATTAGTTTTAGTCTTAAATTAATTATGAATTAATTTAGAGATTAAAAGGAAGACTAATTAGATTATGGGCTATTTGTTTTATATGGTGTGGGCTAACACTCATTTGTTGATGGGCTAGGCTTGGATGGAAGTCCATGGATGATCCATGGAGCTTTTAACCCATGGATCCTTGGAAAAGGAAAGGTCATGGGTTATTAGGGTTTTACCCTAACCATGCACACTATATAAGCATGCTTATGGAGCATGAAATGGCAACTAGTGAACTAGTGTGTGTGTGCTTGTGTGTGGCCGAAAATACAAGTGTGTATTCTCTCTCAAAGTTTTCCAAGAGTTTGTGGTGTTTTGTGATTCCATTTGAGGCATTCACACTATTGGTGCTTGGCCCTCAAACTCCTCAAGAACCAAACTCATCAAAAAGGTATGTAATCTCTTCTAACTCTTGAACTGTTCCCCATGCCATGTTAGATAGATTATAAACCTTGGAAAATTATTATTTTGCATGTATTTAGACAAACATAGATCCAAGGTTTATTAGGGTTGCATGCACACTTAGGAAGTGTTAGATTGCTCAAAACCCAACAGTGGTATCAAAGCCTAGGCTTGCTTGTTTGATACTTGATGCAAAATAGTTGAAAAAGTCGAAAAACTTGTTGTCTTCCTGATGAACTCGCCGACTCCATGGGGGGACTCGCCGAGTCCATGTATATCTTCAACCTACTCGCCGAGTAGGTTCATGCACTCGACGAGTAGGAGCCACAGAGTGCAGATTTTCGACTTTTGCTGCTGGAAATGGACTAGAAACATTACCCTAAACTATTTTGATGTTTTAAAACTTATTTTAGTTGGTGTAATGGTTGTTCTAATCCATTTACAATAGCATATATCAAAATTCCATGATTTTTTATGTGTTCATATAATTCTTGAAATTTTGATGATCATGTTCATGTTCTTATGAATTTAGAAGATGATAGGAATTATTTGCTGAATTGTTTAGGATTAATTCTTGATCATTTATGTGTTTTAATGGAGTCCATAATTTGTCCTCAAGTTATGGATATCCAAAGGTCATTTTTCTTTAACACACACTTAAAAGACATAAGTTACATGAAAATGAAGAGTCTTCATTTTTATGAACCTTTAATTCATAAGTTATGAAATGAAAAGTTTTGGATGGTTACAAAAGATGAAGAGTCTTGTCCTTAAGTTATGGAGGTTCAAGAGTCACTTCATTAATAAATATATAAATAAAGTGTAACCTTAATTAATTCCATAAGTTATAAAATAAAGAAAAGTAATTCTTTTATTAGTTTAAAGTCTTCCATAACTTGTCCTCAAGTTATGGAACTTGAAGAGTTTTTGGATTAAAACTACTTTAAACACATAAATCATGGAATTAATTAGTTTTGAATAGTTTCAAAACTTGCCCTCAAGTTTTGGAATTTGGAAAAGTTTCACACACTTTAATAAACTTTAATTCCAACACTTAGAATTTTAAAAGTTAAAATTCAACCCTTATACTATTTATAACATAAATGGTTAATTATTATATATATGTATAAGAACAAGTCGTTTTACCGTTAATAGGCCTCATTCACGAAGCCGGTCTATAAGGTGGGTATAAGGTTGTTGCCTATAAAATGGCGACTTAATGAGTGTCCACTCTCACCCACCGCTTGCTTGATCGGTGGAGGGTCGTTAGCCGAACGGGTAAGACAATGACTTTAAATTCTCATTAAAAGTATAATGATTATTATAAAGTAACTAAATGTTTTATTTAATTCCCAATCTTAGTTACTTTAGGAAAAATGTGAATTTGGTGCTAGCCCATGGAATTTACACTTTGTACCTTACCAAGTGGTTGGTGGAGCCTGTGTGGTTAACCGGCACACTAACTTGGACTAGTAAGGATCACGAAGGGTGACTTAATGTTTGTCATAGATCAATGGAGCGTGTGTGGTTAACCGGCACATTGATTGGGTGATAATATTAAGGGTACCAAGTCAATTGGTATGGTTATTGACACCTTGTTTTGTGATCCTCGGCATCCCAGTCACAAAATTTGAGAGGGCACACTCGAGATTGAAACATGCCATTGAAAAGTTCAATGAATCTCAAATAGGAATTTCAAATCCAATTAAAACCTAATAAATTATTCCGTTTTTCATGGTGGAAATTGGTGAATCGTCATTCGCCTACCTTCAAATATTTTATAGCTTGGATTACGGCATCCCTCTTCCAAATTATAAAATATTGTGTTGGGTCCTAGCCTTAATATTTCATATTGGGTGTTATATTAAGGACTTTGAATCAACTAACTTGATTTTCTCCCATTATAGATGTCTGGTTCAGACAACTATGATCTTCCTAAATCTCTTGAAGATGGTGTCCCTCAACATCATGCTTCACTTCCTCCACCTCCTCCAATTATTCTCCCTCACCCACAAGTTCTTGAAAAGTTTAAAGTCACTCAATCCCTATTGGCAAGCATAGTCTATGTGTGCTCACATCTTGGAGATAAAGTCACATATTGACAAGCCGGGAGAGTTGGGTGTCAAAGTCTCGTGAAAGTTGGATGTTCAATCACTTTCTTAGTAACATAGTGAGTCTCTTTGGGACTACTATGAGACAGACTATGACATGACCTTTAATGATGTTATCTATTTGCTTGGTGTTGTGGAATTAGCAATGATTTGGAACACCAGTAAAGCAAATTTGATTAAAAGAACAACTTCCCAAGTCTTAAATGGACATTGACAATGGTAGCATTTCTCTTCCCAATGGAAAGGGATCGGCCATAGTCAACTCGGTTGACCAAATGGTAAAGAGAAAGGCTAAGTCTGAGATAGTCCCATGTGCCATTACCAAAGGGTCCATATGTTTTGTTGCTAAAAGAAGGGGCATTGATTGCGAAGCTGCCATATTTACCTGAAAGATCATAAGATTGATCAAGTCAAGAAGTTTGACTCTACTTCAGGTAAAGTCCACTTTCTAACTCTATTAAGTTCCTATTTGGAGATTCTTATTACATCATGTGAATGGGTCACATGCTGATGTTTTAAAAATCAAATAGGAAGCTTAAAGTAAGTATATGTTGATTCTGATTGCGAAGGTGGGTTTCGATTGCATGGTTCAGTAATCAGAATTTTGAGCTGTTGCTTAAGAGTTATAATATATTGCTTATGAATAGATAACAATAAGGTTTTCATGTGGATTGTAAGGATAAGTTTTTTCCGCAAGTTTTAAAATAAAAGAAAAAAAAGGTTTTTAATTTTATTTATTTTAAAAATATCCTTATAATGGCATCTGTGGAAAATTGTTGCTTATATGTTTCCAGTAATAGCAATATTGGAAAGTGGATTTGATTTTTTCATTTGTGGTAGTGTCTGAATTTACCAAATGAAGAAAGTTTTTCATCACCCAAGTTTCAATTGGACGGAAACTTGGAATCATACAAGTTGTATTGTATGATGAATGAGAATTTTCATCTTTGAAAATTAAGACTAATTCTTTGATCACATGTATATGTGAGTCAATTGAAGGACTAAGGAATTAGGTACACTGGGTGTGCGCTGGTCAAGGTCCACCACAAAGATTGATTTGTCATGATTTACTAAAGATTAGTAAATATGATTATACTTATAAGGTTAAGTGTAATTCTGTAACATTGGAAAGGTTACAATGTATGACAAAACAAATGAGAAGAATCAAATTAGGCAGAAAGATAAAAGTTTCTCAAATCTGAAAGGATGGGAGAGTACTTTAGTATCATATTTCATGATCATCTTAATGATTATGAAACCATATCACAAATTCGTACTCTAAGGACGTCTTAGTGCATTGTTATGGCTAAGAAGAGAGGTCCTGAATTGTTGGATTGGTTAAAATCAAGAAGATGAGTCATACTTCGTTCCAAAACAATTCTTAGAGTCATACTCCAAGATTGTAACTTTGAGTGACATAAAGTAAGATTTAAAACACTTATCAAATGTAAGAGTAAAATGTTTTCTACTCTTGTACATTTGAGATTGGTAAGTTGTGATGCCTTGGATAAGACAAAGACCAACTAAGACCAATTGTGTGAAGTGTTAGTCTTGATAAGAATCCGCACTATCCCTTGAATATTTGTTTTTTCAAGGAATGGTTCTTGACTGGGGAAACTTATATGTCAAGGGGACAGTGGGAGCCTTAAAGATCCTGAAAGAGTTTCAAGATTTAATCAAGAGTAAAACCTGTAATTTATCACTAGCACACGACTTAAGGTTTGCAACCTATCGTGTTGACATGATTCTTATTTCTGTACCTACTTCAAATAAGTTGAATTTGCATGTGAGTTATCAGAGTTCAACTTGGAAGCATTGGTGGGCCTTGTGCTACCAAGGTGACCAGAAACTAAGATTGAACAGGTTTAATCCATGTAAGGCTGAATTTGTCACTAATCTTATCTTGTGATCATGGTTTTGACAAATTCACATGGATAGGAACTCATACACTATAAAATCTAAGTGTCATAAGGTTTCTCTCCGATTCATGAAAATGATGGTGAGGAAACGCTTTCACTAAGTAGATTTTACGTAGATATCAATTGTGTTATTTGCATTTTCAAAAGTCGTTAGTGGAGCGCGTGTGGTTAACCGGCACACTAACATAGACTTGTGAGAAATGGAAAATGCCTAAGCGATTGAGACTATGATTACGGCATCCCTTTTCATAGTCCTGAAAATTGTTTAGACACGCATGTGAGCTATCTAAGAAAGGGTGTATGAATCTAAATTTCAGAAGTCCAGCAAATTTCTAGAAATATGTCAGAGCTAGTGGGAGCATAAGTGTTATGCTGATAATCATCATGGTAGTGGGAGCATGATTATTACGTTTAGTGTTGCAAGTTAGCAATGTTAATTATAGAAAACAAAGTTTCAATTCATGAAGTTGCAGGGGTTGAAAAGTTGTTTTGCTATAATTAATGGAGAGGAAATTATACTTCATTTCAATTCTAAAGCTTAGATTGAGATTTTAATCATCTTTAGTCAAGAATATATATGTGAATTTTATGTTGGAATGGTTCAACTTGAAGAAATTCTATATATATTGCGTTTTCAAAATTCGATTATGATTACGGCATCCCTCTTCATAGTTAAATTTTGAAAACATGGCAAATAAAAAATATTGTAGCAAAAGACTTGTCTAGTATCATGTCTTTATGTCAAACATCATGAATCGTGTCCTATATGCTTCGGATATAGGATCGATTGCATGTGCTATAATATTCATCTTTTCTAAATTTTCCAAATGCTTAAGGCATTGAGAAGGGAAAAGTCTAGAACTGGATATGACTAAAGTGATTAAGCAATTGTCAAGGACAATCTGAGGTTCGCCAAAGATTGGTTGCTCAGGGAAAGTTGGAAGTATGATGTAAGTTGTCGGAAAGGACCATATTGACATATTCTGAAAAGAAGTAACTCTTGTTCGGAAGTGATAGTCAAAATGGGACTATGGAAATGTCTCCATAGGTGGAAGTTATTCAATCTATGTAAGATTAGAAAACCTTAATGCAAGAAGGATGTTCAAAGCAATGTACTTTGAATATGAGACTTCCGTTCCATAGAAGTTGACCTTCTTTGGAATACTCTGTAATGACTGGTGACAAGGTTTTGGTGACTTTGTGAATAATCATTACAAGAGGAACATTGCATAAAAGTTTAAAATCTAACAGATTTTTTGGTAAATGATAGGAATCGGGGATTCTCACATTTACAATAAGGATTTGGGATTGTGAAATGAGTATCAATGGAATCATGTTCAATTGATCTACATCACAATGTAAGGATCATAGACAAACATAGTGTGCATACTTGGAGTATGGCATAACTATTGTTTAGAAAAACAAAGTGTACATGCCAGGAGCATGGGACGACTGTTGTTTTTATTCGAGTCTTAAGTTGATTGTTTGAAACATTATACAATGAATAATGTGTAATCAATATGGTGATAAATAAAAGGTGGTTCTATTTATATTCAAAAGGGTTCTGAGACCATATTGGATTCGATTATTATTGTGTTTCACTTTGCATGTTTTGACTTCCAAAATAGCTAGGTTATTCTTTCCGAATGACTAAGTTATTTAAACACTCCACAGTCATTCATATGTTGGAAGTAGGTATGAATCAAGACTGTCATGATTCGAGTTTGTAGATGGCTAAATGGGTTTAGTCATAGCAATGGTTGCTACAACATTCATGAGTGCTCATAAGTTATGAGTATCGGAATAAACCCATGCTCACTTGTATCACTTCATGGAATTTATCTCGAGTGATCGTGAGACGGTAATATCATATAAATCTTCAAACCTAGAGATATGAGTTGTTACCTATGAGTTGGTTGTGCATTGATTGCACATAAACGCATTAGTAACTTGATGTTATAAAACGGGCCTTTGTGTACAATTCAACAAGTAGTAGAACAATCATATGAGTCGAAGTTTATCTGTTCCTTCTAGAAATAGAAGCGATATCTGGGCCCCTCGATGATTTTGTTGTGACCTATGTACCGGCCGGTCAGAACTAAATTGATGTGTTCGATTAAGTTCTTTGTCAAACAAATCGGAAATCGGGAAACAAACTGCTGGACAATAAGTACGACGTTGTTCCATGTATTTGTCTGGCTGATATCATGAGAACAGAGGATTATATGATCACTTATCTAAAATGGCGCTTCATAGTTCAACGGAGTTTTCGAGAGCTACGATTGCTGGTTGGTTCTTGAAGTTATATAGGCAAATACAGTTATTAGACTTATCCAAGTGGGAGTCTGTTGGATAAGGTGTCTAAGTCCATAACTTATTTGGTATATACTTGACCCGACCCGGCATGGTCCATTTGGGTTGCATCTCACCCGAACTATTTATGGATAATTTTATGAGAGTTATACACATATGTTTATTAATATATTATAAGTTATAATATATTAATATGAGGTTATGTTATTTAATTAGTTTTAGTCTTAAATTAATTATGAATTAATTTAGAGATTAAAAGGAAGACTAATTAGATTATGGGCTATTTGTTTTATATGGTGTGGGCTAACACTCATTTGTTGATGGGCTAGGCTTGGATGGAAGTCCATGGATGATCCATGGAGCTTTTAACCCATGGATCCTTGGAAAAGGAAAGGTCATGGGTTATTAGGGTTTTACCCTAACCATGCACACTATATAAGCATGCTTATGGAGCATGAAATGGCAACTAGTGAACTAGTGTGTGTGTGCTTGTGTGTGGCCGAAAATACAAGTGTGTATTCTCTCTCAAAGTTTTCCAAGAGTTTGTGGTGTTTTGTGATTCCATTTGAGGCATTCACACTATTGGTGCTTGGCCCTCAAACTCCTCAAGAACCAAACTCATCAAAAAGGTATGTAATCTCTTCTAACTCTTTTATGTTGAAATGTTCCCCATGCCATGTTAGATAGATTATAAACCTTGGAAAATTATTATTTTGCATGTATTTAGACAAACATAGATCCAAGGTTTATTAGGGTTGCATGCACACTTAGGAAGTGTTAGATTGCTCAAAACCCAACAGTTACATGGTGCCCTCACATGTTATAGTCACCTATTCGATGTGCCGGTAAACCACACACGCTCCACCGAACTATGACAAACATTGAGTCACCCTTTGCTACCTTTGCTTAGAACCATTTAGTGTGCCGGTAAACCACACACGCTCCACTAACGTCTTCGCAAGGGCACAAAGTGTAATTTCATGGAATTGCATCAATTCACTTTTGCCTAAGTAACTAAGATTGGGAATTTTATGAAAACATTTAGTTACTTTTATATTTCATTATACTTATAATGGAAGGTTTTGTCCTATCCTACCCGTTCGGCTAACGACCCTCCACTAGTCAAGAGTGCGGTGGGTAAGAGTGGATACCCATTCAATCGCCATTTTATAGGCAATTTCCTTAAACACCCCTTATAGACAAGCTTCGTGAATGAGGCCTACTAACGGTAAGACTGACTTTTACTCAAATATAATGTTAGACTTTTGATGTTATATATAGTATAGGGTGTATTTTATACTTTCAAAATACTAGGTGGTCTAATTTAACAATTATACCTTTAATTCAATTAAATTGTAAACCTAAACTTTTATGGATTTATTAAACTTCTTTAATTATACACCTTAATTAATTAACAAAACCATAAGGGTATGATTTGAACTTTTTCAAAACAATACTAGAGATTTAGAATTTAACATTCCTAATTAAACTTTTAATCAACTTTTAAATTCCAAAACTTGAGGGCAAGTTTTGAAACATTTCAACACATTAGGGTTTCAACTATTTAAATTTAAAAACTACAAAACTATTGGGTTCAAATTTAAACTATAAAACCTAAAGGGCAAAATATGAAACTTTTCATAACAACAAGGATCAAATAACAAATAATCTAAACTAACATTTAATTACATAATTATCCATATTTGATTTGTTTAATGATTTCTTGCAAAACAATTTATCAATTTACTCAAAATAATTAATCAATTATCTTATAAGGAAACAATTATCTTATTAATTGATAAATATCTTCAATTAGATCAAAAATATTGTCAAATATATAATATAATTGGATTAATATTGATCTAACATGACAAGGTAACTATCCCAATGCAAAAACAGCAAGAAATCCCGAGATAAGCTCTATCTGACGAGTTGACTCGTCGAGTCAAGCCTGGACTCGTCGAGTCACCTTGGACTCGACGAGTCCAGCCTCCAAAACCCAAAAAAAAACGATTTTTTTAGATATGTCAAGCATCAATACAATAGAAACCAATCAAGGCTCTGATACCATTGATGGGTTTTGGTCATAAGACATCCTATGTGCTCATACAAACCCTAATGCTTGGATCTAGGTTTCTCTATTATACATGCTTTGAATCCAAGACTATAAACCCTAATTCTAGCATATGGAAATCAATATTAACATATAATTAGGTTTATAATATTACCTTGATTGTTATGTTGCAATAACAATCCCAATTCCTCCTTGAATTGACTTTGGAAGGCTTAGAGTCACAAGTGTCACTCCTCTAATGGCTTACAAACACCATAAGCAAGTGGAGAAGGTATAAAGAGAGAGGAGAGAGGTAGGAATTCGTCCTTAGATGCTCTAGGGATCAAGTGTACGAAATCCTAAGGCCTTAGGGGTCTTTATATAGGGTTGGGATTAGGGTTTCAGTCCTTATCCTTATCTAGTTACTTGCCCATCAAGCAACCATAAGATAAGCCTTGGAAATCCCTATCTATTGGACCTTTGGACGATTTTAAGGATATCCTTATCCTTGAATTCGTCCATCCTGTAACAAGGATAACCATTTCCCTATTTTGCAACTATCACATAATTACAATTCAGCCCCTCTAGTTTAATTAATTACATTTGATCACAAAATTAATTCTTAATTAATTATTGACCAATATTAATTAAACAAATATGATTTCTCCTTTAATATATTATTCTTATAACATATTAATAAATCATAATAACCTCTCTCTTTATTTATTTCTCTAATCAAGTTGCTTTGGTGAAGGCAACCCAAAAGGACCATGCACCATCGGGTCAAGTACATACCAAAATAGTTATGGACTTAGACACTAATCCAACAGCAACATGTATGAGGATAGCGGTAGACTCTCCGTTTGTGAATTTGATCAGATATGCCTAGGTGGAGGGCATGCGACCGGAGAACTAGAAGATGGAAAGGATCAAGGGCGAGAACGTCCGGTTTGTGCAGGATAGTCGGGGATTATTGACCCGATGTGGTCAGGTTTGGGTTCCGATGTCTGGCGGGGTCAAACAAACAGTTATGGGGGAAACTCATAAGTCTCATTTCTCTATACACCCGGGGCCCACAAAGATGTATCGAGATCTGAGTCTGAGTTATTGGTGGCCATGTATGAAGCGAGAGATCGCTTGGTATGTCGAGAGGTGCTTGACCTGCAGGATGGTCAAGGCCGAGCATCAGAGGCCATATGGTCTACTATAGCCTCTCGAGATTCCTATGTGGAAATGAGATCAGATCACGATGGATTTCATTACCAAACTGCCGAGGATGGCAAGGGGGTTTGACGCCATATGGGTCATCATAGATCGATTGACCAAGAGTGTACATTTCTTGGCTATACGGGAGAGCTCTTCGGCCGAAAATCTAGCCGACTTGTATGTTCGCGAGGTTGTCGCTCACCATGGGATTCCAGTCTCCATTGTTTCAGACAGAGATGTTAGATTTACCACCCGTTTCTGGCAGAAGTTCCATGAGGAACTGGGGACACGACTGCACTTTAGCACATCATTTCATCTGCAGACCGATGGATAGAGCTAGCGGACCATATAGACCCTCGAGGATATGTTGAGGGCGTGCGTCATTGACTTTGGTGGGAGCTGGGATTCCCACCTACCCCTCGTGGAATTCGCCTACAACAATAGTTATCATTCCAGCATCGACGCCCCGCCTTTTGAGCTGTTGTATGGGTGGAGATGTCGCACTCCAGGTCGGACACATGGTGATGGAGTGGATGGAGGTAGTATTTCAAACTACCGAAAAGATCCAGCAGATCAGACAGTGATTGCAGACCGCCCAAAGTCGGCAGAAGAGTTACGCTGACAAACGCCGCTCTGAGTTAGAATTTCAAGTGGGTGATATGGTGCTTCTGAAGGTCTCACCTTGGAAAGGGTGTGATCATTGCCAGGGTCGGCATGGTGGCATATAGACTAGAGTTACCGGAGGAGCTCAGTCGGGTGCATAGCACTTTCCATGTTTTGCAATTGCAAAAGTGCATCATAGATCAGGAGGCAGTGGTGTCGTTGGATGATATCCAGGTTGATGAAAGCTTGAATTAGGTGAAGAGGCCAGTGGACATTCTGGAAAGGAAGATGAAAGTGCTACGGAACAAGGAGATACCATTAGTAAAGGTGCATTGGGAGCATCGGAGAGGGTCTGAGTGGACATGGGAGCCAGAGGCTGAGATGCGGGAGCTTTATCCAATGTTTCTTGCCTCAGCGAACTTCGAGGATGAAGTCTAGTTCAAGTGGGGGAGAATTGTAACGCCCCGGTATTTCAGGTATTGATTTCATAAGAACTTTCTTAATTTCAAGGCCCACTCGACGAGTTGGTTGCCCTACTCGTCGAGTAGCAGCGGGTTGATCCGCGTGTTTAAGTGACCTACTCGGCGAGTCCAAGTAGGGACTCGACGAGTAGGAGCTGGCAGAGGAAACCCTAAATCCCGAGGTTTGGCACCCTATTTAAGGATCATATATCCCTCTTAGCCTCCTTTACTGCCTCTATTGAATCCAGAAGACCCTAATTCGTGTTTGCCTCTTTTGTGTGTGTGCTTTTGCTTTGGAAGGAAGACCCTTTGGAGTGAAGAGCTTAGAGTGACTACAAGAAAAAGACCCTTTTACGACGCGCAAACCACAACACTCGTTGATTTATGTTACGCAAAAGAGAGTGACATTAAAAAAATGTCATCTCTTCAAAAAATTTAAGGATAGGGGACACACATTATTGCGTGCCCTTAAATTAGTATCATAAGAAAAAAAATTTAAAAACACGGAGGGCGCTGTATCTTAAGTGGGCGTCCTCTAGAAGTGTCACTTTATAAATTTAATGAAAGGCGCGTTTAGTAGATTTGGGGAAAATGAAATCCCAAAAATTTTGAGAACCCGCTTCTTTTTTATCCTCTACTTTTGTTCTCAGTTTCCCTCTTGCCCTAATTACGATGCTCCTTCTTCCCTCCCTCCAGAGAGTGATTGTCGTCTTGCCCTAGTTATCGACACTCCTTCCTTCCTTCCTCACTTGCCTTCTTTGCCTTACAATATCTACAGAAGTACAACTCCGAAAGTGTACAAGTCGGACTTATGTGTCGGAACTCCGGTAGACTGAAATTCAGGCGGTATGTAGCCTCGTGTGCCCTAGAATTTCATGAATATTGAATTTGGCTTACTTGAATCTCATTCCAAGTTTCTATCGGTTTCACCACAGAGTTCCTCTGTTCAAGACTGTGATTAGGAGTCGGGTTGTCATCTTTCATGTCGCTAAAAATACGAAAGGTAAAGTTGAAGAAGACGATGGGTAGATTGGTTTTTCCCATCATCGATTTGTCAAGAGGCACTTATGTCGATAGGTAATAACTATATACTCTCTCCATGTGTACTGTTTATGTTAAGAACATAAGAAGAACAATAATTTTCCTAAACTCTCCTCTCTCATCTCCTGATTTCTAAATAAACCTCCCTATCCTTATTTTTATGACTTTGCTAATGTCTCTGCTATCTAAACTCATCAGACCTCACTCATCACTCACCCCCTGATAATCTGATTTCTATTTTCTTTAATTTCTCTATTTCCTGATTTCTAGATATGGAATTGGTTGTGGATTCTCCGATTCCTGATTTCTAGGACTGCAATCTAAAGAGTCATAAGAGTAAAGATGGGATTTCTGAATTTCTAATTGATTGATAATAAGACTCAAGGTATAATTTTTATGCCCAACTTATAATTTCTCATTTTCTAGACTTATGATTTCCAAATTTCTAGAGTTCTTGTATTTATTTTCATATTTTTGTGTTTTGATTCAGGACTAAGGAGCTACATTTTTTCTTTAATATTGGAGTTTGGTGGAGGTATATACTCTCCCGTCGACACCTTGTCAAATCCAAGATCAGGGCACAAGCGATCCAGGTTCTCATGCTCTGATTCTCGATCTCCAGTTCATTCCACCTTGAATATACATGTATTCATTGAACCAATAGCCTTAAATATCGGTAAGAACTCCCTATCTATAAACTTCTCACATAAATTCATAACTATGTAAGTGTTCTAGGTGCTGCTGCGAATTTTGCTTCTAGAGGTGTAATCTGGGTTTATTTCTTGTTAAGCATCAAGATGAATATTTCTTTTGAGCACCAATTAGGAGACGAGTGAAAGACCAAAGGGTGTACCAATTAATCTTTCAGGAAAATTCCATCTTGGCAATCAAACGATTAAGCCCATGAAGAATCAAAAGAAAATATTGCTTCATTAGTTTTTCTGATTCATTTTTTCAAGTTGTAATTCACACTCCGGTCTTTCCTTAAATAAGAAATCAAAAATCTTTTAGCTGTTAGAAAGAACTTCCCCATTATTTGAACCTACTGTGATTTAGAAACTGCTGTGATTTTGAAACCCGTTGTCCACTTGATTACTTGACCATTTGGATATTTGGGTAGGAGATTTGGTGTTCAACACAATGGAACGGATAAAAATCACCAACAATGAACTCGAGCAGCCCGTGGGTCCCAGGGCAGCCCAATCAACCACCTTTGTGGGTGTGATAGCAAGTGATGTGAACTTTGCTCCCCTTACTTATAATTGGAAGAAAATTCCACCAGAAAACAAAGATAACATGTGGCAGAAAATTTTGGTAGGGTGTAATCTAAAGAAACCTTTCACATTTTTTTAAAATCATCATTATTGACATTATTATATATTATAGACCAAGTTTGATATTGGCCTGAATTGTCAATGATGGGTGTTGTTGTCCATTAGAAATAAATGGTGGACCTTCAAGTCTCGCCTTGCAGACCTTGATCATCGGGTCCCACCTGATCAGTGGTCAGCCCTTGTTTCTCAGTGGAGCTCTGAGAAATCACAGGTTTGTTTCATATTCCATGAATTTAAAGATAGGATTAATTGTAGTATGTTATAATAAATTAAAAAACACAATGCTATAATTTGGTAGTTTTTTTTTTGTCTGAGAAATGCTGTAATAGAAAGAAATGAAAATCAAGTTTGCTACAATAAAGAAATAAATGAAAGTAAAAGTATATTTTATCTCCAATTTTTCAAAATATTTCTATCAAATTGAAAGCTACAAAAAAACTATTTTTCATTATAAATTTTGGTCATTTTGTGTGGAAAAACATGAGGGCATTTTAGTCATTTTGCAATTGATGTTTCAAGGGTGATGATGGAGTATTAAGGTTGGGGATCCGAAGAGCGATACAAGCAACGGTGTCATCTTGGCAACAACTCATGTTGTTCTTGGACAATTCAAAACATGTATGATCCTTTTAGGAGGTTTCATTATGTTTGGGTCAAACCCATCTTGGCAACAGCCCCATCTTGGCAAGCAACAAAAACAAAGGTTGGAAAGTCTAATGGTTATGGATCAAAACCAGGAAGCAGAGTTGTATCTTTGGTATGATATATATAGCTTTTATACTTTATTCATTCTGATTTATAAAAATAGATATCAGATTTATTGTTTTGATTTTGTGTTTAAGAGTGGGGTACCAGCAAAGGGCTCAAAACCAGAGCCTCTAACGTCTGTTCAAGATATTAACATACAATCACAAACATTGCTAAATGTCAAAGACTCTAATAAGGTATTTGGATATAGATTTTATGCCATTTGGAAATTTAAGAAGGATCAAACATACTTTAGTTATAATTATAATAGTAATAATATATAATCTACTTGCAGGATGAAAGAGAGAGAATTGTGGTTCGTATGTTAAAATTTGAAGAGTTACGATTGGAGCAGATTCAGGATCTTGAGGTTGCTAATTTGATATCTATATAATGACATTGTTTTGGTTGTCGTTAAGATTCTCAAAAAAGTAATTAAATTTGTTGAAACAGAATGATCTGATGAAGTGCTTCAAGGAAGATTTGCACAGTCGGCTTTTGAGCACAGACTTCAAAAAACAAGTTGATGGAATCAAGATGCTTCAGAAGGTATGTTTTCCATTTTTTTTTATTTTTTTTTCTAAGTTAAAACTGACTATGGGGGCCCAATTTTTGATTTCACTCATCTAACTTATTCAGGCACTTCCAGCAATTGCCAATGAAATTATTGAAGTCCTAGATATATTGTTAAAGGGGTTTGTTTTGCGATTCTACGAATCCAACACATCTTGCCTACTCAAGGTGAACTTATTATTATTATTATTATTATTATTATTATTATTATTATTATTATTATTATTATTATTATTATTATTACAGTTTGGTTGGTTTATTATGTAGTAAACTAATGTAGTGTGTGTATATATATATATATATATATATATATATATATATATATATATATATATATATATATATATATATATATATATATATATATATATATATATATATATATATATATATATATATATATATATATATGAAATATGGTTATACGTTTTGGAATTCCTCCCGGAGCAATTTGACACATTGAGAAATGAAAACTAAAGCATGAATGAAGCTGAAGCTTCCATCTTTCTTCCTTGTTTGGTTGAGAAGGTTAATACTGACCCTAGATGTGCTTAAACTATACAGATGTATCATGTATTGTGTTTTACATAGAAAACTTATGTACTAACTATACTTTGGTGCATGCAGACTGGTTATAATATTGAGAAACTAAGAGAAAAGTTGAGGGAACTAATGAAGTAGATCATACAAAGTTATTCGGCTGCTAAAACTTTCCCATATATTTTAGAAGGTCTGTGCTCTAGAAACAACAGGACAAAAATCGAGTGTACTGATCTTGTTTGTTTTTTGCTTGATAATCATTACACTGAGGTAGTCCCTTTAATTAATGTGTCACACTCACACCTTGTAGGCTTATAGCTGTTGAAGCTTACTCATGCTTTCCATGATTATGGGTGCAGATAAGTGGACTTTTCATTAATGCTCATTTTCATATTTTTATTGAAAAACATATCAACCCATTCCTCTGAATGCAATTGGTATCTTAATCAACATAGTATATAAAAGCTTCCATCTATAACAACTTATACTTTATCTACATTACTGTAGTAAGTAAAAAAGAAACAACAAATTACACATTCCCATGGAAAGTAATGTTAAGATTTTGTTTAAGTGAGGCAAAAATAATAAGTCAAATTGTTTGTTATTACTGGGTGAACCAAGTTTTCAGCTGTATGGATTTATCATGTGCATAAGTGCAACATCTACTAGGGCCTTCAAGTCTGTTCTTCAGGGTATGCTACTTTCTTCAGAGGGGTAAATAAATTAACTTCTACTTTCTACTAAGGGTATATATATGTAAATTTGTTCTTCACTTCAAGTATGTCAATGGAGCCAAGTATGTGAATGTACATTTAATGATTTTATTATTGCAGGGAGAAGTTAAATTAAATGAACCTTTTGCTTTATATGTCCCCAATGGCTGTTGTCTTTTTATTTCCAACATCACTTATAATGGAGCCAGATGTGTTAGATGCCACCATTACTCTTGGGTTAAAGCATAGATTCATGTGGCTACTGCTTTCTGTGAGTTCAACCATGGGTTATGCTGCTAGCTTGACCGATTTTTTGGTCACCAAGCACACAAGTGCTCTAACTCTACAGGTTACTTGTTTCTTCTTGCTCTTTGTTTTTACTTCTGATTTCAAACTTAGTACATTACATATTCATGGATCGAGCTTGTGAATTTAGCCATGATTCTTTCTTTTTTATATTGCAAATTAAGCTGAAGTATTGTATATGGTATGGTCGGAATGCTAAAGGTGTTGTAGCGGTTGTTATCTTAATACTCATTTTCCGTAATCCGATTACCCCTTTAGGTATAGCTGGCTACTCCTTGACTGTTATGGGTGTGATTGCTTATGGAGAAGCCGAAAGGAGATACAAATTAAAACAATGTTTGCAATTTAGTCAGTAGAGTAGAGCTTATGAGAGAATTTGATCTAGCTTCGTTTATTATTGGGAAGAGTTAGATGCCAATCATAGTGTCCCCATTCTTATATATAATTACATTAGATGCCAATCATAGTCTTCATTTTGTGGAGGAGTGAATACTGAGTAGTGAAGTTGATATGTGAATGAAACCCAAAGGAGCATGCTAGATGAAAATTTTAAGTGGAAGGTACAAAAAAAAAGACTATTTGGGGAATAGGAGTAATTTATCTATATGTTGTTATTAATTCCCTACTTTTTTTTTATAGTTTTGAGAAATGGAGAAAAGAAAGGAGGGGAAGCCAGGTGAAACAAGAGCTGCTCTAAGGCGTTCTGTTAGGGAAAATGGGTAAACATCCTCTTTTTCTAACACCAAGATAAATAACCATTTTTATTGCTTTTATTTATTTAGTTTATATATATTTTGTTGTGCAGTTATGATGTTGCTGAGCAAAGTGGTGAAGTCACACAATCCATGTCTGGACCATTTTTTAGCAGGTAGTGTTGTCCTTGTGTTTTGATTTATTTTAAAAAAAATTTCATGTTCTGTATTACTTTATATTTTTCCTGAGGTGCTTAATTTTGGGGTTTAGAGAAATGTATGTTCCTCAAGAACCTCAAATGGAAAGACATCCACTTGCACGGTCATCTTGTGGTGTAGTTGGCCCTACAGACTGGAATGAAGCTTTAGATATCATTCGATACGGATCCCCTGAACAGGTTTTAATTTGCCTTGTTTACATTTTTATATTAAAACTTATAGAGTGTTGATTTTCAAATGGCATTTTGTCAGAAGGTGACTTGTCATCTGGCTTAACGGGAGGATCAAGAGGGCCTCTGATTATGGCATCAACTTCGTTCCTTTGCTTACCCTAATTGAAGGTTTTCTTAAAGATATTAGATTATGTTTCAGCAAATACACCAGCCTTTTTAGCTAAAACTCCAAGCACACTTCCACTACTACGAAGGTCTGGATGCTCTTGCACTATATTTAGTGCAATATCTAGAAAATATTTGACATTATGATTTCAAAAGAGAGACAACATCATTATGATTTCAAAAGGTTAGCTTCCTCTCTTTTGACAGGAAAAGAAGTATCCAAATAATAAGTACATAATACAAGTGAAGAATTTACTAAAGTATATAATATTAGTAATATTCCCAATTATAAACCCCTTTTATTTCACTTATTAGACAAAACGTCATGGCCATGGTGATGTTCATTCACTTCTTTATTCAGGTGGTCTTCTTGAAGAATGGTATGTATACATTTTCTTATTTGATTGGTTTTTGTTTTATTAGAAATTTATCTCATTATTCTTTATTGAGCTATCTTTTTAGGAAATATGCTAGTTTGAGATGGGTCTTGATGGCGGTGACGATAATAATGCCATTGTTCTTTATTAGGCTCCAATTCAAGGTTCATTTGAAAGATTGCTTTAATAGTATTTTCATATAGAGTTTTATATAAAAAAAATATTTTATTTATTTATTTATTCAGTCAATTCCTGCAACATTGGGAGTTAGTGCAACTAAAGGCAATTCCTGCAGCATTGGGAGTTAGTGCAACTAAAGATTAGTTGAATCTCTTGGAACAATGGCATGAAAGTGGTATTAAGTATTTGCATTCTTATTATATTATACCCATCACATTTTCCCAAATTACCCCTTCCTCTACAATGTTTTTTTTTTGTTTTTGTGTATTTTGTGCATCAGGTAAAGTTGATGGAAGAAAGGAATATGAAGCCACTTGATTTAAATCTTGCAGCATTATCTGTAAGATGCAGTAAAGACTTGGAGTTGAATTTGGCTAAGTCATTATTGAGTGAGATGGGCCAATGTACAACTGCTTATCCATATAATCATCTGTTTGGAGCATTAGTCTTAAGGAATTATGAAAGGCAAGATGCAACTTTACTTGGTTGGAATTTGATGTATATAGTAGATTAGATGCAAATTTATATATTGTAAGAAATAGAATTGTATGACATTAAATTTATGCAATGGATTCTATTTTTTGTATATTATATTTTATTTTCTATTATGAAACATTAAATACAAATTTAATTTGAAAATAAGTAAATCTATAAAGAATATTTTTTTTTAAACATTTAAAATTATGATATGCAAAAATGTGTGTCATCTTCATTTATGACATGGCCTTTCTTGACAGGGGCTTTCTTGATATGCATTGCGTGCCATTAGCACGTGTGTCGTAAGGTTACGACACGCGAATGCATGTCATCTTCCTTTATGACAGGGCCTTCCTTGATACGCATTGTGTGTCGTAAACACGCGTCGTAATTGCGCGTCGTAAATGAGCGTCGTTGTAACATCCCGGAATAGCATGAGTAAAGTTGAAGGGCTAAAAGAGTAATATGGGATAGAGCGACTCGGCGAGTCCATGGGTGGACTCGGCGAGTAGAGTCGCGACTTGGTCGCGTGTCAAGTGGCCGACTCGGCGAGTCAGTGGATTGGACTCGACGAGTAGGCGCTGAGTGGAGAAAACCCTAAATCCGGAGGTTGAGCCCTATATAAAGAACATTATGTTTCCTCCCCAACCTCTTTATCATCCCTTGAGTTCCAGAAACCCTAATTTTGTGAAGAAACCCCATTGTTGAGTGAATTGGAGCTTGGAGAGGTGGTTGTTGAAGAGATATTAAAGGAGAAGAGACTTGGATCAAAGGGATTTGCAAGGATTCAGGTTAATCTTCTCTTGGAGCTTCCTTTTGAGGTATTATTTCATTGTTTGAGCTGTTATTATCTAGATTCATCATTTTGGGGGTGTTAAAGATCATATCTTTTGAGGTATTGGAGTTTAGAGGTTAGATCTGAGGTTGCTACCTCAGATCTGGAATGGAGAAGGGTTGGAATGCATGAAAGTCCCTATTTGTGAGTGATTGATGGAGCTATCTTGTCCCAAACACAAACCCTAGAGTGAAAAGGCCTAGATCTCCTTGGATTCACGTAAAGTTTACCACTTTACGTGATGGATGGCCTTAGGAAGGGTAGATCTATGGTTTGGACCATCTGCATGGCTTGGAAAGCCTCTGTATGGATTCAGACCCGGTGGTACCCGGCGAGTCACATGGGTGGACTCGGCGAGTTGCTTGAAGATAGGCTGGAACTCGACGAGTTGGAAGAACAACTCGGCGAGTTGGATGAAGATGACCTGGAACTCGACGAGTTGGAAGAACAACTCGGCGAGTAGGTTGAAGATAGCCTTAGACTCGACGAGTCTGTTCTTGGACTCGACGAGTCTTGTCGAAGAGTCCCAATCTTTTCTGGTTGAGCCGTGAATCGGTGAGTCAAGGGGATGACTCGGTGAGTTGTGTGTGAGTGGACTCAGAGTTGTTGGACTCGGCGAGTCTCGGGGTGACTCGGCGAGTTGAGTCGCGGATTGGGGAAATTCTGAGCATGGGGACTCGGCGAGTCATCGGGTTGACTCGGCGTCAGGGGTTGACTTTGACCAAGGGTTGACCAGTGGTTCCAGGGGCATTTTGGTAATTGTTGGTTGTTGTTTTGAGTTCAGTGCCTTGGTGGTTGTCCAACGGTGAAGATCGTATTAGTGATCGGAGCAGCTTGGGTTATCTGTTCAGTCGGCAGTATCGAGGTGAGTTATCCTCACTATATCAACAGAGTCTAAGGCACCAAGTCCGGCCCTTTATCAGATTGAGATCCGGGTATTTGTTGTATGTTATTGCTTTGATATGTTGCATCCTGGTAGCTAGGATGGTATATGCTAGAGACTTGGTTGAGATCAGTATCCTGAGATGTAGGGTGATGCTATGCTAGTGACCGGTTAGGTCGGTATCCTGGTTAGGATGATGATATGTTATGTGATCTGTTTGATCGGCTTGTTGACTGTGAATTGTTATATGTTTGTATGTTTATGTGCACATAGTTGTTGGACTGGAGTTGGGTTGAGGCGGGTCCTGCTTTGTGTTGTAGGCCAAGATACCCAGGGTGGACCGGTTGTCCCGAAGGCCCAGCGAGCGGTCCGGATAGGTTGTAGGCCCCAAGAGGGCGGACCAGAAGTGCCGAGGCTCGGAGAGTGGACCAGGCCGACTGAAGGCCCGGCGCGGGCGGACCAGTCATACTGTAGACTCAGAGAGTGGACCAGGTGGATTGAAGGCCCGATGCGGGCGGACCAATCACACTGCAGACTCGTTGTATGTGGATAGATTCGGAGAGTGGACCATGTGGATTGAAGGCCCGGTGAGGGCGGACCAATCACACTGCAGACTCGAGGTTTATGGCTAGACTCAGAGGGTGGACCAGGTGGACTGTTGGCCGGTGCGGCGGACCAGTCACACAGTAGACCCGAAGTGCATGGCTGTTCTGTGATCAGATATGTTATGGCATGTTATGCGTGTATGGTATATGTGGTTGGTATTTTGGGGATATCTCACTAAGCTTTCGGGCTTACAGTTGTGGTTTTATGTTTTTCAGGTTCTTCAGGAAACCGTAGCAAGGCGAAGGCGTGATCGTACCGCTCCTTGTGTTTATGTTGTGATGAGATTCTGGGAATACTTAAAATAAATTGTATTGAAAACCTCTTTGTAATAACTTTAATGGAATCGGTTTGTTTTCAAAAATTTTAAATTGGTTGAAATTTTTGGTCGTTACATTCGTAAATGCGCGTCGTCTAGACGACGCACAAAAGCGCATCGTCACTCTTTATGACAGGGCCTTCCTTGACACGCATTTGCGCGTCGTCTAAGCCTTTTACGACGCGCAATGAGCGTCGTAAAAGGCTGTTTTTCTAGTAGTGAGTGCAAGGAATTGGAGCTAGTGGCTACTGTAGATCCGGTTTGCTCCTGAGCGTAGCATCATTATGAAGGTAACATGTCATTACCTTGCTTCTCCTCTTTGGTTGGGTCTTTTTATGTGTGGGATTGGAGCCTTTTTAGAGTTTTGTAGTGATTCCTTGTGTTAAGCCAAGATCTAAGGTTGTAGCCTCAGATCTGGACTCCTATAGTCCCTCTTTACCATAAAGTTTCAGTGCTTGCCAAGCTATGACCTTTCCCCTTACCTTAAGTAACTCTTTTAGCTTGTTTTGAGCCATATCATGTTGCATGCACGTAAAGTTTGCAACTTTACGTGATAATCATGCCCTAGAAGCTTAGATCTACAGTTTGGAGCATTTGCATGACTTATAAAGCTTCTGTATGGATGAGGAACTAAAGGTACCCGGAGAGTCGCATGGTCGACTTGGCGAGTCATATGAAGTTGGTCATGAACTCGACGAGTTTGACGAACAACTCGGCTAGTCAGTAGAGTGGCTCGACGAGTCGGTGCGGGTTTCCCAAATCGTTTAGTGTGCACAAACTTGTCGAGTGGCACGCGGGTAACCCCGACGAGTGGTCTCAGAGCATCGTTCGTGAGCCTTAGGAACTCGACGAGTCGCTCTGGTGACTCGGCGAGTGGGCAAGTATTAAAGAAACTCGACGAGTAGCTGGGAGTACTCGACGAGTTAAGGTCAACATGGATTGTTGACCTTGACTGTTGACTTTAACTTTGACCATGGGTTGACCCATTGACTTTTGAGGACAGTTCTGGAAAGATTAGAAATTTACATGTATGGTTCATGATAAATATAGGTGGTGGAGTTCATGGCAGTGATCCGAGAGTTTGAGCTTGTTTCTGTGAGCCGACATTGCAAGGTGAGTTATCCTCACTATACTTAAGGGTCTAAGGCACCAAGGACGACCCTTTAAATCGTACCTGGTTATGTCATGTTAGTGTGATCTGTTAGATCGATATCCTAGGGGGTAGGATAATATTATATGATATGCGGTATGGTCTGTTAGATTAGTATTGTCCGTAGACTATAATGTGATTGTTTGTTATGCATGCACATGTCTGTTGTGGTTAAGGTTATCTGCTTTGTGTAGAAGCCAATAGACCGGGAAATCCAACCTGCTGGTTGTGGGCCTGGGGTATTCCATCCCGAGGATGATTGGACACATAGTGTGTCGGCATTCCAACCTGATATTTGAGTGGCAGGGGTATTCCAACCCGATGGTTGACTGGACCCATTGTATACCGTGTTGTGATAATTCGTATATTTGTGTGTATGGGTATTTTGGGGGAACTCACTAGGCTTTCGGGCTTACAGTTTCAGTTTACTGTTTCAGGTACATCAGGGGATCGAGGCAAGGCGAAGGCGTGATCGTACCGCTCCTCACATTTTGTTATGTATCTCTGGGAAAACTCTGATAAAGACTATTTTGGAAACAAATTTGTAGTAACTAATGGTTTAAATGTTTTTGATAAAGTTTAAATTTGACCTAAATTTTATGGGTGTTACAGTCCGTCCTTAGTAACTGCAAGTAACATGGTATCTTTGAACTCGCCCTTTAGGTGGGCTCTATTTACTACAAGGGTCAGCTTATATTCATTAACAAACGCGTGTACCTACAATACATTGTATATCTATTAAAATACACCAAAATAAAACAAATAATACTTAAATATAATAATATTAACCAAGCAACGAAGTGCGACGTACAAGAAATCAAATCGATCATCGTCATCTGTTTGAATATGTGTCACGGTACCCGGATTATGTTTGACCAAATTATGGAAATAAGCCGGAAGTTTGGTAAAAGAATCCTCTTTCGTACCCCTTAACAACAGTGCATATTGCTTTGCACACCAAACCTGATGTTATATGAGATATTGATATTCAATTGAGCATTCATGTCATTAATAATATCTTGTCCCCAATATACTCTACTATAATCTTCAACCAAAACATCAACAAGATATTCACCCAAAATATATTTGTTGCTTGTCGATGATCTGGTTGCAGAATTGTTGAAGAACATGTGTGTACGTCAACAAATGTTTTCACTTGGAAAAGTCCGCCAAAAATTTTAATTCCATTTGCTCTAAGTGACCAAGAACAAATTTTCCCCACACACACAACCTCATACCTTGATTTGGTTGATTTACTGAAAACCTTCTCAAAGACATTTATTTCCCAATCGCCCGTTTTAGAAGCTCTTTGTTCTTAAATATAGTGAGACATTCAATCTTTTGAATGTTGATATCTACCATTTGTGTTGGGATATCTGCATTGACATCAACTGGACATGCCGGTATAGAGGGCATATTGTAAAAAATGTTATGGAGAATCTTAACTTTAACTTCATCACCCAACTCATCTCCATCAAAATTGCTTTCTAAGTCGGTTATATCTAAAGCTATATCAACAACATCAACATAATGCACGTAACCATGTACATTTTTATCTTTCTGATTCATAACTTTTTTCTTTTTGACTTTTACCTACTACATGCCTATTCATAACTTTAACTTCTTGTTCCGGATCATCGACACAACGACCACTCACGTCATTAAGATATGTACCAACATCATCATCATCATCACCAACATAGTTATATTCTCAGGATCCACATAGTGAATAGGTGAATACGTCACATTAACATTTTAAGCAACACTATGAAATTGAGGTACACTAGGAGTCATGAAAGTACCTATTGGATTGTTGCTCCCTTTATCACTGCATAAATTAATAACCGACTCATTTCCTCTATGACCACCCTCTGTAACCGCATTACCTTCATCAACCACCACAAACACTTTCACAGTCCTTCCTCCACTCGATTTGATTACATTGATCAACATTCTAACATCTATGTCTTCAACCATGGCTATATAATGATTCAATTCAGGATTATGGAAACGAAGACTAATTTTATATTTGTCTAACAAACCAGTTTTCATTCTCACCAAAGATACAAATTCACTATAAGTAATATACTCACAAAATATCAAAGCAAATTCAGAAATACCTCCCTGTGGACATACGTATTCAAGATTTGTTTCAAAAACTTTCCACCTCCCACCAGTTACAACGCAAACCAAATATTCATACATTTGTTTCGTAGTCAAACCCTATCAATTTCATAGTCAAAATAAAAAATAATAAAAAAAAAACTTAAATCGCAGATGGTAATCAGAGGAAATCGCAGATGGACATAGTCCATCTGCGATTTTAGGGTGCAAAATGGCCTATATACACAACGAAATTAAAAAAACAAAAAACAAACCGCCTGCAAATGTACAAGTGTCTAAAGCACATCCATATTTCAGGCACTTGTACATTTGCAGATGGGGTAGGGAAATCGCAGGTGGCTTCTTTCCATCTGCATATTTGACGGCTAAAATTATAATTTTGGTTTTTTGGCTATTTTCCATAATGTAATTAATGTATTTTGCTAAATTTGTAATTTTTTTTATGATCTATGTCAAATAATAGATTGCTAGCTTGCTATTTAACTATTTCGATGCAAGAATCCAAAGTAAGGTGCTATTTGACTATTTTTATATTTCCAAAGTAGGCTGCTACTTTTTTAGCATCAATGAATCGTGATATAACTCATCAGTAGAAGGAAAAAATAACGAGTAAGGGCCAGGATAAGAGCTTTGTTAA
Organism: Lactuca sativa; assembly: GCF_002870075.4. Classification (NCBI taxonomy): domain Eukaryota; kingdom Viridiplantae; phylum Streptophyta; class Magnoliopsida; order Asterales; family Asteraceae; genus Lactuca; species Lactuca sativa. Next base: position 44,612,300 of record NC_056623.2, read on the forward strand.
ATTGTTCAAGATTGCATATTCGCATTGAAATATTTTTGTTTGTATTTGCCATCGCTTCTTACTATTTTCTACATAGAATTAATTTATATTTTTGTTTCTATTTGACATCTCTTCTTTACTAGTTCCTTTGTAATGACAATAGTACCAGATCATTCCAGGGTTCTCATATTGATTTAAGTTGGGCACCATTTGTATAAGAAAGGTATTATAATCCTAGTAATCCGACTCTCACACTTACTAATCAAAACCAAACAATTTTTTTTCTAAATTAAAAAAAAAAAAAAAAAAAAAAACTGATACGGGTCGAAGCCCAAACCTTTTTACTAGTTTGAATTATGTTAAGAGTTGTTGAAGGTTAAGGGTGTGTTCGGCACGGAACGTTTGAGAACTTTTAGCTTCTAGCGTTTAACAAAACGCCCCGTTTTGAATAGAAAGTCCCGTTTGGCACTACAAGCTTCTAGCGTTTAGTTTAAACAAAACGATCCAAATCCAAATGCTACTTCATATAGCGTTTAACAAAACGCTACAAGCTACCCGCTACCTGCTACACGCTACAAGCTACCATCTACCAATTAGCTTTGCCGAACACGCCCTAGAGTTTGGTAATGTAAGGGATGGTGAAGGAGTTGTATATTTTATGGAAACTATATTAGGATAATGTGTGAGATTACTTGGGGATTAAGGGATTAAGGTAAAAATAATGCATAAAAGAACTAGATTAATATTAGGGTGTGTTGGTATAAATGATTGATTTTTGTGCTGTCGTGTGATTTTTAATCCTACCTAATAAATGAAAATAATTTTGCCACATGTCACTCTCTCATTAACTTGGACACATGTCATTTTTTGGTATTTTTGATTAAATGTTTTTTCTATTTGTCATTTTCTTATTTTTTTATCTTTTCTTAATTAACACATCATATTTACACCTCAAATAATAATTACCTTAATTGAAAATAACCAATAAATTATAATATTAATACTCATATAATATTTAATATGTTTCCTTTTAAATTCAAATTTTTAATTTTAAATTTCAAATCTAAAATTTTAAATTTAAATAAATTTTTGTTTAAACTTTCATATTTAATTTTTTGTTTTATCGAACCCGTATAACATACGTGTCTCACACCTAGTTTGAAAATAATTGATTTTTATACTTTTCATAGGATGTTTGCATGTAATTCTCAATATGGGACAAGTTTTATGTTTTGATTGGGCTTAGATGTGGGACTAAAGGCCATGATTGGTGTTATTTTTGGATTTTCAGAACACTTTTTATCTAGCTATGCTAAGTTTGGCTACAATAATTATAATAATTATAGAATTGACGAAAACTCAAAACACGAAAGTTGTAGATAATTGTGTCCTCTTGTCGCAACAACTTTAATCATGTCAATTGGAGCACTGAGTAGTTTGATATGATTAAAATACTGAGGTGGTGCCAATATGTCCAACAACGTCCTTTTTCCATCGTCATTTTGCCCGTTTCATCCAATGTGCTCGCTTTCTGCAGTTTCATCCAATGTGCTCGCTTTCTGCAGTTTTGATTTTGAAAATCTTCATCAACCTTCATTATTTAGCTTTGGTCCTTATCTTGGCATTTTAAATTATGAATCCCATTTATTTCTTTGTCATTAGCACCGTGCATCTCCATTGTTTTTTTAGTATGTATACAAATAATTCATACCAACATCAAACTAGAATCATCCCCAAGTAAATCGAACATTTTGTAGATAAATATTTTAAACTTCAAACTTCATTCTCTTATAGTTTGGACAATAAATGAACCGAACGAATACAAAAGGTTTGTTCATATCGTCTGTTTAAGTTAGCCGAACAAATGAACGAATACAAATTGACAAATAAACAAGTTTTCTTGGGCGCGTTCATTCATTTAAGATATTACTTTGTTCATGTTCGTTTGTTTATATTCGTGAACATGCTAAACGAACATAAACGAACGGAGATAAACAAACACAATTGAAAATATATGAACATAAACGAACATATGATAGAGTAATATTATAAAAAACAATTATACATATATGGACATAAATTAAGTTAAACGATCGAAAATAAACGATTCACAAACATAAATAAACGAATGAGACCATTGTTTATGTTCATTCGTTTAGAAAAAGAAATAATAATTTGTGGTCATGTTTGCTCATTTATAACAAACATTTATAAAATAGATGAAAATAAATGAATTTCTTGCCGAACGGTTCATGAGCTATTAGTTGAAAGTCCGGTTCGTTTACAACCCTACTTATGGTGCATGATAACATTTTATTTAAACTAATATTTTTGAATAACAAACTATATTTATATTATTGCTCACTTTATCCAATATGACAATTTTTATATTGTTAGATTATTTTACAATAGGGTCAAAATTAAAGTAAATACCAATTATATTTGATAATGATATAACATGTTTAAAGTGATATATTTCAAAATAATTTAGTTAATAATGAATATAGAATAAAAATAGAATTAAAGTTTAAGAAAAAAAAACAAACAAAAGAGATGTATTGTAAATGAAGAAAAAACCAAATGAAAAAACAAACACGAGCACATGAGTCAATTCCTGTTATGGTTAATTATGGAGTAACTACCTTTGTATTTTAATGATTAAAGGCAAATCTATAGCAATTGAAAAACATATTGATGAAAGCAATCCTTGGTCTATTAAGCAGTTTTATTTTTTGCAAAAATGGGTGTGTGACTTACCAAAACGACCGAACCTTATTTTATTTTCATAGAAGACATTTCTATAATTTCAACATTTACCTAATAATTTATTAATATGTTATATTTATACTGCTCAATTGACAATTTTGATCGTTTATCTTTATTACACCTTATATATAAACATTTGAACATGGTTAATGTTTATAATACATCAAATAATGTAAACCAATATAAAGATCAATATAAATTATTAATATGTCATATTATATCTATTGATAATTTTTATCTTTTATCTTTAATACACCTTATATATAAACTTATGAACATGGTTAATATTTATAAAACTTTAAATGATCAAAACAAATATAAAGATCTCATTAATACTTACTAAATGTTATTATAATTATATACACAAAAATTAAATATATAATTCTTATATATGAATTTTTGAATTAAATGAAAAAATCTCTAAAATCAACTGAAAAGTATTTACAAATAAAATATTTTCAAATGTCACCTTTAATAAAACTCTTAAAAAGTATATAAATAAAATGTTAAGTTATTCATTCTTAACTAAAGAAATATGACCTTTATTTGATGCTATAAATTTCACATACTAAATCTGATTTTTCTTACATGTTGTAAAAATTATATATATGAATAACTACATGTATACAATCGAATATTATCATTTTGCAATTAGATTCTTTACATTTTACACTCGTTCAAAACAAATCATTATGAAAGTAAATACTTGTGGTTTAGGAAACAAGAAATCTCATATAAACCTCAACATGTTTATATACATAAATGTAAATGCAGAAAGTTGTAGCGTCTAAACTACATTTGTTATGTGGTGAGGTTTGACGAACATACTTAATGATATCAATATTAATAATATCTTCTTAATGGTATACTAGGCCGTTGATTTTGAAGGCTCGTGCAAAGAAGAAATAATAAAAAAAAAAAGCTAGCCCCTAAAATTTGGAATTAGCAACGAATAGGGATAGACTAACGACGAATATCGACAAATTAACAAAAAATTATAGATGGAACAACAACGTGATAAAATTCCTTCCTCCTGACGACACTAGTCATGTGCGGTCGCAACTCCGCATGACGCCATTTGATGGTACAAATTGTTCAAAATTATACACAAAATGTAGTAAAATAAAAATAAGTAAGCGCATATGTCAAAATTATGATAAACACATCAATTAATTTATATTATTTCATGGTTATTAACTATAATGCTTTACAAGTTCCTTTGTAATGACAATAATATGAGATAAAAGACATAAAAAGTCGTTCTAGGGTTTTCATATTGATTTAAGTTGGGCACCATTTGTAAAAGAAATGTATTATAATCGTGGTAATTGACTCCTACAGTAACTAGTCAAAAATAATGAACCAAACAAAAATTTTAAAAATTAAAAAAAAACCAACCTGGGACGAACCTGAGCTTTTTTACTAGTTTGAGTTATGTAAAGAGTTGTTGAAGGTTAAAGCTCGGTAATGTTGGGGATGGTGAAGGAGTTGTATATTTTATGGAAACTATATTAAGATAATGGGTGGGATTACTTGGGGATTAAGGGATTAAGGTTAAAATAATGCATAAAAGAACTGGATTAACATTAGGGTGTGTTGGTATAAACGCATGGATTTTTTTGCTACGAGTGTGATTTTTAATTTGAAAATAATTGGTTTTTATACTTTTCATAGGATATGTTTGCATGTAATTCTCAACATGGGACAAATTGCATTATGTTTTGATTGGGCTTAAATGTGGGACTAAAGGGTCACGATTGGATAATGCTATGCTAATTGCAACGACAGAAATTTTCAAACCAAAGTTTTCATTTTTAATTTCATAAGACGCATGTCATTCTAAATAAAACACCGTTTAATAGTCAACATAGTTTTCATAACATAATATCAAATCCAGGATCCATAAACATAGCTCCATCCCAACTGTGTGTGTACAATCAAGCCACTGCCTTTCCGCAATCCTCGGAAGTACCTGAAACACATAAAACACATAACACGATAAGCACGCATGTTTAGTGAGTTCCCCAAAATACCACATGCATGTAAATTAGCCACTCGAGGCTATAGCTCTACGAGACCTTCCGGTCAATGTGTCTCAGTGGACCTTCCGCCTCCACAATGGTAGACCTTCCGACCCTACCCGGATGACCTTCCGGTCCTACTCTATTGACCTTCCGCTCCTACTCTGTTGACCTTCCGGTCCAAACCCTGTCGATCTTCTGGTCCGAACCAGGCAACTCATAACATAGCGTATCACATAAAACATATATCACATATAAGCACATACGACCTTCCGGTCACACATAATTACCACTCTAGGTAAGGTATAGTGAGAAGACTCACCTCGGGTAAATTTGAATGATCTCGAACTCGAAACACTGATCTAGCCTCCGCCTAATCACATAAAGAAATTATCTCTAATTAATAATGGCTCGCAAAGGCTAAACTAATCCCTTCTTACGCTCTCTTAGAAGGGTAAAATACCATTCTACCCCTCCAATGGTCCAGAAGTCCACTTGTTGACTAAACCCTAAAAGTCAACGAAAGTCAACCCTAAGGAGTACGCGACGCGTACCAACTCTGTACACTGGGCGTACTCGGATGCTATACAAAATCGAGGACACTCGACCCCTATGCTGCACGTACTGGGATTACGCCCAGCGTAAGCCTAATTTTCACAATCTTCATGATTTTGTTCTTAATCAGTTAAGACATAAGCTCATATCCTAGATCTGGTCACTCTAAGGTATCTCAATCCATAAAGTTGGTGACTTTAAGCCTTTGCATGGCTGTAAAGGTCACCAACACCCAAATCACACCACTTCCTTCCTTAAAAAGCTCATAACTCATGCATGGTTAGTTCTTAATGACCAAGATTGGATTTTTATGACCTTTTAACACGAAATACACTAGCAAGGGACATATCTCGGTTCATAGGGCTCATCAACTCACAAAGCCATCAAATTTTGGGACAAAAACCCTAAAACACCCCATATATGCACACAAAACAGAAAAGGAAGAAAGCTTGAAGCTTTATACCTCCATTTGAAGCTTCCGACAATGCTAAGCTCAGATCCAAGTGCTTGGGCTCTTACTCCTTCTCCAAAGCTTCCTTTCCACTTCCAATGCTCAAGAACACACCAACAAGCTCTCAAAGGCACTCTCTAGCTACAAGAACGAGGATTAGGGTTTTGGATGGACAAGTCTCTAGAATGGTGGCCAACAATGAGGCCATAACGTTCTTTAAACCGGGGGATCACTTAGAATTAGGGCTTCACTATGGGCCTGGTACGCCTCGCGTACACCTTGGTATGCCTCGAGTACTAGGCAACCTCCGCGTCATGAATACGCTCACGAGTACACGCGGCGTACTCTCCAGTACGACGTGCGTACTCGATCATCACACTAACTACTCAAGGGCTAAAGTTGACAACTTAAGGAAAGAAGAAGGGCCAAGGAGATATACCTGATTCCGGGATGTTATAATTCTCCCTCACTAGAATTAGACTTCACCCTCGAAGTCATGCTCCACAAATAGCTCTAGATGCTGCTCCCGCATCTCCGACTCTGGCTCCCAAGTCTGCTCGGACCCTCTCCGATGTTGCCACTGGACCTGCACTAGGGGCATTTCCTTGTTCCTCAGAACCTTAATCTTCCAATCCAAGATTGCGATCGGCCTCTCAATGTAATTCAGGCTCGCATCCACCTGAATATACTCTAGTGATACCACTACCGAGTGATTCCAATCCAAGTCTGCTCGGACCCTCTCCGATGTTGCCACTGGACCTGCACTAGGGGAACTTCCTTGTTCCTCAGAACCTTAATCTTCCAATCCAAGATTGCGATCGGCCTCTAATTGTAATTCAGGCTCGCATCCACCTGAATATACTCTAGTGATACCACTGCCATCTCATCGGCTACACACGTGCTCAACTGGGACACATGAAAGGTGTCATGAATCTACCTCAACTCCTCAGGTAGCTCTAAACGATAAGCTACCGTACCCACTCTAGCGGTCACTCTGAAGGGACCAATGTATCGGGGTCCTAGCTTGCCCCTCTTCCTGAACCGAATCACCCCCTTCCACGGGGATACCTTTAGGAGAACAAAATTCCCAACCTGGAACTCAAGCTCAGATCGGTGTCTATCCGCGTAACTCTTCTGACGACTCTGAGTCGTTTGCAACCTCTGTCTGACCTGCTGAAGGCTAACTTGTGGTCTGTGTATATGGTACACCTTCTCTGGCGCATATTCAGGTTGGGATGGTCCATTAGATAATTCAAGCTCTTGTGGTCCGTGTATATGGTACACCGAACCCCGTACAAGTAATGGCGCCAAATCTTGAGGGCAAACACCACTGCCCCCAACTCTAAATCGTGGGTGGGATACCTCATCTCATGAGGCTTCAGCTGCCTCGATGCATATGCTATCACGTACCCTATCTGCATAAGCACTGCACCTAATCTCGATATAGATGCCTCACAGTAAACCACAAAGTCTTCCATCCCCTTAGGAAGAGCTAACACTGGAGCTTCGCACAATCTCTGGCGAAGAGTCTCAAACGAGGTTTGCTGCTCGAGACCCCAAGTAAAAGCAACGCCCTTCCGGGTCAACCTGGTGAGAGGAACGACAATCTTCGAGAAATCTCTAATAAATCTCTGATAGTAGCCGACCAATCCCAGAAAACTTCTTATCTCGGTGGGGGACCTCGGCACCTCCCATCTCATAACCGCCTCTATATTGGCCGGGTCGACCAATATCCCATTCTGGTTAACGAGGTAGCCCAAGAACTGAACCTCTCGTAACCAGAAATCAAACTTAGAGAACTTGGCATAAAGCCTCTCCGATCTCAATACACCCAGAATCTCTCTCAAATGCTACTCGTGTTGCTCTCTAGATCTCAAATATACCAAAATATCGTCGATGAACACGATCACTGATCGTTCTCACATAGGCCTGCACACCCGGTTCATGAGATCCATGAAAGCTATCAGTGCGTTGGTGAGCCCAAAAGGCATCACCACAAACTCGTAATGCCCGTAACAAGTCCTAAAGGCCGTCTTCTGGATATCCTCCTCGCGGACCCTCATCTGATGATACCCAGACCTCAAGTCGATCTTGGAAGACCAAGATGCACCCTGCAACTGATCGAACAAATAGTCGATCCTCGGGAGTGGATAATGGTTCTTGACCGTCAGCTTGTTTAACTCCCGGTAATCAATGCACATCCGGGGTGAACCATCCTTTTTCTTGACAAAAAGGATCGGTGCTCCCCACGGCGAGCAACTCGGCCAAATAAATCCTTTTCCTAACAGCTCCTAAAGTTGCAATAATAACTCCTGCATCTCTGGCGGTGCAAGGCAATAGGGTGCCTTGGCGATAGGTGCCACCCCCGGAAGCAAATCAATACAAAACTCCACCTGCCTTTCGGGAGGCACACCCGATAATTCCTCGGGGAAAACGTCTGGAAACTCACTCACTACCGGAACCTCAACGACATAACTCTGTCTCTCCGTAACATCCCGCGTATCCGCCACATACGCTAGAAAACCCATGCAACCCTGCTGCAAACTCTGTCTCGCTCGAGCAGCTGAACAAAATGCTGACCCAGATCGAGTACCCACGCTGAATACTAAAAGTATTCCCCCACTAGGGTTTCGGATGGTCACCAGCTGACGCTCATAGTCGATCATAGCCCCGAATCGACTCAACCATCCCATGCCCATGATGACACAGACATCCCCCATCGCAATAGGTACCAAATCTATCAAAAACTCGACTCCAAAATGTAACATCCCAAAAACACAGTCTAAAAATTTTGTTTAATTTAATAATAAAAACCATAGTCAATAAACCTCATATAAAATCATAAGCAATGTATCTCAAAATATTATAACAACTGTCACGTATATCAAAGTATAAACATCACAGGCTGAACAAGTGGTGTGTGCACTGCAATCTTGCCGAGCTCCTCTTTTGAAAACTGGGTACCTGAAACCAAAACTGAAACTGTAAGCACGAAGCTTAGTGAGCTCCCCCAAACTACCACATACCATTCAATAACATATAAACACATATTGGGCCTTGTCCACTACATCGGACCGATGTCCGGAAACTACATCGAACCGAAGTCCGGAACTGACTGGGACCCCGTCCCCTGCATCGGACCGAAGTCTGGAACTAACTGCATTGGACCGAAGTCCGGAACTGACTGGGACCCCGTCCCCTACATCGGACCGAAGTCCGGAACTAACTGCATCAGACTGAAGTCCGGAACTGACTGGGACCCCGTCCCCTACATCGGACCGAAGTCCGGAACTGACTGAACATAACATGTCAGAAACGTATCAACTAGCATGAATACATATACTCCATACTACATCGGAACAGAGTCCGGAACACATAACACAAAACATGCTTGAATCACAAAGACATCAAGCACGCTAACTACTGCATCGGACCGAGGTCCGGAACTAACTGAACATAGCATAACATAGTCATAGAATATAATATAAACACATATACTGCAAACTGCATCGGACCATATTCCGGAACACATAACTCATCTGTATCACAAAGACACCAAGCATACTGAACTATTGCATCAGACCGAAGTCTGGAACTACTGCTAAATAAACGGGCCGACATTGTGGCCTTAGACCCGTTCCTACTGGAAGGAAACTCACCTCACACTGCTAAAGTCCTGCTGACAAAACCATAGCTACTGGATGGCAGATTCCCAATCTGTTAATATCAAAATAACACCCAATTAATAATTGGGTTCCAACTCATATCCATAAGCCCATATTTGGGGTAAAAGAATACTTTACCCCTATCTTGGCTTGATTCAAGCCCAGGGCCCAAACCAAGGCCCAAAAGTCTAATAATGAACCAAGGACCAACTATGGTCTTTCTATGGCCTAATTTTCCAAATTGGGCCCAAACTCCTTATGTAGGCCTTACCCTAAGTCCATTAGATCATTCCAGTCCATTTGCTTGCTCTTGGATGGTCCATTATTATCCCAATCACCAAGGCCCAACAGGAAGGCCCAACTCAAAGTCCAAGTGAAATTAGGGTTTCACATAAAATGACAATTAGGGTTTTCTCACTTAACCCATTAAGGACTTAATACATTAAGTCCATCAATCTACTAGGCAAATCATATCGTATTATAAATTTGGGCATTTAAATCCATGCAACTTAGTAGTACGTCTAATTCTTATTAAATTAATTACCTTTTAATTAATGCAACCGAACTATGTTCACGTCTATATTTTCAGCCCACTAGATAAAACGAACGCCCATAAATTAATTAAATTTAGACCCACTTACTAATTAACAAGGATTTACCTTATGTTATATTTATCTTGAAATTAACCAAACGCCACTTAGCTCAAAATATACTAGTTGAATCCATATGATATTAGCCCAAATGAATTAAAGCCCAAAAATAAAAGGAATGCAAATTACTCCTCAATTCAGGCCCAAGAAAATACCTACACGTTGGGTGACAAAGCTACAGGCGTCATCCGCCGCCTCCGATGATTCCTTCTCCGACAGCCAAGGTACACTTCCGGCGATAGAAGTCAGCCAAAAACAGACATTCACCTCCGTCATTGATGCTATCTCTGAACCGAACTCTTATTCCATGAACATTTACCTACCCTCTCACCATTTCTTTATTGTCTCAGTCCACAACAATAGGCCGTTGGAAACACACTCACACACACACTGTGTCGCGAAAGGAGATGAAGCTCCCATGTCTCCATCTTGACCTCTTCTCCTTTAAAATCCTTTCACAACCAATCTACACGCCATGATATTAGCTGGAAGATCATCAGGGTACAATGGAGTCAGATTCTTTAAAAAAAACTTTCTGATAACACAAACCCAAAACAAAGATGGGTCCAACATCGACTTAGAACAGGAAGAAGAATTGATGGACTGCACTTCCATTTTCTTTGCAGCTAGCTAAAAGGGAAATTAGAAAGATGCTTACACCTACTACTTACCCCCTTCACCCACTATGATGCCTAAGGAACAAATCCGACGAACATGTCCAGTCAACACTTTTGCTCTCTCTCCTCCTGTTTCTCTTTCTCTCTCAGCATCGCACCTGAGTACACACACATACACTGCACACTCTCACTCCCCTTCTTCACGCTAGAATGGTTGCTTCAAATATCATCGATCGGATGCAGTGCGTACAACAAGAAACGGGAGAAAATTCCTTCCCTCACGCTATGTCGTTATCAGTGGGGACAAAAAACCAAGATATTCACAAATGGCATAAATGGTCCCTGAGGTTGGGCATGATGACAAGTTTTCCTCTAGACTTGATTCCTTCTTCAAAAGAAGTTTCCAAGAATTACTCTTTAGACCCTTGACTAAAACATGTTCCATTTATTGAAATTAATAAATCACACTTATTTATTTGTTTAATTACTTGACTAATAAATAGTAATAATCTTTTAGATACCTTTAACGATTAAAATAACCATGATTCTATATATAATAATCTTTTAAAATGTTTAAACCGAGAACAGGGTGTTACAACTCTCTCCCACTTAAATTAGATTTTGTCCTCAAAATCATTCCTTACCATTTCTTACATGCCCAACCACTCTAGCAACATGGTCACCATCTTGGGCACACCCTAGCCTTCCCAGGGTAGTCGCGACCAATCTTCGCAAAACCCTAAAATTCGCAAGTGAACGAATTCCTTGCAACAAGATCACATCTACTCCGTCTGAAATCTACAGTATCGGGATGGTCTGGATCCATGACAGGCCACTCATACTGAATTATTATCGCTGAATTCAGCCCTTTTTATCCCTCAACTCACTACTCAACATCTAACAGCTCGAGGTTCCCACTATAAAAACAGGATCACAGACCTAATTATCCCTGCAGATCACTCATACTTGGCCAAGGCTCAGCTAATCCCGCTGTAAGTGACTTGTCACTTCCCAATAAACCAGTTATTCCGTTCGTACTTGCAACCTAAACCACAAATACTAACACCACCCAAACACTGAAACTGCCTGAAGCAGTATGTTTCCACTTGGTTGCTTTCTAAAATCTACCGAGACCTTTCCGGTCTCAATTCATTTGTCAATCTTCTGAAATACCGGGTTCCGACTCTGCTGCAGAACCAAATAACTCCCACATAGTCACCTCACACGGCTTACGAACGAAATTCTTATCTGTCAGTACCTGCTATTAGTTATCTTGCCACTATGGCTACAACAACCTCCTGATCCCTCCGATCGGGTACATGCGTTGGATCCTGACATCATCCAAATCCAAGGCTAAAAGTGATTGCTACATGACCAGTGGTAGCCTTATATCACAAACGACTTCATTTGGTCCATTGCTTTTCTAATCCCATAACTATAATGGCGCTCCTACAGTCTTATCAATGGCTTAACCAGGTCTAATCCGTCTGGGTAACTCCAAAATCCAATCTGTGGATTTCCATATCCTCACTGCTACACCCGAACTGGTGGGTACTACTGTTCTTTCCGCGTCCTAACAACACACTCACGCTATCTACCAACCTAGTGAATGCTGCGGCTACACCTGCAGACTTACAACACTCTATCGCTGTCTGGCTGCTAGTGAATGCTACGACTTCTCCCGCAGACTTACAACACTCTAACACTATCTGGCTGCTAGTGAATGCTACGGCTACTCCCGTAGACTTACAACACTCTAACATTATCTGGTTGCTAGTGAATGCTACAGCTACACCCGCAGACTTACAACACTCTAACACTATCTCATTTGCTGGTTACTGATCCGAACACATCCGATGTCGAGCATACACCCGACCTAACATCCAATACTGAACCCATGTCTTGACCGGAATCCCCACACTGATTCCATAAGGCTTGCTGGCAAACACTCCGAGAATGCGATCTCATCATTGGTAAGTTTTTCGAATTTCCATCTCAGACTACCCTTGAACCATACAGCCACATGGGTTGTCTTCCTTTCAGACAAGGACGCAAAACTTATCCTAGTTTCAAAACTGCTCCTGCTTCTGAATCATTGGGCAATTCTCCCCCACTTTGATTCAACTAACCTCACACAACACACAATACTAGAATGATTCTCAATCCTTTTTACCACCCATGACCAATCTGTTGAAACCACGCTTACCAATGCTAGTGTTTCAATAATAGCCAGTCCAAAAGATCACACCACCTCCAAGAACCTGAATAAATCTTCGGTAATATCCTGCTAGACCCAGGAAGCTCCGAATCTCAATTGGAGACCTCAGAATCTCCTACTGCATCATGGCCTCTATATTCACCGGATTGACTAGAATATCCTTCTGGTTGACAAGGTGCCCAAGAAATTCCACCCTGTGCAACCAGAACTCACAATTGAAGAACCTTGCAAAAATTCTCTCCCTCCTCAAAGTCTCTAGCACCTCCCTCAGGTGCTTCTTGTGCTGCTCCTCAGTCTTGGAATAAACAAAGATGACACTGTACTTTCCCAATCCCGTAATCTGGGGAATTGCTCTATCACTATTCGCTAATGCTTCTCGGCATGCAATTGGCATACGACATCTCTTGAAAATGTAATTCAGACACAAATCGAGGATAACTTAGGGTTACACTTACTCAACCCTTGGAACAAAAGGCTCTGTTGTGTCGTTTCCCGCAAGTGCTGCACCGAATCTGACCCCGCTGGCCTCTCAGAAGCTGATCTGAAATCTACGGTCTCCTCTCGAGACCCCTCACTATAAGCAACTGATCTGGTTCCCTCTTACTAATGTGCTCCAAGTCCATATCTCGTTCTCAAGCTCAAGAAGTCATATCATTCAGGGTCTTGCACCCCGATATACTCATGATCTCCCTGCTATCATTCTACAACATGTTCTGATAACTTACCTTCTTCATTTCCTCATCTGCTGCATATTGCGGTACCATATAAGCTCTTTCTCGAGACTTGGCAGTGATCTCTGCCACAGTCTCAGTCGTCTGGTGGAGATCTAACAACTCTTGTGCCAACTGTTGCGCCTCAATCTCTTGGGCACACTCTGCCCAGAATCTAGTCTAAAAGTCATCCCATGACATAGCATCAACCACATCATTACTCAACTCAGTATCAACCTTTTCCTATCAATCTTGTGCTCTATCCCTCAAGAGACAGGAAGTAAGTCAGATCTTGTTTCTTTTAGAGACAACGTCTGGTACGAAAAGTGTCAATGACATCTGCCAACCATCTGCTGCTAACAATGGGGTCCCTAACCTCCATGACAATCTGAAGCCTCATGAACTCTGAATTCCCGAAACATCAATGTACGGGTCTCTATCATGACTGCTATCTCAGTGCATAGTGCACTTGGCCTCTCATCACAAATCTATATAATGTCCTCCTTGATCACACCGAGGATCACAGGAGTCTGATCAATGATACTGCGCATAATTCTCAGATGGAATGAAATCCCTTGTCTGACCATCAATCTGCCCGGCTCTAAAGTCCGAGCCTGATCCCTCGTCGACACCAGAACTACCATCTGCTCTACCACGTAGCGTCACTATACTCGGCAACATACCATCACTATCATCACAATACTCATCCAAACTTGAGGAATCTCACACACTACAAGTTTCCTGGTCTCATCTCAGCCTTCCTTGATTCGAGTACGGATCCTCTGATTTTAGTAGTATGGGCCCATACTACCTTCCACATCTATCCGTACTTTCCTCAAGTATTGCCTCGACTCCACCAAGTCACTTCTACTACTACTGATCTCTGCTACTCTCATCCTAGGCTTGCCCTAGGGAAATCTCTGACTCCACCCAATCCAGTTCTCAGCTGCTGAAGGCCTCCCTGTAATGCTAATTAGCCATCACCTGAATACCATCACATGTGGCGAGGCTCAGATAATCCTTCGAGTAAAAGACTCATCCCTACAATGGTTATACTCAAACAAGAGCTGCGCAATAGGGCCAAATCCAGCACTCTGAGATTATTCAACCCTGATCACATGTGACGTGACGTATTCACCTAACGGCTAACTCCCATCACTCAAAGTCCTACAAAGCACAAAGCAAGCAACATTCAGACACAGGAAACTACTCAAGCAAATCTACTCTCATAATGAGAAACTGTACTAGCATACAATGCTAAGTTCATACTATCAAGCATAACCTAAACGGGCTATCCTACTACTTTCTGCTCAATACTAGCATGCAATTCAAGTAAATCTGAAACACATATAGCAGGCACATAAGGCATCCTCCTAGATCCTTAGTCCTATTCTAGCATGCTGTTCTACTGAAACTGAAACTGACAATCATAACATAAACTTATATGGGTAATTTGGGAGTACTTACTTGAGCTCGGCTGATTGCATGCATCACACCCTTTTCTCTTTTCAAAACTCTTTTCGCTTTTTCTAAAACTCTTTTCTTTATACTTATCCTAAAATTGTTTTCTTTTCTCAAAATTCTTTTGTAACCATGGTTTTTCTCTTGAAATATTTACACCACTTCCTTAGTTTGAGTTCAGACACACTCGGGACTGCGCCCGAATCCCTCAAACCAAGGCTCTGATACCAACTTGTAACATCCCAAAAACACAGTCTGAAAATTTAGTTTAATTTAATAATTAAAACCATAGTCAATAAACCTCATATAAAATCATAAGCAATGTATCTCAAAATATTATAACAACTGTCACGTATATCAGAGTATAAACATCCCAGGCTGAACAAGTGGTGTGTGTACTGCAATCTTGCCGAGCTCCTCTTTTGAAAACTGGGTACCTGAAACCAAAACTGAAACTGTAAGCACGAAGCTTAGCGAGCTCCCCCAAACTACCACATACCATACAATAACATATAAACATATATTGGGCCTTGCCCACTGCATCAAACCGAAGTACGGAAACTGCATCGGACCGAAGTCCGGAAACTGCATTGGACCGAAGTCCGGAACTGACTGGGACCCTGTCCCCTGCATTGGACAGAAGTCCGAAACTAACTGCATCGGACCGAAGTCCGAAACTGACTAGGAGAAGAACTTGAGTATCTTGAGCTCAAGGATCTGGGATTATTTCTTCATTTGGCATCCAAAAGAGGTATAAAGCACTGAACTTTCTTCTTCATATGATAGCTCTAGAGTTATGGAGGTTTTGGGACATTTTGGGTCCAAAGGTTGGACCTTTATCATGAAAATCCGTTTTTGAGCTTGGGATTGCCATCCTTTAGGCTCAAAGCACCTTTTAAGCAATAAAGTTTTGATCTTGGAGGTTTGCATGTGGCCATGCAAGAGATCTAGCCATTTCTATGGAGTTAGGACATTACTTTTTGAAGTTTGAGCCTTTTTGAGTCATCCAAGCCATCAAGTAAGCAACTTTATGGCTTAGGACAAAGAATATGTCGTGGATCTGAATTTGTAGCTTCTGAATCGATGGAATAAGCTCTTAATGGAAAGTTGGCTTAACAGGGCTGTACGCTGGGCATACGAGGAGGTACGCACGGCGTACCAGTTAGCAGCCAATACGCTCAGCGTACCTAGACCTGGCAAACGTGTCGTGTCGTGTCGGGTTTGTGTCGTGTCAAGACATTAAACAGGTTGAGACTGCTTGACCCTAACCTGACCTGTTTAATTATCGTGTCGTGTCGTGTCAACCCGTTTATTTCGTGTCGGGTTTCGGGTTATGCTTAAAACCTTATAAATATGTTGTGTCATGTTGGGTTGAAACATTTTAAAGGTTGAAAAGTTAGAGTCATGGAGGAAAAAAATGAAACAATGAAATGTTGGAGTTGGGAGGTGGAAAGCAAAAAAAAGTATACTCTCTCCGTCCCATTGTTATTGTTTATTTTTTACTTTTAAAGTTTTTATTTTTTAACTTTGATCTTAAACATTTTTATTTGTGTAATAAATTAATTGATAAAACTCATAATAATGAAAAGATATTTAAAACACAATCTATTCATACATTTTGCATATCAAAAACAAAAATATTTAATGTCAAATTTGAAGAATAAGGACTTCGAAAGTCAAAATTGGACAATAAATATGAGACAGAGGCAGTTATAACTTTAGAAAGCAAAATGAAAAGAGTTAGAGTTGGGAAGCAAATGAGATTGGTAATGAGGATGAGTAAAATTATGTCACTTTGAAAGTTTGAATTTTACTTTTAATTTTTGAGTTTGGGCCACTACAAATCTACAATATTTAAAATATTTATAAAAATATGAAACATATATATATATATATATATATATATATATATATATATATATATATATATATATATATATATATATATATATATATATATAAGTAAACGGGTCATCTTCGAGTTGAAAGTCTTGACCTTAACCCTACCCGTTTAATTATCATGTCGTGACGTGTCAACCCGTGTACATAAACGGGTAAAAATCTCTGACCCTAACCCGCTAACTTCGTGTCGGGTTGTCGTGTCGTGTAAGATTTTGCCAGGTCTAAGCGTACCTGGTCAGTTTGGGCTTCAAGCATTTGGGCCCCGGTGTGGACTGTGCTTTGGATTAGAGTCTTTGGGTCGTTGGGGCCATCAGAAGTCGGTGTTTATGGGCCAAGTATGGGTGTTGGGCCTAGTGTATGGCCCAATAAAGAGATTTGGGCCCAATATGGAAAATTGGGCCATTAGTGGGCCATTGGAGGACTTAGAAGGAATTAAGGGTTTGGGCCATGTTTGTGACCCACACCATAGTAGGGGTAAAATGGTCATTTTACCCATAGAGGAATCCCTATTCTGATTAAGTGTTTTTATATGTCCATGATAGCTGGGAAGTAGCCGGAGCAGCAGTCAGGGATTCCTTCTTCAGGTGTTCAGCAGTTAGCATAGCGAGGTGAGTTTCCTTCTAGTAGGAACGGGTCTACGGCCACAATGCCGACCCGTTTAGTTAGCAGTAGTTTCCGGACTTCAGTCTGATGCAGTAGTTAGTGTGCTTGATGCCTACGTGACTCAAACATGATTTATGTGTTATGTGTTCTGGGCTGCAGCCCGATGCAGTATGCAGTATATGTGTTTATGATAGTTGATATGTGTTTATGCTATGCTATGTTCAGTTAGTTCTGAACTTTGATCCGATGCAGGGGACAGAGTCCCAGTCAGTTCCGAACTTCGGTCCGATGCTGTTAGTTCCGGACTTCGGTCCGATGCAGGGGACAAGGTCCCAGTCAACTCCGGACTTCGGTCCAATGTAGTTTCCGGACTTCGGTCCGATGTAGAGGGCAAGGCCCTGGTTAGTTTTCGGACTCCGGTCCGATGCAGTTTCCGGACTTCGGTCCGATGCAGTGGGCAAGGCCCAGTATGTGATTTATATATTATTGTATGGTATGTGGTAGTTTGGGGGAGCTCACTAAGCTTCGTGCTTACAGTTTCAGTTTTGGTTTCAGGTACTTCTGCAAGTAAAGGGAAGAGCTCGGGATGATGGCATCGCACATCCCACAACTTCAATTTTTGTCCAGGGAGTTTGTTAGATACTTAGTTTTGATTTGATACAGTTTTGTTACAGTTTTATCACGACATTTTATTATGGTTTGAGATACTTGACGTATGGTTTTCAAGATATGACGTTCAGTATGTGATTTTTATTATTATTAAAACAAAGGGTCGTATTTTGGGATGTTTCAAGTTGGTATCAGAGCCTTGGTTTGAGAGATTCGGATACACCTTCGAGTGCGTCTGAACTCAAACTAAGAAGTGGTAAAAGATTTCAAAAGAAAAACATTTTTGAAAAAGAACTTAGAAAGAAAAAGAGTTTTGATAAAGAGAAAAGGGTGTGGTGCATGTGATCAGCCGAGCTCAAGTAAGTACTCCAAAATTACCCATACAAATTTATGTTATCAGTTTCATTTTTAGTAGAACAACATGCTAGTATAGGACAAAGGATCTAGGAGGATGCCTTATGTGCCTGCTTTATGTATTTCAGCTTTATGAGAATTACATGCTAGTATTGAGTAGATAGCAGTAGGATAGCCTATTTAGGTTATGCCTGATAGTATGAGCTTAGCATTGTATGCTAGTACAGTTTCTCGTTATGAGGATAGAGTTGCTAGATTAGCTTCCTGTGTCCGAATGTTGCTTGCTTTATGCTTTGTAGGACTCTGAGTGATGGGAGTTAGCCAATAGGTGAATACGTCACATCACATGTGATCAGGGTTGAATAATCTCAGAGTGTTGGATTTGGCCCTGCTACGCAGCTCTTGTTTGAGTCTAACCGTTGTAGGGACGAGTCTTTTATTCAAAGGATTATCTGAGCCTCGACATATGTGATGGTATTCAGGTAATGGCTAATTGGAATTACAAGGAGGCCTTCAGCAGCTGAGGACTGGTAGGGTTGAGTCAGAGATTTCCCTAGGGCAGGCCTAGGATGAGAGTGGTAGAGATTAGCAGCAGTAGTAGTGGTTTGGTGGAGTCGGGGCAGTTCTTGAGGAAAGTACGGATAGATGCAGAAGGTAGTATGGGCCCATACTACTGGAAGCAGAGGACCCGTAATTGAATCGAGGAAGGCTGAGATGAGACCAGGAAGTCTGTAGTAGTAATGATCCCTCGAGTTATATCAGTGTTTCTGATGTTTATTGTGATGTGTTTTTAGAATGGTGGTTTTACGCCCTACACCAGCAGGCGGCAATTTAGGTGCCGGGGAGGGATCAGGATCAGTCTCGGGAGCCGAGCAGTTGGATGAGCAGACTAGAGAGTTCTTCACTTCAGAGGTTACTCGTATCATTCTTGAGCAGACTCCAGTGATCTTTGGTTCGATCAAGGAGGGTATACTAGAGTTGATGGAGGAGAAGCTAGGAACATTCTGTGCTGAGGTGGCGGCCATGATGGGGTCGTGCACGCTTACTTTCAGGGAGTTCGGGGCATGTTGA
Organism: Lactuca sativa; assembly: GCF_002870075.4. NCBI lineage: Eukaryota > Viridiplantae > Streptophyta > Magnoliopsida > Asterales > Asteraceae > Lactuca > Lactuca sativa. The sequence goes on from NC_056623.2 coordinate 44,631,932, forward strand.
GCTCCAGATTACCACGGGGCACGGGACCCCATAGTGAGTACTAGATGGTTGGTGGATGTGGCCAACGCATTCCACACGAGCAGGTGTCCCGAGGGGGACTGTGACATTAGTCAATTTCGAGTCAAGTCAAAGTCATCAAGTCAACCGATCGACTCGATTAACCCTTGTATATTTGGGTTCACGTTATGTAATTACTATTCAATGCGCTATTTTAATGAGAAAACATCATTTGGAAAATTAGTGTGCTTAATTTTCATAGCCTTAACAATGCTAAACATAGAACAAAAGCGATAACACACCATTTCACACTCATCGGGAGTGTGTATGACACTAAATCATGGCTTAACGGGGTTTACAGACCTTGCGTTGCGAAGCCGGACACTCAAAAATGTCACACATGAAACCTCTCTCAATCGTTTTCATTCTATCTCTCTCTAATAAGAATCTCTCCCAAATCTCTCTCAAAAGTTCCCGTGACATTTTGTAATCATTCGGGTCATCCCGACCCTTAACCGGGTCAAAAACCGCTTGAAACGGGGTAAAAATGAGTAAAATACCCTAAAAGACTCGAAACCCCTTTATAGGGCCGAAGCCTCTTAGGGCCGACCCCCCTGGACTGAAAGTAGCATGGACCGAACCCTCCTGGTCAGACCCGAAGGCTGCTGAACCGAAACTAGGAGGACCGAACCCGAAGGGTGCTCTCGGGCCCGAACCTCGCACAGACTCCTCTCGGTCCATTACGCTCGTGAAAAGCTCGCGTTCGGTCCATGCCTTCTCAGGACCGAACCCTCGCGCCTTCGGTGCCCCGTGCGAGAAGCCTCGCAGAAAGGCCACTTCTTCACGGTTTTCCACTACGACTTCATTTTGGCTTCCTTTTTCATCGTTTTAACGCAGGATTTTCACCCAAAACTTTATTTTATCAATTAAAGACCCATAATTCATTAATTCCCACGTTTTTGGTGCAAATCTTATCTAAGAAATGAGTGGGTGAAGTACAAGGGTTCAATGTTGACTTTGCTTTACCTTATGACCCAAGCAAACCCCCCCCCCCCCACACACACACACACACCCACTCTTTGACTAGCCACACCTCCCCACCTTACCTAGGTCACTTCAATGTCCTTTCCACTCATTTACCAACCCTTCCCACGTCCATAGGGCTGGAACATCCATCCTCTCTCCTCACTTCTCTCATTTTGCTTTCATTTCACCAAAGATCCAACTCCACTTTTCTCTCAAACTTTCTCTCTCAAATTCGAGATTCCAAGGCTGATCATCAAGTGTTCTTCCACTCTTGGTAAGTATAGTTCATCCTCCTTATGATCATCACACTTCATTCTACTCAAATCATTGGTTGCTTACACAAGCTCCATCATTATTGTGTTAGGTTCTTGAATCTTCAAAGTAAACCTTCAAGTGTTCTTGAGTTGAACACTTCTCTTCTTCAACATTCACCCACTGAAATCACACAAGGTGAGTTCATACCCCAACATTTTCATGTTTTTCTTAATTTTTAAGGGGGAGAATAAAAGTTAAATCATCAAGAACATAACTAAATTCTTCTAACAGCTTTCATCAGAAAAGTTTCACCCCATTCACGAACTGTTTTGGGCAAATTAAACATTTTATTTTTCAAAACTGTTTTAGGTTCATGTAGTTCAAGTTCTTAGCTTTAAAATGACTACTTGAACATCTCCATACGATTTTTCTAAAATTTATGGTGATTTTTACAAAACTGTCTATCATTTCAAACATCAATCCAGACCAGTCCGTGATTATGGACTTGTTCACACAAGTTATAGGTCACTAAAAATCATAGGAAAATTTATAAACAAACTAGACTCATTTTCCAAACTCTCAGAATTTACGGAATTTGATTTGGACATTTGATGATTTTTCTACAAATTTTCTAAGAACAGTTACAGAAAATGTTATCAATAGAAAAATACTATCAATTTCATTTCACCTTGTAACATGTTGAGCAAGGTATATATCATTATGTGATTATGTGTTATTGCAATATACGACATTTTTGTCATAGTATATAGATATACATCAGTTAACAAATGGATTTTTGCTAGATAAAGAATAGAAATAACAATGTGTTATAATCAAAGTACATCCATTACATACAAGCGTTTGAATAAACTATGTTAAGTATAGTTTATGTACATTACTACTACTACCCTTGTTTTGATAAACTATAATAGGTATAGTTTATGATACATTACACAATACATATATTTTAAAGAGGGTACATTTATACAAATGGGAATTTTCATTACATTACATGTAAATTCGTTAATGACTTTGTGATACATTCGCTTCGCATTACTTATAAGTCCTGTATTGTAACCAGAGTCTCTTGGAGGGAGAGCGTGATAGTTGTATATAGATCTATATTGGGTTTGACAAACCACACCTGAGCTGCATGCAACAGCTAGACCGGCAGGTCTGAGGTGACAAACGTCATAACAATTCCGACGCCTGAAGAATGTTGTTTTCAGGCCAACTAGGTCACAGCATGGTTATAATAACTCATAGAAAGTATTAACAAACATAAGAATTTACAGGAATTTCATTGACATCATACGCGTTTATGTTGAATTAAACTCACATTATTTTCTGTAAGTAAGAAAGGTTACTTATACGTTTCAGTCTTTGGATATAAGACTACATTACACATTTTTAAGGAAAATATATCGGATTTTTCTAGAACAAACGTACATTTACGAGACAAGGTTTTCATAATTGCATACTAAAGCTTATGAACTCACCAACCTTTGTGTTGACACTTTTTCAAACAACTTGTATTTTCAGGAAACCACTAAACAGGAAATCAAGGGCATTTTGAGGATGGGACGTTAAGGCGTCAAATATTTCATACGTTTGCCAACATATTGTAATTGATTTTGAAACATGTAATGCATACAATGATGTAACTCTTTCAATTATATATATGTTGGTTGTGTTTACTTTCATCACTATTGCCATTGTTGTTATGATACTATACATGAAGTCCTCCACCCTTAGACATTTCCGCCATCCTTGGTTTGGGGGTGTGACAGGGACAAGGTCAGATTGGCGTCTTCTCTTCTGAAGGACAGGGCACGGGATTGGTGGGAGGAGGTTGGTCATGCCATCGGGGATGACGCAGCTTTGGACGCCATGACCTGGGCGGAATTTACTACTAGGTTCAGAACTGAGTTCGCACCGGTTATTGAGGTGCAGCAGTTAGCACGTGAGTTCCAGGATTTGACCCAGACTACAGAGACAGTGGCGGAAATTACCGCCAAGTTCAGGGAGAGGGCACTTCTCGTTCCTCAGTACGCAGTTGATGAGGAAATGAAGAAGGCCCGTTATCATGAGATGATGCAGAGTGATATCCGCCAGTTTGTGAGCCAGTCTAGCTGTAAAACGCTGGATGACATGATTGCTAGGGCGAGAGAGAGAGAGAGAGAGAGAGAGAGAGAGAGAGAGAGATTAACCTTGATATGGAAAGGAAGAGGAAGACGGAGGCGGCTTCGGGTACAGGGAGTTCGGGAAAAAAGCCCAAGGTTTTAGATCACAGATCCAGGAGCCAGCAGAGCCACAGTTGATGTGGCAAGTGTGGGAGATTGCACGACGGGGCGTGCAAGGCAGGGAGTTCTGGCTGCTACAAGTGCGGCCGGACTGGGCATATGAGCAGAGATTGTACAGCCACTACCACCGCCATTGCGGCATCAGATCTGATTTGCTTTCAGTGCAACCAGAGGGGACATAAAAAGTCCCAGTGTCTGAGTCTAGCAGCTGCAGGGAAGGTGTCAGCACCTGCCCCAACTACTTTGAGGATTACATATGGCCGTCAGGGCCGAGTTGAGATGCCAGTGGCGAAGAGTAGGGCTTTTCAGCTGACAGCAGAGGACGCGCGAGCGACTCCTAACGTGGTGACGAGTATGTACTTTTCCCTTATCTCTGCATTTATGAAAGACCCCAACTTTCGTATTTCTAAAAGACCCAAACTTTCATACTTCACAACATTATTCTTAAGTTACTTCCTCAAAACATGCTACATGCATATTTATAAAACAATATTTTATATTGATAAAGTGATTACAAAAGTTTGGATACAAACCGACTAAGTTTTATTATATTACATATCTACCCAGGAATCTATTATTCATATACATACATGAACATTAAATACAGAGTAATAGTATTAACTATTCTAAATCTTTCAGTAGTATAAAACTATACTGGATACTCATCACCTGCAAATTTGTTAAACATTGAGAGGGATAAGCGATAACGCTTAGCGAATTCAATAAATAGATACAATATAATATTATGCCTTATATATATATATATATATATATATATATATATATATATATATATATATATATATATATATATATACCAATATGACAGAATAAAAAGGAACAAGAACAGCAATAGCATATGCGCATCATATGCCAGACATTCAATATCAACTCAAGATTTGATTCAAAGATTATGATCAATGAGACATAAAGATTTCAAAACTTGATATGCATCAATAAAACATCGGCCCAAATGGCACAAAAGACATACAAATTTCTGATTATCAATCTAATAGATTTCAGATTTTCACGCCCTGTTTAGCATTTCGGTAGATTTCAGGTTTTCACTCCTTATTTAATTTTCTGCCAATACCATAGAATAGAGGTCATTCTCTTACGGAGTCATGCTCTACATGGTCAAAGGCTACATACCAGTCCCATCTAACTTTCTGCCAATGCCATAGAATAGAAGTCATTTTCTTACAAGACATGTTCTACATGACCAGAGGCTACATACCGGTACCATCGTGAATCTAAGTCCTTTCACTGATCACAGGGTCAAAGGTATAATTTTGCTACTAAAAATAGCGAATAAAAATAGCACGGGAAAATAACTCAGAATAATAACACTGAAAAGCACATAGCACATATAACACATAACATACAGTTGTTCCTATATATTGAACTCACCTTAAATTAACTAGCGGTTAAAATAGTAATTTGGATAGCACTTCGGCTTTAAATATGACTTTCTATGTTGAAAACCGGGAGCTCAATTGAAAACCGGGCTCTGCGAAGGTAGAGCTTCAAAACCGAAAAGATAAATTTTTCGGGCTTCACGGGCACTTTGGGACATATTCCGGGCTTTAAAAACGATACTGGGGCTTCGGGGCAATTTAAAATAGTGAAAATATTGAAAAAGGGGCCAAAAATGGCAATTTCTTCAAATTACCCGGGCTGGTTCGCAGCCTCCCTATTTATAGGCGAGGTCCGAAGGTCGGGCGAGAAGGATGAGTCAGCATCGAGGGGCACACGGAAGCAGCAGGGTGAAGCAGGTGGCTCGCATGCGAGGCTCGGACGTAAGGATGCGTGAAGGAGCGAGCTTCGGACACTTGTGCGAGACGCGTCGGAAGGGGATAGGCCGAGACTTCGGTCGAATCAGGAAGCGACACGCGTCGGAGTCTTGGCTGCATAGCGCTTTCGGTGACTAAGCTACTTTGAACACGAGGCATGCATGCGAGGAGGCGACGTGGCCGAAGCTGAGCCCTGCGATTCTTCTCGGTTTTCGCATTTATTTTGATTTTTGTGCCCCGAACTTCTAAAATCCATAACTTTCGCATAAGAGCTCCGTTTTTTACGTTCTTTATATGCACGCGTAGCTAAAATTAAGCTCTACAACTTTCACTTAGACTTTGTAGGCTAATTTTGAATTTATTTTTAATATTATTATTTTTAACAGACCGGGACTGGTAAATCCGTTAAAAATTCATAACTTCTTCATACGGCATCCGTTTTCGTCAGACTTTTTACCGTTGTACTAAAAATGACGAGATCTTCAATTCTCGTTTTGGTTGTATCGGCTAAAAATCACTCGATCTAAAATTCGAGTTTTTAGCTGTCTATTGCTATTCTGAAACTTAGAAAAATCATAACTTCCTCATATGAAGTCAGTTTTTGACGTTCTTTTTATCGAACTTCTCGGTTTAACGAATACTACGACTTTCATTTAGATCACTCAGGCTAAACAAGTAGTTTATCAAAAACTCACTTTTTACGTCATTCGGCGCCGTGCCAGTTTTGTCGCGAATCTTCGATTGGTCATAACTTCTTTGTTATAACTCGGATTTCGACGAGGTTTTCGCCTACAAGTTTCTAACGAGATTATATACAATTTTCAATAATAAAATTTTACTTATTCCAAAATTTATATTTTCTTTAAATTTTACCATTTGACATTTAATTGGAATCTCATAAGACTTCCAATATTTTCTGAGTGATTCTAAACATAGTTTTACTTTATTTCTAGTAAAAACTATCAGTTAGAACTCAACACTCAATTTCACATAATATTATTCTCTTTTATAATTTACAATACACGATTTTAAAACGTGTATGTTACAAATACCTCCTCCTTCTGAGGATTTCGTCCCCGAAATCATAATGATTAAAATAAATGAGAATATATACTTCGCTCTTATCTCATTCTTATTGTCCCAAGTATAATTTGGGCCTCGATGGTGTTTCCACTTGACAAGCACCAACTTCACTTATTTATTACATAGATTAGTTGTTCATTCGTTTATGATCTTTTCAGGTTTTTCTACATATCTTAACTTTTTATCCAATTTCTCTTAGGATAACGGAATCATTTCATCATATATGCTCAAGCATTTGCACAGATAGCTTGCATGAAATACATCATGAATATCTGCCAAATCTTCACGGAATTCCAAGCAGTATGCTTGCTTACCAATCGTTCTTTCTTCCAAAGTCACATAACGCCTTTCCATGAAATACCTTCAGTATTGCTAAATCATCCACCCGGAATTCTACGGGTTGTCTCCTCTTTTCTACATAGGACCTCCGTCGATCCTGGGCCGATTTCATTCTTTCTCGGACAATTTATATCTTGTCAGTGATGTCTTGAATCATTTCAGAGCCTCCAAAGATTTTCTGTCCTACGTCAAGCCAACATATTTGAGTATGATATTTACGCTTATACAGTACTTCATATACCTTCAGTATATCTTCTACTGTTTGGATTGCTCTCTTCTTCTGAGCATTTGTATGGGGATGATAAGTTGTTCTGAGAACAACTCGAGATTTTAATTCTCGTTTCATCCAAGTATACTTGTATGTATTTCTTCATTGGAGTCATTTTACGTATGGCGAGAAATGTGCACTCTTAGTCAATCTGTCGACTATTATCCAAATGCTATTATTTTATATAGCAGTCTTTGGTAATTGGAGTAGCACCAGGCATAAGGTCAATTCGGAATCGTCAGGGAAAACATCATGATTTATTATTAACAGGAACATCATTTACAATTTTCTTTTCCTCTTATGAGATATCAACTGTATAAGTCGGATAAGTAGAATATCCCTTTGATATAAATTTACGAGTTTTTAAGAATGAAATTTATTATTTTCACCTTAGACATAAATAGAATCCTCCCTTTCGATAGGGATGCAAACCATTTCTTCGTAGCACAAGAGTTTTGCGTGGTTCTTTGACAAAAAATCCATGCCGAGAATAATATCAAAGTTGGGCAAGGAGATAGGAATTTGGTTAGCAGGAAAACTGTAAGCTTCAGTTTCTATGACACTATCACTATAGACATTATCTGCAAGTAATGATATACTTCCTATGTTATCTATATGAAATGATTGGACAATTGCGTAACAAGCAATCTGAAAAGAATGTGCGAATTTATAAGGCACGAAAGAATCTAAGGCATCACAATCAAATAAGATGTGAATAGATCTAGAGTTTACAAGAAAATTACTAGTCACAATATTCGAGTCCTAACTTACTTCTTCTGTGGTAATCTAAAATGTACGATATTTAACTTTTGGTTTGCCAAACGATTGTCAAACCTTTCAAACTTCTTAGTTACTAGTGGTGCTCAAACCTGCATCCGCTCATCATTCTCTATTGAGCCTTTGATCCTAATATTTGAGATAAAACTCAATTCTCATTGCAGACTCCTGCTCCTTCTTGGTTTATAGACTAAACCCAATATAAGGTCTTTACTTTTGCTATAACTCGAATGGTCATATTCCAATGACTTTCAATTTCATAACGCAAGAGACACACAACGAACCAAAATCTCGTCTTTAATTGTCAAATACTATTATGTAAGTAACCTTCCTTAATGTTCTAATGTAATATAATCACATTCTAGCATGTAGCACTTTCTTGCTATAAAATTCTTTACTATAACGATGATCGCGATACTTCTATTGATCGCTTCGATTATCTTTCATTTCAATCTTCTGGATTAATTCGGATGTTACATCGATCTTGGTTCTCTGAACCATGTAACGTACTCGACTTTCTCGGACTTGATTTGATATGACCACTAGGGTCGGAAAAACAATCATTTTCTGAGTTATTACCGAAACAGTGGTAATAATATACTTGAATAAAACGAAATCAGTTACTAGCTTCTTGGTAACCTTGTGACTTTCCCTGATCCAAGTGCGAGTCTTGTGCTTCCGGTAGTATAGGCCTCTACTACCATTCACACATACTCATACTCGTCCCAAGTATTGTCTCGCAGTTTCCAAGTTACTATTCAAAAGTTTTCACAAAGCGACTTATCACACATTAATGTATTCAAACAAGTACATACAACAATTTCCTCTAGACTCAATTAAGAATTTCACGTTTCTATCAAACATATATTGGATTTCCTATATTCGCCTTCTAGGATTCTTCTCTTACATATGCTTGATCTAGCATACTTTAATATTTTTCCTAGGTTAATAGGAATTTCACTTCCAAATTCTTCGTATAAATTCTTTCTCGGGTAGTGTCTACTCTGCAAGACATGCAATACCAAAATTTACTCTTGTAGCGTGAAGACAAACGGTTTCCAAATACCTGCATCATCTCCTAACTCATATAATTCACCATGAACATTTGTTCATTTCATTATTCTTCCTTGACATCGCCATTCCTGTATATGAGTTTGTCTTCTTCTCTTAGGTGTATTCCTTTAAGTCTACTTCATCGGAGTGTATCCTAGGAAGTACGCAATATAGTTGCATCTCAGCAAGCTCTACTAGCTTCAACTTGGTTCTCTTTCATTCCTGACTACAACATCTCTTCTCATATAATACTATGAGTGTATTGCTTCTTCAACTAAGCATTCTACCTTACTTAGACAAGTAAGTTGCTTAACCATTTACCACTAAATGACTCAATTCACCATCTTAATGTTGTATGTTAAAGTCGACTTAACACACTTTGGAACTTCCATAAGGATATGATAGAAGTCAGTCATCACTCAGCATTAATAAATACTAAGTCTGAACATCCTTATATGAATACTACTCGAACTGCATGTTACTTCACAAAGTCTTAGCCTATTGAGTCTGAAAACTTCATTAGCCTTCTCTTTGATTCTTCTAAATCCTGTACAATCATCAATTTAGATATTACCGAAATATTGATCGCCATCTTTGGTTCTTCCGACTCTCTAAACAATCACTGCTTTAATCTGAACAACGGTGGAAACAACTTCGTGGATTTGCACTAACACATTTGTCTCACCCAAACGTGTTTTAAACGCACATCTTTCTTCTAAAGATGTTATTATTTCATTAAACATACTTTATATGTATAATACCACTCTATTGGTATTAGTACACTATTTACGATAACACTTTATATTTATTATTTCACGATATCCCATGATTGTTTATTTATAAACTTATCGATGTCAACTATCATAAGTCTCTTTATTACTTCAAAAAGTTTCATGTAAATTCTATTACGAAAATTCTTAGAATTCTGAACATAAAATTTTCTAAACCAAGGTCGGCAATAGACCTTGAACTTTCTTAAATAATAGCAATAAGGCAAGCAACCTAAGGTATGCTATATTTATCATTTAGCACATATTAGAATATAAGGCATATCTCCTCTTAATATTCTAATGCTTGTTTCCATTTAGGTATTCAACCTAAGTATACCAGATACACATCGTATCATCTTCACTTAGTAATTCATGTTTAAGTCTAGAAATTCTTAAAATTTCTAGTTCACTTAAACTAATTCTCTAAATTTTTTTTTGAAGTAACTTAATATCTTAGAATACTAGGTTTTATCACTACCCAATACCCCATTTAAATATTTCCTATGGTTTGTATCCATATATTTACTATGAATCCGTTCATATATTGAACTTCCAACAGTTTAAGTCTAAATACCAATCTGTGGTAATTAGTTCACTTAAACTATTGCTCTGATACCATATGATTGAAAGACCCCAACTTTCATATTTCTGAAAGACCCAAACTTTCATACTTCACAACATTATTCTTAAGTTACTTCCTCAAAACATGCTACATGCGTATTTATAAAACAATATTTTATATTGATAAAGTGATTAAAAAAGATTAGATACAAACCGACTAAGTTTTATTATATTACATATCTACCCAGGAATCTATTATTCATATACATACATGAACATTAAATACAAAGTAATAGTATTAACTATTCTAAATCTTTCAGCAGTATAAAACTATACTGGATATTCATCACCTGCAAATTTGTTAAACATTGAGAGGGATAAGCGATAACGCTTAGTGAATTCAATAAATAGATACAATATAATCTTATGCCTTATATATATACCAATATGACAGAAGCAAAAGGAACATGAACAGCAATAGCATATGCGTATCATATGTCAGACTTTCGATATCAACTCAAGATTTGATTCAAAGATTATGATCAATGAGACATAACGATTTCAAAACTTGATATACATCAATAAAACATCGGCCCAAATGGCACAGAAAACATACAAATTTCTGATTATCAATCTGATAGATTTCAGGTTTTCACGCCCTGTTTAGCATTTCAGTAGATTTCAGGTTTTCACGCCCTGTTTAATTTTCTGCCAGTACCATAGAATAGAGGTCATTCTCTTATGGAGTCATGCTCTACATGGTCAGAGGCTACATACCAGTACCATCGTGAATCTAAGTCCTTTCACTAATCACAAGGTCAAAGGTATAATTTTGCTATTAAAAATAGCGAATAAAAATAGCACGGGAAAATAACTCAGAATAATAACACTGAAAAGCACATAGCACATATAACACATAACATACAGTTGTTCCTATATATTGAACTCACCTTAAATTAACCGGGGGTTAAAATAGTAATTTGGACAGTACTTCGGCTTTAAATATGACTTTCTATGTTGAAAACCGGGAGCTCAATTGAAAACCGGGCTCTGCGAAGGTAGAGCTTCAAAACCGAAAAGATAAATTTTTCGGGCTTCACGGGCACTTCGGGACGTATTCCGGGCTTTAAAAACGATACTGGGGCTTCGGGGCAATTTAAAATAGTGAAAATATTGAAAAAGGGGCCAAAAATGGCAATTTCTTCAAATTACCCGGGCTGGTTCGCAGCCTCCCTATTTATAGGCGAGGTCCGAAGGTCGGGCGAGAAGGATGAGTTAGCATCGAGGGGCACGCGGAAGCAGCAGGGCGAAGCAGTTGGATCGCATGCGAGGCTCGGACGCGAGGAGGCGTGGAGGAGCGAGCTTCAGACACCTGTGCGAGGCGCGTCGGAAGGGGATAGGCCGAGACTTCGGTCGAATCAGGAAGCGACACACGTCGGAGTCTTGGCTGCACAGCGCTTCAGTGACTAAGCTACTTCGGACACGAGGCATGCATGCGAGGAGGCGACGTGGCCGAAGCTGAGCCCTGCGATTCTTCTCCGTTTTCGCATTAATTTCGATTTTTGTACCCCGAACTTCTAAAATCCATAACTTTCGCATACGAGCTTCGTTTTTGACGTTCTTTATATGAACGCATAGCTAAAATTAAGCTCTACAACTTTCATTTAGACTTTTTTGGCTAATTTTGAGTTTATTTTTAATATTATTGTTTTTAACATACCTGGATTGGTAAATCCGTTAAAAATTCATAACTTTTTCATACGGCATCCGTTTTCGTCAGGCTTTTTACCGTTGTACTACAAATGACGAGATCTTAAATTCACTTTTTGGTTGTATCGGTTAAAAATCACTCGATCTAAAATTCGAGTTTTTAGCTGTCTACTGCTATTCCGAAACTTAGAAAAATCATAACTTCCTCATACGAAGTCAGATTTTGCCGTTCTTTTTATCGAACTTCTCGGTTTAACGAATACTACGACTTTCATTTAGATCACTAAGGCTAAACAAGTAGTTTATCAAAAACTCACTTTTTACGTCATTCGGCGCCGTGCCGGTTTTGTCGCGAATCTTCGATTGGTCATAACTTCCAAAATTTATATTTTCGTTAAGTTTTACCATTTGACATTTGATTGGAATCTCATAAGACTTCCAATATTTTCTGAGTGATTCTAAACATAGTTTTACTTTATTTCTAGTAAAAACTATCGGTTAGAAGTCAACACCCAATTTCACATAATATTATTCTCTTTTATAATTTACAATACATGATTTCAAAACGTGTATGTTACAATTTATTATTGATTATTTCTTATGGTTATATGTTTTGTATAGGGTCGTTCTCAGTGAACGGCATTTCAGCTACAATATTGTTTCATTCGGGGGCTACCCGATCATTCGTCTCTCTGGCGCTTAGCAAGAGGTTTAGCAGAGCTCCAGGGGAGCTAGATTTTCCACTTGAGGTTGAGATAGCAGCTGATAGGACCGTTAGGATTGCGAGGGTACACAGAGGATGTTTTCTATAGTTATTCGATGAGCAGTTTCTGGTGGACTTGATCCTTATTCCCCTGCGAGGGAATAAGGTCATAGTAGGCATGGATTGGCTGAGCCCCAATGGGGCGGTGATAGATTATGAACTGCAGTTTGTGAAGGTCCGCACTCCCAGTGGGGGAGAGTTAGTGATTCAGGGAGAGAGGCCACATCGCGGACCAGTTCTGTGTTCAACAGCGAGAGCGAGGTGTTATTTCCAACAGGGTTGCGTCGGTTATGTTGCCTATGTTTTAGATGCCCGGGAGAAGGGCAAGACGACAGTTGATGATGTTCCGGTAGTGAGAGACTACTCGGATGTATTTCTAGAGGATTTTCCTAGAATACCTCCTGAGAGGTAGGTCGAGTTCGGGATTGACCTAATCCCTGGTGCGGCTCCGATAGCCAAGGCACTGTATCGGTTGGCTCCCCCAGAGATGCATGAGTTATCTACGCAGCTACAAGAGCTCCTAGACAAGGGTTTTATCAGGCCGAGCAGTTCGCCCTAGGGTGCACCGATTTTGTTCGTGAAGAAAAAGGACGGGTCGCACCATATGTGTATAGATTACCGGGAGTTGAATAAGGTAACGGTGAAGAACTGTTACCCACTTCCGAGGATAAATGATTTGTTTGATCAGCTGCAGGGAGCATCTTGGTTTTCCAATATCGATTTACACTCCGGGTATCATCAGATGCGAGTCAGAGATGAGGATGTGTAGAAGACTGCTTTCAGGACCATGTATGGTCGTTATGAGTTCATGGTGATGCCATTTGGGCTCACCAATGCTCCAGCCGCGTTCATGGACCTCATGAACCGCGTGTGTAGGCCGATGCTGGATCGGTCTGTGATAGTATTCATAGATGATATCTTGGTGTATTCCAAGACTCAGGAGTAGCATGAGGAGCACCTGAGAGAGGTGCTAGAGATTTTGAGGAAGGAGAGACTTTTCGCGAAGTTCTCCAAGTGCGAGTTCTGGTTGCACGAGGTGCAGTTCCGTGGTCACCTCGTCAACCAGAAGGGGATTCAGGTAGATCCAGCCAAGATAGAGGCCGTGATGTAGTGGGAGGTCCCGAAGTCTCCATCCGAGATTCGGAGTTTCCTAGGTTTGGCAGGGTACTACAGGAGATTCATCTAGGATTTTTCCAAGATAGCAGTACCGCTCACCCGACTGACTAAGAAGTCGGTGGTGTTTCGTAGGGGGTCTGAGCAGCAGGCAGCATTTGAGACCCTCAGGCACAGATTGTGCGAGGCACCGATTCTTACCCTGCCAGAGGGAATAAAAGATTTTGTAGTCTACTATGTTTCCTCGATCACGGGTATGGGAGCAGTGCTGATGCAGCAAGGTCGTGTGATAGCTTACGCCTCGAGACAGTTGAAGCCTCACGAGGCTAACTATCCTACGCATGATTTAGAGCTGGGGTCAGTGGTGTTTGCCCTCAAGATTTGGAGACATTACCTCTATGGGGTACGTTGTACCATTTACACGGATCACAAGAGCTTGAGGTACCTCATGGATCAGCTGAATCTGAACATGAGGTAGAGGCGATGGTTAGATGTGTTGAAGGATTACGACTGTGAGATCCTTTATCACCCAGGGAAGGCCAACGTAGTGGCCGACGCCCTGACCCGCAAGGCAGTAGCGGCCCCGATCAGAGATATTTGTTTGACGATGACAGTGATAACTTCATTGTTGGAGCAAATCAAAGAGGCGCAGGCCGAGGGCCTCAAGGAGGAGAGGCAGAAGTGTGAGAGGATCGTGGGCCGAGTAGCTTCCTTTGACTATGATAGTCGATGATCGTTAACCCTTCATGGGAGAGTCTGGGTACCGTACTGGGGCGGAGTACAGCAAGTGCTGACGGACGAGGCTCATAAGTCTCGATTTTCCATCCATCCAGGGGCAACGAAGATGTATAGAGATCTTCGACCCGATTATTGGTGGCCCTGCATGAAGCGAGATGTGGCCTGGTATGTGGAAAGGTGTATGACCTGCAGGAAGGTTAAGGCGGAGCACCAGAGACCTCAAGGCAAGATGCAGCCATTAGACATTCCAGTGTGGAAATGGGAGGATATCACCATGGATTTCATCACTAAGCTTCCCAGGACCACACGTAGAGTGGATTCGATTTGGGTTATAGTGGATCGGTTGACGAAGAGTGCTCATTTTATATTGATCCAGGAGAGCATATCGGCTGAGAAGCTAGCCGATATTTATGTGCGAGAGGTGGTGGCACGGCATGGAGTGCCTGTTTCAGTAGTGTCAGACCGGGATGTCCGTTTCACTTCCAGATTCTGGAAGCGGTTTCACGACGAGATGGGTAATCGTCTCCATTTCAACACCGCTTTCCATCCTTAGACGGACGGACAGAGTGAGAGGATGATTCAGACTCTTGAGGACATGCTCCGGGCATGTGTCCTAGATTTCGGTGGCAGTTGGGATACGTATCTTCCGTTAGCGGAGTTTTCGTATAACAACAGTTACCACGCTAGCATTGATCGTCCTCCCTTCGATATGCTCTATGGGAGGATGTGCAGGACCCCTATTTTTTGCGGCGAAGTCGGTCAGTGTGTCATTGGGAGCACCGAGGTGGTGCTCAAGATGACAGGGTTGATCTAGAAGGTTCGTAGTAGACTGCAGACTGCGCAGAGTCGGTAGAAGAGTTACGCCGACAGGAGGCGATCAGACTTGGAGTTTCAGGTGGGCGACATGGTCCTCCTGAAGGTATCACCTTGGAAGGGTGTCATTAGGTTTCGGAAGAGGGGCAAGCTGGGCCTCAGGTTCATCGGTCCTTTTAGGGTTTTGGCCCGGGTGGGTCGGGTCGCTTATCGGTTGGATCTTTCGGCAAAGCTTAGCTAGATCCACAACACTTTCCATGTTTCCTAGTTGAAGAAGTGTTTGGTGGACGAGTCAGCAGTTGTACCCTTGTAGGATATTCAGGTTGATAGCAGCTTGAATTATATTGAGAGACCGGTTGCGATTTTGGATCGAAAGATAAAGACCTTGAGGAATAAGGTGATTCAGTTAGTAAAGGTGCAGTGGCAGCACCGGAAGGGTTCAGAGTGGACGTGGGAATCCGAGGAGGAGATGCAGGAGCATTATCCGGATTTTTTTTCAGATTCAGTAGTGGCGGACTTTGAGGAAGAAGTCTGATTCAAGTGGGGGAGATTTGTAACGATCAACTTTGGAGGTATTAATTTAATTAATTTCTTGAATTTTATTTGGGCTATGATTAGGAATTTGCATCTTGGATTGGTTTTGACTCTCATTTCATTTGGGCCGAGGTGTAAGCAGCCCATAAGCCGTACACGGGGCGTAACCGCCTTGGACGCTGGGCGTAATGCTTAAATGAAACGCAGGGAGGAGGAGCATACGTGCAGCGTACCTTATGGTACGCCCAACATATGCGACCAGGTGGCAAACCCTTATTTTAAGGGTTGAGATGTATTTAAACCCCATTATAGCCTCCCATTTGGCCTCCTCACTCATCATTCACCCCAGAGAAACCCTAGTTCGTCCCCTTTGCTCCTTGCTTGTGTGTGTTTGATCTTTTGAGCTTATTTTTGTGAAGAAGGAGAAGAAGAGAAGTGGAAGGAGAAGAAATTGAGTACCTTGAGCTCAAGGATCTGGGATTATTTCTTCATTTGGCATCCAAAAGATGTATAAAGCACTGAACTTTCTTCTTCATATGATAGATTTAGAGTTATGGAGGTTTTGGGACATTTTGGGTCCAAAGGTTGGACCTTTATCATGAAAATCCGTTTTTGAGCTTGGGATTGCCATCCTTTAGGCTCAAAGCACCTTTTAAGCAATAAAGTTTTGATCATGGAGGTTTGCATGTGGCCATGCAAGAGATCTAGCCATTTCTATGGAGTTAGGACATTACTTTTTGAAGTTTGAGCCTTTTTGAGTCATCCAAGCCATCAAGTAAGCAACTTTATAGCTTAGGACAGAGAATAAGTCGTGGATCTGAATTTGTAGCTTCTGAATCGATGGAATAAGCTCTTAATGGAAAGTTGGCTTAACAGGGCTGTACGCTGGGCGTACGAGGAGGTACGCACGGCGTACCAGCTAGCAGCCAGTACGCTCAGCGTACCTAGAGGTATGCCCCGCGTACCTGGTCAGTTTGGGGTTCGAGCATTTGGGCCTCGGTGTGGGCTGTGCTTTGCACTTAGAGTCTTTGGGCCGTTAGGGCCATCAAAAGTCAGTGTTTATGGGCCAAGTATGGGTGTTGGGCCTAGTGTAAGGCCCAATAAAGAGATTTGGGCCCAATGTGGAAAATTGGCCCATTAGTGGGACTTTAGTGGGCCATTTGAGGACTTAGAAGGAATTAAGGGTTTGGGCCATGTTTTTGACCCACACCATAGTAGGGGTAAAATGGTCGTTTTACCCATAGAGGAATCCCTATTCTGATTAAGTGTTTTTATATGTCCATGATAGCCGGGAAGCAGCCGGAGCAGCAGTCAGGGATTCCTTCTTCAGGTGTTCAGCAGTTAGCAATGCAAGGTGAGTTTCCTTCCAGTAGGAACGGGTTTACGGCCATAATGCCGACATGTTTAGTTAGCAGTAGTTTCCATACTTCGGTCCGATGCAGCAGTTAGTGTGCTTGATGCCTTCGTGACTCAGACAGGATTTATGTGTTATGTGTTCCGGGCTGCGGCCCAATGCAGTATGCAGTATATGTGTTTATGATAGTTGATATGTGTTTATGCTATGCTATGTTCAGTTAGTTCCGGACTTCAGTCCGATGCAGGGGACAAGGTCCTAGTCAGTTCCGGACTTCGGTCCAATGCAGTTAGTTCTGGACTTCGGTCCGATGCAGGGGACAAGGTCCCAGTCAGTTCCGGACTTCGGTCCGATGCAGTTTCCGGACTTCGGTCCGATGCAGAGGGCAAGGCCCTGGTCAGTTTCCGGACTCCGGTCCGATGCAGTTTCCGGACTTCGGTCCGATGCAGTGGGCAAGGCCCAATATGTGATTTATATATTATTGTATGGTATGTGGTAGTTTGGGGGATCTCACTAAGCTTCGTGCTTACAGTTTCAGTTTTGGTTTCAGGTACTACTGCAAGTAAAGGGAAGAGCTCGCGATGATGGCATCGCACACACCACAGCTTCAGTTTTTGTCCTGCGAGTTTGTTGGATACTTAGTTTTGATTTGATACAGTTTTGTTATAGTTTTATCACGACATTTTATTATGGTTTGAGATATTTGACGTATGGTTTTCAAGATATGACGTTCAGTATGTGATTTTTATTATTATTTAAAAAAAAATTGGGTCGTTTTTTGGGATGATTCACCGGAACTGACTGAACATAACATGTCATAGACATATCAACTAGCATGAATACATATACTGCATACTACATCGGAACAGAGTCCGGAACACATAACACAAAACATGCTTGAATCACAAAGACATCAAGCACTCTAACTACTGCATCAGACCGAGGTCCGGAACTAACTGAACATAGCATAACATAATCATAGAATATAATATAAACACATATACTGCATACTGCATCGGACCATAGTCCGAAACACATAACTCATCTGAATCACAAAGACACCAAGCACACTGAACTACTGCATCGGACCGAAGTCCGGAACTACTGCTAAATAAACGGGTTGGCATTGTGGCTGTAGACCCGTTCCTACTGGAAGGAAACTCAGCTCACACTGCTGAAGTCCTGTTGACAAAACCATAGCTACTGGATGGCAGATTCCCGATCTGTCAATATCAAAATAAAACCCAATTAATAATTGGGTTCCAACTCATATCCATAAGCCCATACTTGGGGTAAAAGAATACTTTACCCCTATCTTAGCTTGACTCAAGCCCAGGGCCCAAACCAAGGCCCAAAAGTCTACTAATGAACCAAGGCCCAACTATGGCCTTTTTATGGCCCAATTTTCCAAATTGGGCCCAAACTCCTTATGTGGGCCTTACCCTAAGTCCATTAGATCATTCCAGTCCATTTGCTTGCTCTTGGATGGTCCATTATTATCCCAATCACCAAGGCCCAATAGGAAGGCCCAACTCAAAGTCCAAGTGAAATTAGGGTTTCACATAAAATGACAATTAGGGTTTTCTCACTTAACCCATTAAGGACTTAATACATTAAGTCCATCAATCTACTAGGCAAATCATATCGTATTATAAATTTGCGCATTCAAATCCATTCAACTTATTAGTATGTCTAATTCTTATTAAATTAATTACCTTTTAATTAATGCAACCGAACTATATTCACGTCTATATTTGCAGACCATTAGATAAAACGAACGTCCATAAATTTATTAATTTTAGACCCACTTACTAATTAACAAGGCTTTACCTTATGTTATATTTATCTTGAAATTAACCAAACGCCACTTAGCTCAAAATATACTAGTTGAATCCATATGATATTAGCCCAAATGAATTAAAGCCCAAAAATAAAAGGAATGCAAATTACTCCTCAATTCAGGCCCAAGAAAATACCTACACGTTGGGTGACAAAGCTACAGGCGTCATCCGCCGCCTCCGATGATTCCTTCTCCGACAGCCAAGGTACACTTCCGGCGATAGAAGTCAGCCAAAAACAGACATTCACCTCCGTCATTGATTCTATCTCTGAACCGAACTCTTATTCCATGAACATTTACCTACCCTCTCACCATTTCTTTATTGTCTCAGTCCACAACAATAGGCCGTTGAAAACACACTCGCACACACACTGTGTCGCCAAAGGAGATGAAGCTCCCATGTCTCCATCTTGACCTCTTCTCCTTTAAAATCCTTTCACAACCAATCTACACGCTATGATATTAGCTGGAAGATCATCAGGGTACAATGGAGTCAGATTCTTTAAAAAAAACTTTCCGATAACACAAACCCAAAACAAAGATGGGTCCAGCATCGGCTTAGAACAGGAAGAAGAATTGATGGACTGCACTTCCATTTTCTTTGCAGCTAGCTAACAGGGAAATTAGAAAGATGCTTACACCTACTACTTACCCCCTTCACCCACTATGATGCCTGAGGAACAGATCCGGCGAACATGTTCAGTCAACACTTTTGCCCTCTCTCCTCCCGTTTCTCTTTCTCTCTCAACATCGCACCTGAGTACACACACATACACTACACACTCTCACTCCCGTTCTTCACGCTAGAATGGTTGCTTCAAATATCATCGATCGGATGCAGGGCGTACAACAAGAAACGAGAGACAATTCCTTCCCTCAGGCTATGCCGTTATCAGCGGGGACAAAATACCAAGATATTCATAGATGGCATAAATGGTCCCTGAGGTTGGGCATGATGACAAGTTTTCCTCTAGACTTGATTCCTTCTTCAAAAGAAGTTTCCAAGAATTACTCTTTGGACCCTTGACTAAAATATGTTCCATTTATTGAAATAAATAAATCCCACTTATTTATTTGTTTAATTACTTGACTAATAAATAATAATAATCTTTTAGATACCTTTAACGATTAAAATAATCATGATTCTATATATATAATAATCTTTTAAAATGTTTAAACTGAGAACAAGGTGTTACACAAAAATCTCAAGCACACATCCCCGGATCACATCAGTCGCGAAAACAACATGATCATCAGTTATGGAGACTCTCAAAGGTCGACTCAATGCCTCAAGTCGGATACTGATGTGACGACTAAATTCTAGGGATACAAAAGATTGACTCGCACCCAAGTCAAATAACACCAAGGAAGGCATCGAATTCACAAGAAAAGTACCGTCCACAACATCTGGTGCTGCGCAGACCTCCTCCACTGTCAAATGGAAAACTCTACTGCGAGCCTTCGGTGCCTAGGCCTTCACTGACCAACCCTCTGAAGCTCGAGTAGCAGAAGGTGCAGATCCCTATGCTGATCCCTGAAGTAACTGTGGGCACTCGGCCTTCCGATGGCCGATATGGTTACATTGAAAACAGACTGTGAACCCCTTGGGGCAATCCTTGGCTATGTGCCCCTCCTTGCCACACTTGTAGCAAGCACCTGCTCGACAGACTCCCTCGTGACCCTTGTCACACTTCCCACAAGTACGGCCCTTCAGGCCTTTAGATCTCGAATCAGCGGGTCTTGCCCGCTTGGCTGCTGGCTGAGACTGTTTCAGCCGCCTATCCCTCCTCTGAGACTCCACCTCCTCCCTGGCCTGAGTCTGTAGCTTAATCTCCCTCTTCCGGGCATTTGCTTGGAGCTCGAAAAATTTCCGGTATGTCGAGTTCGCCACAAACTCACGGATATCCCACCTCAATATGCTCAAATAGTGGCTCATGAATGCCTGCTTAGAAGACACGTGCTCAAGGAAAAACAACGCCCTCTCATGAAACATCCTCATAATCATTGTCATAGACTCTGTTCCCTGCTTGAGGGACAAAAACTTATGGGCCAACCGTTCCCTCTCCACCGGAAGAACATAATCATCATGAAACATAGAAGTAAACCTCTCCCAAGTCCTCTGTAGTAGTAAAGTCAGCTGTCACAAACTTCCACCAGTCCTTCGCTCCCAAGCGAAGCTAGTTCAGTGTGAACCGTACCCTCAGATGCTCCGGACAAGAACATGTGTAGAAGCATCCCTCAATGTTAGAAATCCATCTCATCGCGACTATCGGATCCCGAGTCCCATCAAACTCTGGTGGCTTCGTGTTGCTGAACTCCCGGTACAGCAACGAGTCACCTCCCTGAGGCCTGGCAGCGACGACGGCTGCAGTGGCCGCAACAACAACATCATCGGTAAGATCAGCGTATCGCTCGTCAAAGGTCTCAATCATAGTGGTCTTGATAGACCCAAACATCTCTTGTATCTCAGCTCGAATGGCTACAGCCACCTCATCATGAATCATCTTGCGAATATCATCGTCGCTAACACCACTCCTCTCTGGGTTGTGGCACGTACCCACCATGATGTTGCTTCATTTCCAGATTATGGAAGCGGTATCACTACGAGATGGATACTTGTCTTCACTTAAATACAACTTTTCACCCTTAAACGGATGGGCAGAGTGAGAGGACGATTCAGACTCTGGAGGATATGCTACGCGCATGTGTATTAGATTTTGGTAGGAGTTGGGATACGTATCTTCCGTTCGCGGAATTTTTGTATACTAATAGTTATCATGCTAGCATAGACTGACCTCCCTTTAAGATGCTCTACAGGAGGAAATGTAGGAACCCTGATATGTTGGGGCGAGGTCGGTCAGAGAGTCATGGGGAGTACCAAAGTGGTACTCAAGACTACTGAGAAGATCCAGCACGTCTGGAGCAGACTTCAGATAACTTAGAGTCGGCAGATGAGCTATGCTGATAGACGCCGATTGGACCTAAAGTTTCAAGTAGGAGATATGGTTCTTCTGAAGGTATCACCTTGGAAGGGTGTCATCCGATTCAGGAAGCAGGGCAAGTTGGGTCCAAGTACATCGGTACGTTCAAGGAATTGGCTCAAGTGAGCCGGGTTATATATCAACTGGATCTGCCAACCGAGCTTAGTCAGATCCACAGTACTTTCCATGTCTTCCAGTTGCGGAAGTGCTTAGTGTACGATTCCGCAGTTCTGCCTTTTTAGGATATTCAGGTGGATGACCGCCTGAACTACGTTGAGAGGCTAGTAGTGATTCTGGATCGAAAGATGAAAACCTTGAGGAACAAGGTTTTATAGTTGGTGAAGGTGTAGTGGATGCACCACAAGGGGTCAGAGTGGACTTGGGAGCAAGAGGAGGAGATGAGAGAGCATTATCTAGAATTATTTGAGACAACAGATTTTAAGGACGAATTCTGAGACAAGTGGGGGAGAATTGTAACACCTGGTTCCTGGTATGTATTTAACTTATAATTTATTCTATTTTATAGAGTAACTGTACGAGTTGTGAGCTCCAAACTCGCCGGGTAAAGATCATAAGAGCCGTGTATTTTAAGTAACCTACTTGAGGAGTTGGGATGCCTCAACTCGACGAGTAGGTTGGCAGACCTACAACCCTAATTTTTAGGGTTTTCTCCCTATCTAAACACCTTGACCCTAAGGTGTTGGCCTCATTTCCAGCCTCCAAGGCCCTAACCTTGGATCTCGAAACCCTAATGCTATTGTGAGTGTTTGTGAGCCATTTTAAGTGTTTTAGTGTGTGCTTGAAGCCATTAGAAGAAGGAAAATCTTGAGGACACAAGAAGGAGCTGATAGATCCATAATCCTAGCCTCAATCCATGACATCTTGCTAGTATAAAGCTTGAACCTACCTTGTAGTTGAATAGACCTCTTTTTAGGGTTATTTTACTTGGTTTTGGTCCAAATATCATGGTCCTTGGGAGTTAGACTTCCCAAATGGTTTAGCACTTCAGATCTAAGGTCTTGAGGGGCTTTTATGGCATAAAGGTGCCAACTTTATGGCCATGGAAGTCCCATGCAACCTTTAGACCATCATTTTCACCTTTTGGAGCTTCTAATGGCCATGCATGTAGAGAAAGTTGGGACTTTACCTGATCTTTTCATCCCTAGAGTCCAGATCTATGGCCTCATGGTCTATCTTGTGGTTTTGGTGGTGTTTGGATTAAGACTTTGGCCTTTTTGGGTTAGGGTTTGAGCTTAATCCCTTTAGGAAATGTATTAATGGGTAATGTTGGAAACTTTACCCTTCTAGAGGCATTTCCAGTTTAGATCTAGAGTATGGGATGTAGAATCTGAAGAATAAGGTGTTAATGCATTAAGAAGGGCTAACATACTAAAGAACTCGACGAGTTGGGTCAAAGTATCCCGATTCTGTTAAAAGGAAGAACTCGGCGAGTTGGAGGAAAACTCGACGAGTTGGATCGCAATTGCTGTGATTCATGGGAACTCAACGAGCTGAAGTGCAAACTCGACGAGTTGAGTCAACTCAAAGCGTTGACTTTGACTTTGACCTAGACTTGACTTTGACAATAATTGACCCAAAAGAGTCATGAGTATGAAATGGCAGCTAAGGGATTGTTTTGGTTCAGGGATTGAGTAGAGCTGATTTCGAGGCAGAGGCGTTTCAGCTATCATCCGACACTTGAGGTGAGTTTCCTCATGGATTGAATGGGTCGAAGGCACCAATGTCGGCCCGTGTATAGTATGTGTGCTGATTAGTAGCTAAGTTTGGGCACGCCTATATCTTAGCATTAATTGAGTATGGTTATGGAATGGATTAGTAGGATTTGGTTATACTTGTTGTCTGTGTGATACTTGTATGTGTCTCATAGTAGCCGAATATGGGCGGGACCCGTGTCTTACTATTAGCCGAGTGTGGGTGGGGCCCATATCTCACTATAGCTGAGTGTGGGTGGGGCCCGTATCTCATTATTATCTGAGTATGGGTGGGGCCCATATCTTAATATTAGCCAAGTGTGGGCAGGGCCCGTATTTCTTAGTTAATCGAGTATGAGCGGAGCTTGTATCTCCTAGTTAGCTGAGTGTGGGCAGGGCCCGTATCTCACTAAGTGTGGGCGGGGCCCGTTATCAGAGTGTGGGTGAGGCTCGTATCTTTTTCAGTGTGGGCGAGGCTCGTATCTCCTAGTTGCATGTTGTGTGTATGGTATGTGGTAGTTCGAGGAAAATTCACTAAGCTTCGTGCTTACGGTTTTCAGTTTTGATTTCAGGTACTTCTGGTAGCAAAGGGAAGAGGTCGGGATGACTGTATTGCACACACCATGATGCTTAGCATGGGATGCTTACTCTGATATATTTGACATATGTTTTGATATGGATATACCATTTATGATGTTGACATATTATGAATTATGTTTTGATGACATGAAGTTGATAACTATGGTTTATTTATGATTTAAAAATGAAAATTCTGGTCCATATTTTATGAATGTTACAGTTTGTATCTCTTGCTCTTAGCAAGAAGTTTCGGGATGCTCCGCGGACTTTGGATTCCCCGCTTGAGGTTGAGATTGTGGATGACCGCATTGTGAGTGTTACGAGGGTATATCGGGGCTGTGTCCTGAATATGTTTGGGGAGAGGTTTCGTGTTGACCTGATTCTGATACCGTTGCGAGGACTTAAGGTGATCATCGGGATGAACTGGTTGGGGGCCAATGGGGCCATGATAGATTGAAAGAGCCAACTGGTGAGGGTTTGAAACCCAAGTGGCGGAGAACTGGATATTTATGGGGAGAGGCCTCGCAAGAGCCAACCATCTGTTCAGCTACGAGGGCTAGGAGACTTCTCCATCATGGTTTTTTTGGGATTTTTAGCATACATCTCCAATACGAGGGTTGAGACCACGAAAGATTTGGCCATTTTAATGGTTGTAGTAGATTTTCGGGATGTCTCTCTCGAGGAGTTGCCCGGGGTGCCTCCGGGGAGGCAGGTATAGTTTCACATTGATTTGGTGCCGGGTGCTGCTTCGATTAGCCAAGGCACCATACTGGCTAGCTCCACCTGAGATGCAAGAGCTATCTATGTAGCTTCAGGAGCTGTTGGACCGAGGGTTTATCCGTCCGAGTATCTCTCTATGGGGAGCACCGATCCTGTTTGTAATAAAGAAAGACAGGTTACACAGGATGTGCATTGATTACTGGGAGCTGAACAAGCTAACGTTGAAAGACCGTTACCCACTTCCGAGGATCGATGATTTGTCCGATCAGCTTCAGGGTGCAACTTAGTTTTCCTATATTGATATTCGATCTAGGTACCATCAGATGCGGATTAGGGATCACGACATACCGAAGACAACTTTAATGACTCGGTACGGTTACTACGAATTTGTGGTGATGCCATTCTGGCTCATCAATGCCCCAACAACGTTCATGGACCTCATGAACAGGGTGTGTAGGCCGATGTTGGATTGGTCTGTGATTGTTTTTATCGATGATATCTTGGTCTATTCTAAGACCATGGAGTAGCATGAGCAACATTTGAGGGAGGTATTAGAGACAGTGAGGACGGAAAAACTTTATGCCAAGTTCTTAAAGTGTGATTTCTAGTTGTGTAAGGTATAGTTTTTGGGGCACATCATCAACCAAGAGGGTATTCTGGTTGATCCAACCAAGATTGAGGCAGTAATGCGACGGGAAATACCAAAGAATGCATTTGAGATCCGCAACTTCTTAGGCCTAGCGGGGTATTACCTGAGATTTAGGATTTCTCCAAGATTGCAGTACCTTTGACTCGCTTGACTAAGAAGAATGTGACATTTCCGTAGGGCCCAGATTAGCAGTCA
This sequence comes from Lactuca sativa, assembly GCF_002870075.4. NCBI lineage: Eukaryota > Viridiplantae > Streptophyta > Magnoliopsida > Asterales > Asteraceae > Lactuca > Lactuca sativa. The sequence continues at coordinate 44,657,858 of NC_056623.2, forward strand.
GCTTTTGAGACCTTGAGACAGAGACTATGTGAGGCCCTGATTTGAGCACTACGCGAGGGGTTGGATGATTTGGCGGTGTATTATGATGCGTCTATCACAGGGTTAGCTGATGTTTTGATGCAGATGGGGCATCTGATCGCGTACGCCTCGAGGCAGCTAAAGCCTCATGAGGTGAACTACCCCACTCACGACCTGGAACTGAGGGTGGTGGTGTTTGCCCTCAAAATGTGGAGGCATTACTTATACGGAGTTTGGTGCACCATCTTTACTAACCACAAAAGTTTGAAGTATTTGATGGATCAACAGAACCTTAACATGCGACAGACGAGATGGTTGGATGTACTGAAGGATTATGATTGCAAGATTTTGTACCATCCAGGGAAGGTCAACGTGGTGGCTGATGCTTTGAGCGCATAGAGGAAAGTGCTCCAATCGGGAACGTTTGTTTGAGGATAACGATGAATTCTCCATTGTTGGATATGATCAAGGAAGCTCAGGTGGAGGGTTTAAAGAGAGAGAACTGGAAGATAGGGCGGATTTAGGGTAAGATTCCTTGTTTTTTCGAGATGGTTAGGGTCTTTTGACATAGTGTGGTCGGGTGTGGGTACCGTATCTGGGGGGGTGAGGAAAAATATCTTGGAGGAGGTGCACAAGTCCAATTTCTCGATTCATCCAGGGGCCACGAAGATGTATAGAGATCTGAGGATGAGTTACTGGTTTCCCTGCATGAAACAGGAGATCACATGGTTTGTAGATCAGTGCTTGACCTACAGGAAGGTCAAGGCCTAACATCAGAGGCCCCAAGGCAAGGTTCAGCCGCTACCCATTCCCGTGTGGAAGTGGAAAGAGATCACCATGGACTTCATCATGAAGTTATCGAGGATGGAGAGGGGGTGTGGACTCCATTTGGGTCATTATGGATAGATTGACAAATAGTGCCCCTTTTATTTGATCCCTGAGATTAGTTCTATAGAGAAATTAACAGATATTTATGTGCGAGAGGTGGTGGTCAGGAACGAAGTACCGGTATCGGTGGTCTCGAACCGCGATGTTCGATTCACCTCCAGATTTTGTAGGAAGTTTTGTTGGATTAGGTGTCTAAGCCCATAACTATAATTGGTATGTACTTGACCCGAGAGTAGCATGGTCCAATTGGGTTGCATATCATCAGGACAATTTGTTAGGATGGACTTTTGAGAAGAGGCTATTTATGATTTATTAATATATTATAAGTTCTAATATATTAATATGAAATCATATGATTTAATTAGTATTGATCAAGAGTTAGTTTGGAACTAATTTAGTGATTAAAAGAGACTAATTAAATCAATGGGGACTAATTGAGTAAATTAGTTATATTTATATGTGTTGGGCCATTGATCCATGATGGACTAAGTTTATGTATGGATACATCAAGAGTTGGGCTACATGAACCATCGATCATAAACCCATGGGTATGGGTTAGGGTTAACCAATGGGTATGGTTAGGGTTAACCCATGACCTTTGGAATCCCACATATAAATATGTTACTCCATAGCCAAAATTACCACTTATGATCTTGGAGTTCATATGGACAGTTTTGGTGTTTGAGGGTTCTCTCTCAAATGTCATCCTTTGTCCTAGGTGTGTTGTGATTCCATTTGAGGCATTTCATACTATTGGTGCTAAGCTCTTAAAGGCCAGATTGCAACAAGTTCTAGAAGCTACAACAAAGAGGTAATTCTACTATCCATTTCTATGATGTTTATGTTAGTTGTAGGCTTAAAGCTTTGGAAATAGTATTGCATGTATAATTAGAGAAAACATAGATCCAAAGCTTTTAGGGTTGTATGTGCACCATAGGATGTTGTAGTATACAAAACCCAACGGTGGTATCAGAGCTATGGGTTTTTTTCTTTTATATTTGATGCTTGTTTATGTTTTCAAAGCTAAAAAATTGTTTTTTTTTTTGGATTCTGTCAAGATCACCACGAGGTGGTCAAAATTACCACGAGGTGGTGACGAGCCTAGCAGATTTTTTGGATTTCTAGGCCTAATTTGGATTTGGATAATTACTATAAATTGTTTTGTTGATAAAAATTTGTTTTTTATATTATGAAAATAATTATCCTCATCCAATTACAATATAATTGTCAAAGTTTCAAGATTTATATTAGTTTATATGATTAGCTAATTTCTTGAAAATTGTTGATGTGAATTATCTTTAGTTATGAGTTTAATCTAGATCATAGAAAATTTATTTGATTATTGTGTTAATTGGAATATTTGATCTTAATGGTTTTTATGAACTCCATAACTTGTCCTCAAGTTATTAAAAATGAAGAGTTTTTTCTTTTAAAAGTTCATTAAAACTCATAGGTTATGGAAAAAATGAAAGGTCTTATTTTTTAAGAGTCATTTTAAATGGTTTTAATGTGTTCCATAACTTGTCCTCAAGTTATGGAACTTGAAAAGTTTTCCATAAAAACTTTATTAAACTCATAAGTTATGAAAATCCAAGAGTTTTGAAAAGTTTCAAAACTTGTCCTCAAGTTTTGGAATTTGTAAATGCAAAGTCTTACTTTGAAACATTTAGTTCCAAACCCTAGAATTTTAAGAGTTTAAAATTCAACCCTTATACAATTATAATATTATAGGTTTAATATTTATATATAAGTATAAGAAGAAAGTAAGTCTTACCGTTAGTAGGCCTCATTCACGAAGCCAATCTATAAGGGGGTATAAGGTTACAGCCTATTAAATGACAGTTTAATGGGTGTCCACTCTCACCCACCGCTTCCTTGATTAGTGAAGGGTCTTTAGCCGAACTGGTAGGATAGGACTCTAACTCTCCTTTCATTAAAAGTATAATGATAAATATAAAGTAACTAAACTTTTATTAAATTCCCAATCTTAGTTACTTTAGGAAAATGTGAATATGGTGCTAACCCATGAAATTGCACTTTGCACCTTGTTAAGTCGTTAGTGGAGCACGTGTGGTTAACCGGCACACTAATCTGGGACTGACAATGTGTGGAAAAGGGTAGCTTGATGTTAATCATAGATAAATGGAGCGTGTGTGGTTAACTGACACACTGATTAGGTGGTTGTAACATTGGATGTACCAAGCTAATTTGCATGGTTATTCACACCTTGTTTGTGATCCTCGGTATCCCAATCACAAGCTTGAAGGGCACAATCGAGATTTAAACATGCCATTGAAAAGTTCAATGAATCTTAAAGGATCTAGGAGTTTCAATCCAATTAAAACTTAATGTTAAATTTCGTTTTTCATGGTGGAAATTAGTAAATCGTCATTTGCCTATCTTCAAATATTTTATAGCTTGGATTACGGCATCCCTCTTGCAAGTTATAAAATATTGTGTTGGGTCCTAGCCTTAATATTTCATATTGGATGTTATATTAAGGACTTAAATAAACTAGTTTGAATTTCTCCCTCATAGATGTCTAGTTCAGACAACTATGGTCTTCCTTATCATTTTGGAAAAAGATTTCCTAATGAAGATGATATCCCACATGACGATCAAGGTGAACGATTAATCCCTTTGTACAGCATGAATGGGACTGAAAATCATACTTCACTTCCTCCACCTCCTTCAATTATTCTCCCTAACCCACAACTTCAAAGACTTGAAAAGTTCAAGGTCACTCAATCCCTATTGTCAAGCAAAGTCTATATGTGCTCATTTCTTGGAGATCAAGTTACATATTGACAGGCTGGGAGAGTTGGGTGTCGAAGTTTTGAGGAAGTTGGCTATTGACTTGGTTCTTCAGTCACTCCCAGATGACAGATCACGACATGACCCTTATCGATCTTACCTATTTGCTTGATGCTGCTGAATCAGCAATGATTTAGAGCACTGGTAAAACAAATTCGATTGGAAGATCTACTTCCCAAGTTTCCATGGAAAAATCCAGAATTGATTTCTTCTTCTAGGAGAGATAAATTGGCTAAAGTCAAAAAGTTTGAACTTAAGAGAAAGTTCGGTTCTGGGATTGTTTTTGCCAATAAAAGGGACATTGGAAGCGAAGCTGCCTAACTACCTCAGAGATCTAAAAGATAGTAAGTCGAAATGTTTTACTCTACTTCAGGTAAGTCCATTATCTAACTCTATTAAGTTCCTATTTGGAGATTATTAATAGATGATGTAAGGTAATTACATTTTGATTTTTTTGTAGAATTGAAGAAAAGAAAGAAAGCTTAAAGAAAGAGTAAGCTGATTCTGATCGTGAAGAGATGGATTTCGATCGCATGGTTCGATGATCAGAATTTTGAGCTGCTGCTTAAGAGTTACGATATATTGCTTAGCAATAGATAACAACAAAGTTTATCATATGTATTTGCATTGTAAGATAAGTTTTTCCATAATTTTTTAAAATAAAAGGAAAATTTTTTGATTTTATTTATTTTAAGTATCCTTACAATGGCATTTGTGAAAATTGTTGTTTATATGTTTCCATTGATAGCAATGTTGGAATATACATTTGATTCTTTCGTTTGTGGTAGTGTCACAATTTACCAAATAAGGAAAGATTCTCATCAACCAAGTTTCAGTTGGATAGAAACTTGGAATCATGCTAATTGCATAGTATGATGAATGAGAACTTCATCTTTGGGAAATTAAGACTAATTCCTTATTCACATGTATATGTGAGTCAAGTGAAGGACTAGGGGATCGGGTACACTTGGTTGTGTGCTGGTCAGGTCCACCACAAAGAACAATAAGACTATTCGTTATGTTTTACTAAAGTTTAGTAAATACGGTTATGCTTACAAGTTTAAGTGTAATTCTGAATCATTGATAAAGTTTCAATGTTTCACAGAATGAATAAGAAGAATCAAATTAGGCAGAAAGATAAAAGTTTCTCCAATCTGAAAAGATGGGAGAGTACTTGAGTATCTTGTTTTATGATTATCTTAGTGATTATGAAACCATATCACAGTTGATCCTCTAAGGACATCTTAGTGGATTTGTATGGCTAAGAAGAGGAATCGTGAATTGTTGAAATGGTAAAATCAAAAGATAAATCATACTTCGTTCCAAAATCAAGTCTTAGAGTCATACTCCAAGTTTGAGCCTTGAGTGACGTAATCTTAAGAAAGCGTTATAACACTTATCCAATGTAGAGTATTTGTACATTTGAAATCGGTAAGTTGTGATGTTTTGGATAAAACAAAAAAAAACTAAGACCGATTGTGTGAAGTGTTTATCTTGATAAGAAACTGCACTAACTCTTGAATATTTGTTTGTCAAGGAATGGTTCTTAACAAAGTGAATCTTATACGTCAAGAGGTCAGAGGGAGTCTTAAAGATCTTGAAAAGTTTCAAGAACTAATCAAGAGTATTGTTAATCACTAGCCCACAACTTGAGGTTTGTAACCTATTGTGTTGACATATTCTTATTTCTATGCCTATTCCAGTTAAAGTTGAGAATGCTTCTGAGTTCTATGAGTTCTCAATTGTTTGCATAATAAGCTGGAAGCAATGGTAGGCCTTATGCTGCCAGGTGGCAAAAAATTAAGATTGAACAAGTTCAGTACATATGAGTTTGGGTTTGTCACTAACCTTGTCTTGTGATTATAGTTTCGACAAATTCACATGGATAGGAACACATATACCATAAAAATCTAAGTTTCATAAGGTTTCATTCCGCTTCATGAAAGTGATTGTGAGAAAACACTTTCACTAAGTATATTTTAAATAGTTAGCAATTGTGATATTTGCATTTCTCAAATTCGATTATGATTATAACATCCATCTTCATAGTTCGAATTGTGAGAAATGATAAAGGTCTAAACAATTGAGACTGTGATTACGACATCCCTCTTCATAGTCTTAAAAATGTTTAGACACACATGTGTGCTATCTAAGGAAAGGTGTATGAGTCTGGGAAGCATAGATAAAGTCTTATCGAAGCATCTTGTATCAGAAATCTGAACTTTGGTAAGAAAGTCAATAAGTATTGATTTCTAGAAGTCCAGCTGATTTGCAGGGTTTGAAAAGTTGTTTTGCTATAATTAAGGGAGAGGAAATTATACTTCATTCCAATTCTAAAAGCTTAGATTGAGATTTTAATCAAATTTAGTCATATATATATATATATATATATATATATATATATATATATATATATATATATATATATATATATATATATATATGAATGTTATGTCAGAATGGTTCAACATAAGGAAATTCTATATATGGAAATGTTAATTGCGTTCTCAAAATTCGATTATGATTACGACATCCCTCTTCATAGTTCGAGTTGTGAGAACATGGAAAATAGCAACATTATAGCAAAAGACTGGTCTAGTATCATGTCTTTATGTGAAACATTATGAATTGTATCCCATATGCTTCGGGTATAGGATCAATTGCATATGCTATAATATTTATGTGTTCTGAATTTTCCAAATGCCTAGGGAATTAAGAGGAAAAAGGATGAGAACTGTATATGACTAAAATGGTTAAGCAATTGTCGAGGACAATTTGAGGTTTACAAAAGATTGGTTGCTCAGGGACAGTTGGAAGTATAGTGTTAATTTTGGAAGGACCAAATTGACATTATCTGAAAAGAGGCAACTCTTGTTCAGAAGTGATAGTCAAAATGGGAATATGGAAACGTTTCCATAAGTGGAAGTTATTCTTTAAATTTGTGTAAGATTAGAAAACTTAATGCAAGAAGGATGTTCAAAGGAACGTACTTTGAATGTGAGACTTCGTTTCAATGGAAATGTTCTCCATTGGAATACTTCGTAATGTATGTTGCCAAGTCTTTGTGACCTTTGTGCATAGTCATTACGAAAGGATCATTGCATATAAGTTTAGAATCTAACAGACTATAGTAAATGGCAAGAATTTGGTTTTCTTACATTTACGGTCAGGATTTGGAATTGTGAAATGAGCATCATTGAAATGTTGCCAATTGATTTATCTCACAAAGAAAGGACCATAGGTAAACATAGTTTGCATGCTTGAAGCATGACATAACTATTGCTTTAAATCAAGTATTAAGTTAATTATTTCAAACATTATACAATGAATAATGAGTAATAAATATAGCGATTAAATAAAAGGTGTTTTATTTCTCTCAAAAATTTTGGGGCCATATAGGATTGGTATTATTCTTGTGTTTCACTTTGCATGTTTTGACTTCCGGAATAACTAGGTTATTTAAACTGTCCACAGTCGATCATACTTTGGAAGTAGGTATTGAGGCAAGACTGTCGTGAATGGGTCTGTAGTTTTTCTAGGTGTTTTAGAAATAGGTGCAGTGTTCGTGAATACTTCTGGAATAAGATTCGAGTATTGGATTAAACCCACACTCATTTGTATCACTTCATGGATTTTATCACGAGTGATCATGAGACAATAATATATTATATTCATGAAATGGAGAGATATGAGTTGTAGTTTACAAGTCGATTGCACATTGATAATGTGGAAACGCACCAATAACTTGGTGTTATAAAACACATTTTTGTGTGTGATTTGATGAGTAAATAGATCAAGTGTATGAGTTAAATTTTATCCATTCCTTTTACCCTTAACGAGATAAAAGTGATATATGTGGGCCCCTTGATGATTTAGTGATGACAACCCTAAGTGCTTGGCCAACCTGGATTGATTTGATTTGTTCAATTAGTCATTCTTCATAAATCAGAAATCAAGAAACAACAGATGGACAGAGAGAATGATTATAATCAATGTCTCAGTCCATATGATATATAGAATGGAGGAATATATGATCCCTTATCTAATAGACGCGTTATTGACTAGGTCAAAATTCGACAACGACTTTTAAGAGATACGATTGCTAGTCGGGTTTTGGAGTCGTACTTGCTATAATAGTTATTAGACTTATCCAAGTGGGAGATTGATGGATTAGGTGTCTAAGCCCATAACTATAATTGCTATGTACTTGACCCGAGAGTAGCATGGTCCATTTGGGTTGCATATCATCAGGACAATTTGTTAGGATGGACTTTTGAGAAGAGGTTATTTATTATTTATTAATATATTATAAGTTCTAATATATTAATATGAAATCATATGATTTAATTAGTATTGATCAAGAATTAGTTTGGAACTAATGTAGTGATTAAAAGAGACTAATTAAAATCAATGGGGAATAATTGTGTAAATTAGTTATATTTATATGTGTTGGGCCATTGATCCATGTTGGACTAAGTTTATGTATGGATACATAAAGAGTTGGGCTACATGAACCATGGATCATAAACCCATGGGTATGGGTTAGGGTTAACCCATGACCTTTGGAATCCCCCCCCCCCCACACACACACACACACATATATATATATATATATATATATATATATATGTTACTCCATAGCCAAAATACCACTTATGATCTTGGAGTTCATATGGACGATTTTGGTGTATGAAGATTCTCTCTCAAATGTCATCCTTTGGTCTGGGTGTGTTGTGATTCCATTTGAGGCATTTCATACTATTGGTGCTAAGCTCTTAAAGGCCAAATTGCAATAAGTTCTACAAGCTACAACGAAGAGGTAATTCTACTATCCATTTCTATGATGTTTATGCTAGTTGTAGGCTTAAATCTTTGGAAACAATATTGCATTTATAATTAGAGAAAACATAGATCCAACGCTTTTAGGGTTGTATGTGCACCATAAGATGTTGTAGTATACAAAACCCTACAAGTTCCACGAGGAACTGGGCACACGGTTACACTTCAGGACTACGTACCACCCGCAGACAGACAGCCAGAGCGAGTGGACGATCTAGATACTCGAAGATATGATACAGGCATGCGTATTGGATTTCGAAAGGAGTTTGGATACATACCTCCCACTAGCATAGTTTTCATATAACAATAGTTATCATGCTAGTATCGATCGAACCACGTATGAGGTGATGTATGGTCGGAGGTGCAGGACTCCCGTATGTTGGGGGAGGTTGGGCACCGAGTCATGGGAAGCATCGAGGTGGTGCTTAGACCACCGAATTGATTCAATAGACACAATATAGGGAGCAAGTCGCGTAGAGCCATCAGAAAAGTTATATTGATCGGCGTCGCTCGGATCTCGAGTTTTCTGGTGGGAGACTTCGTTTTTCTGAAAGTGTCACCACGGAAGGGTGTCATTAGGTTTCAGAAGAGGGGTAAGCTAGGGCCCTGGTTTATTGTCCCGTTCAGGATTTATGCCCGGGAGGGCAAGGTAGCCTATCTTTTGGACCTACCGGTTGAGCTTAGTTAGATCCACCACACCTTCCACGTGTCTCAGCTTCGGAAGTGTGTCGCTTATGAGGCCAGAATCATTTCCTTGGATGATATTCAGGTTGATGAGAACTTGTATTACGTGGAAAAATCTATAGCGGTTCTGGATTGGAAAATCAAATCCCTACGGAACAATGAAGTGAGGCTCGTTAAGGTGTAATGGCAGCACCGAAGATGCTCCGAATGGAACTGGGAGCTAGAAAATGAGATGGGGAAGCATTATCCGGACCTTTTTGCATCAACAGACTTCGAGGACGAAGTCTAGTTTAAGTGGGGGAGATTTGTAACTCGACGAAGTCCAGGCATGAATTCATTATAATTTTTTTTAAGTATTGGAAGGAGCTCGATGAGTTGGGAGGCTCCAACTCGACGAGTAGGAAGCCTTCCAGCCGCGTAGATTGGAAGATCTACTTGACGAGTTGGGGAGCCCCAACTCGACGAGTTGACGCTGAAAATGAAAACCCTAATTTTTCGGGCATTGTACCTTATTTAAAGGGATTAACCTCTAGGGATGGCCTCCTTACTAGCTTCCTTGCCTAGAGAAAACCCTAGAATCGCCTCCCCCTCTTGTTCATTGAATTTTTTGAGTGTTGAGTGATTGTTTGAGATCTTTGAAGGAGGGTTTTAAGAGAGAAGTATCAAGCTTGGATGAGTGAACTTGGATCCAGAAACTATACATCAAGGGTTAAATCTTTGAGGTATAAAGTCATAACCTTGACATGTAGGTTATTAGATCTCGTTTTTGAAGTTTAAGCATGATTTTGGGATCTTGGGTTGAGTTGTCCAAAAGAAATAGATCCCAGGGGTTGTCAAGCTAGATCTAACCCCTCTATGGTATCTTGAGGCTTAAAGTTGCAAACTTTAATGGCCTCCATGTCCCATTCATGCAATATGTTCATTAGAAAGCCTAATATGGACCCTAGAGATTGTTACAAGTATGCATCGACTTAAAGATATAAACTTTATGTGATTTTGCCACCTTCGGACATCAGATCTGTGTTTTGGGACGTTTGGATGAGAATTTTCGGGCTTAATGGGTCAAGACCTTCAGTAAAGGAACTAGGGTTTGGCTTTAGAGATTATTAGATGGTCCTTGGGGGTAAAGTTGGAAACTTTACCCTTCTATGCATCTCTATGGATGGGGATCTAAAGTTTGGAACCTTTGGATTCAAGAAAAAAAAGCTTAATGCATTAAGTGGGTTGACAGACTAGAGAACTCGACGACTTCATAGGGGAACTCGACGAGTTGGGTTGGCGTTAGCCCAATTTTGTTAGAAATCGGAGGAACTCGACAAGTTGGATCGCAATATCTCGATTTTGACTTGGGTAGACTCGATGGGTTAAAGGGTAACTTGACGAGTTAGGTCAACTTAGAGCGTTGACTTTGACTTTGAATTTGACCTTGACGAGGGTTGACTTTTGAGGGTTTGAAGGGTTGTGTTGTATCTAAGGAGTTGTTTATAATCATGTAAAATGACAGATCTGATGCTTGGAGCTTGGATATATTCAACTACGGTTTGCATTTGAGGTGAGTGTCCTCACCATACCAATGGGTCGAAGGCACCAAGGTCGGCCCATGTTATTTAGTTAGGATGTTTATTGCATACGTGCTATGAGTGTGTTAGGTATTTATGTGAAGACCATGTGGGGGTTCCCATGGCAGTGGACTAAGACCATGTGGGGGTTCTCATGGCATTTGGTGTAAGACCTTGGAGGGTTTCCATGTCAAACTAGTATGTTTGCATGTTTAGCTTATATGACATTTCCTTAGTTAGTTAAGACCATGTGGGGGTTCCCATGGTAGTTAGTGAAGACCATGTGGGGGTTTCCATGGCAGTTAGTGAAGACCATGTGGGGGTTTCCATGACAGGTAGTTAAGACCATGTGGGGGTTCCTATGGCAGTGAACTAAGACCACACGGGAGTTCCAGTGGCACCCGATGTAAGGCCTTAGAAGGTTTCCATGGCATCCTTATATGTTTATATGCATGGCTTATGTAGCTTATATGGCTGATATGGTTTATGTGATTATGTGGATTGTGTAGGGTATGTTATGGGGAACTCACTAAGTGTTAGCTTATAGTTTGTTGGTTGTTTTAGGTACTTCAGAATCTAAGGGAAAGAGCCCGGCGTGATGGCGCGGCATGCACTCTCCGGCGTCTTTATTGGGGACACTATGATATTATGAATAAACTATCTGATGTTCTGGATTTTGAAAACAAATGTGGTTGGAATTTTATATTTTATGGAAATGATTTCGTTACTTCAAATTGAAAAATTTTATTGTAAATTTGGGATGTTACAATTGATAAATTGAAATATCGAGATTTGGGCTCAAGATGAACAGTGATCTAATTTGGGCTCAAATAATGAATTAATTGATGAATCAATTAATTTCGAGTTTGAGAAAACGATTTTAATTTTCATGTTTGATCTAAAAAAAATAATTGGCTCATCAAAGGGGTTTAAAACGAATTCGATCCAATGAGACAAATCGATCAAAAATGTAAAACGAAAAGCACGAATCAAAATCATGGACATCTACCATTTGAGAATTTGAGATACCTTTTTGACGACCCACGATGCGTGTTGTACAACTCGTTCTTCGTGTTCTTCAACGATCTAAGAACATCTTCACAAGAACCGTCATCACTTTTGGGTTTTGACTTCAAATTGATTGCAACATATTGAGATTGTTGCTTTGGAACCCAAATCTTCTTCATGGATTTCGGCTTCACAACAACATTTGATGATTTTTGTGAATAAACCCGCTTGTTTTTACGTTTGATCTTCTTTTTTTCTTTTTTTTTTTTCTTTTTCATCTCCTTGGAACTTGAAGATTTTAATTCATGAACAAACCCATTTTCCACAACTTCAACTTGACAAGTTTGGATCATATCTTTTGGTGTTTGATATTTGTGAATTTCTTGTATTACCGACTTTCGATAAAGAATCATTCTTTCAAACGAATCACAATAACACAAAATATCATCGGTTTGAACTCCAATTGAGCAAAAAAACTTTTTCATCTTCATGAGAATCATCTTGCATCTTCTTACTATGAACTTTAAGAACATCAAGAACATCACACTGAACTCCATAGTCTTGAACTTTAATATACTTAAGAACATCAGTTTTGCATGTGGTTGTGTGTGTATGTTTGTGTGTTTTTGGGGGTTGTTGTGTGTGTGTGTGTCTACTTGTGTGTGTTTGTGGGGGTTAGTGGGTGGGTATGTCTGTGTGTGTGTGTTTGTCGAGGTGAGGGTGAGCTTGGGAGTGAATGTGGGTAGGTAGGGGTGTGGTGGGTTGGGGGTGTTAAGACGATGGTAGGTAGAGGTGGATGGGAGTGGGAGTAGGTATGTGTTTATATTAAAAAAAACAAAATAAATGGAAATAGAAAAATATGGAACACAATTATTATCGGTTTTCCAAAAATTTCCACCTCTTTGTAATTTTAGAAAACGAAAAGTTTCATTCTCCGTGAAAAATTTACAAAAATAGACGAAGTAAATACGTTTTCAAAATTCTCATTTTTCTTGAATTTTTTTTTCCAGAAAATGGTCCGTTTTCTGTAACTAAACGCACCCTAAGTTTCCACAAAAAACATAATTAACTTATAAGTTCAAAACATGAAAAGTATGCACAATATTCAATTTTCCATTCAAAACCTATAAAAACTTCTAGATATTAGTCACAACCAAAAAAGTAAACAGTAAACCAGTAAAAATTAAAATCCTAATGTTGTAAAATAAATTTTTTTATATACGTTTTTGTAATTTTTTTTATAATTTCTTTGATTTTTTAAAACAAAAAATCAAAAAAAGAATCAAGGGAGGTGGGATCGGATCGGATCCCGATTCTACGATCCTATAATTTTACTTGCGATCCTACCGGAGATACGATCCGTATACGTTCCAACTTATATTTGATATCTAGGATCATACAATCAAGATCGCGATTTTAACAAGCTTGCTGAACACGAATGAAATATAGTTAAAAGGATTATTCCAATATCATAAAGCGAATAGAATTTTTATGATAAATAAAATAAAATTAAAAATCTTCGAGAGTAATTAACAAAGTAAGGCAACAGCTAAGAATTAAGCATTAAAATCTTGTACACTGTCAACGCCTTTTGATATCTTAAGCTAAAAATCAATAAAAATGACAGCACCATGATAATACATGCATTACTTTTCTGATTCCTTTTTAAACTCCCCTATATTTTTCCTAACGTCCAAGATATTCAAGTAACAACACAATTTGATGCGCAGCTGCATTCCCTGACTAGTTTCTCACATTCTCATCCATTCATTCATTGTATTTCATCCAAGCTCCATATAATAAACAACCACTCCAGCTGCTGTAATCCTCCATCAAATAAAAAGTATAATATGGGTTATTGTTTTGACTTAATGCATGAACTTTCTGTTAGAGGATTAGGATCCAAATTCCTTTTAATTAGCTTCTTTACCATCCTCTTGTTCAAATGAAGGGTTCATCTGGTGAACTTTGATCAAACACATGGTTAAACTACATCGTCTACAAACCTGTTAGCCAGTCAACAACACACAAAAAGAGAAAGCCGAATTCTTATATTTTCGCCATTTATATTACTAATTAAACCTGTCACCTCACCATCATATGAAGCTTCATTTTTTTGCATGAAAACATAAAAAATTCAAGGAATATAAACAAAATCAATACATGTAATTGACCTGGCATAATTTTGGGTTTTGTTACATAATAAAGCCTTACCTACAAGAGTACAAGTAAGGCATGTGATATTGTATGATAACATCTTTCAGCCTTGAGTGAATGATACGAACCTGTTAGCCACGTTTTATTTAGCCATGTTTTCTTTTAATTAGTCAATTAGTCAAATAATAAGTGCTTATATTTAGGAGGCCATGAATCCATTATGCAATGCACGTTTCCATTTCTTAGTTAGTGTAGGTAGTATATTTATATTCCATGTAATTTACTTTTGAGGCATGAATGAATATTAAGAAAATTGCTCCAAACGATTCTCTGTCTTCTTCTTATTTCTTGGAGATTAACCTACTCTAACAGGTTTAATATCAGTGAAGCACAATGATTTTTAAAATCATGAGGCGATATTCTTATTTTGATAGTACAAGGCAACTCAGCAGCAACAATAGCACTAAATGATGCACTAATTCAAAACTGTATTCGGCCAATGACAGGAAAATAATTAGACCTCCAATTCCATCATTATTCAGCACAACATTTTGCCTATATTGTGATGCAAAAAAAGTGTAAGCAGCAACATTTTTGTCTCTCTCTCTCTCTCTATATATATATATATATATATATATATATAGAGAGAGAGAGAGAGAGTTATGTTCCAATGAGAACATTTTTCCTGTGAAAATATTTGAGAACATTTTTTAGGCTATGAGTTCAAAAAAGTTAGACTATTAAACACGAGCCACTTTCTTTTTTCTTTCTACTCGTCGACACAACGTCCAATTTTTGCCTCTACCCTCTCTGATCTTCAACAATCAATCTACCTTACCCCGATCTACAACGACATTTCCGCCTTCGCTAGTTTCACCGAAGACCCCTATCTCCAGGTTGTATTCTTCATGAAATCAAATACCTGTATCGATTATCATAGATCTAGATGTTAAGTTTTCTTATGCTATGGATGAATGACGTTGGATTCTGTTATGATTTTAATGCTGGATTTTGATTTGATTTTGATGTTGGATTTTGATTTGATTTTACCATCACCATCAACGAAGATCAACTTTAACTATCTCTTCTACAATTCTCAATTTACTGTGAAGTTAATGTCTACAAAAAAGTTCTATGAGAGCTTCCAGGTAGTATTTTTTTTCAAGTCTTTACATCTGCGTTTTTTCAACCTAAATTGACTCGATTTATCATGAAATTCATGAAATTAAAGCTTATAATGAACGACTAATTGAGTGGCTAATACTTGATTTCACATAAGATGTTTTATTTGAAAAATTCCGGTATATTTTCCTGTTGTTGATGGATTATGAACTTGCTTGTTCATTTGCTTGCTTTTGTGAGGAATTATGTGTACAGTTAGATTGTTTTTATTGAAAACAGTAAGTTCTATTGTTTTTTATTGAAAATAGTAAGTTCTAGGGGATGGATTGGATTCTATTAGAGAGTTGATTATCATTGTAAGATTTCATGCACACAAAGTGTTTGTCAAATTGTCTGAAAGAACCTAATGAGTGTAAAAGTAGCCTTTTATGTGAAAATCCTTAACTTTGAACCCTTATCAAGCTAAGCATTAAGGCTCTTATGTTAAATTAAATTTCACATCTCAATAGACTAATAAGTAACCAACAATCATGTTAAAAGTGATAAACTTAAGGCTTAACCATTAAGTACTTAATAGAACACCAAAAGTGACTTAAAAGCTATTATGATCAATTTTCCCAAATTTGTCCTCCAATTTCTAAAATTCGTGCAAGTCAATAGGAACACCTAAAAATCATGAGACTTATTTTTCTGGAAATATTATTGTGTCTGGTTTCTTCAAACTTTGAATCACATTTCAAAATTCCAAATCCTTGAGGGGTAAAATTGGCAATCTTCTCAGTTTGGTCCATGTTGTCACAGATTTCATGCATTGTCTTAAAAAAAAATCATAATAAATTCATCAAAACTCCAAATGCTAAAATTCAAAAGCCTATAGTTAGATAGGGATGTATAGTTTCCCAAATATAGAGGGTTTGATGTAATTCTTAGTAGATTGATACAGTTTATTCCAATAGTCTTGAGTGGTCCAGAATGTGACAGCTTAAAGTTACTAACTTGTAAATTTAATATAAAATCAACCAAAAATCATTAGAACAAGATCTTTATATTTCTGAAAAGATAAAATAGGGAACTTTACCATTATTATTTTATCGAAATTTAAGAATGGGTTGAAAGGTAAGAAAACAGAACCCAAAAGAGCGCTACAATCAAAGAGAAAATAAGAAAATATATACATAAGTTTTATAAGAGTAATACAACAAAGCACAAGCTAAATAATGGTATGATTGTTGTGTAGGTTCTCAGAAAGGAAAGGATCCATCTTGCTCATGCTAGCTAATTTTCAAGTTCAAGGAGGCGAGTTACACTAACTCTCCTATTATGTAGGCATTACTTGTTTTATGATATTGTTTATGTTTACCCTAATCCGGTAGAGTGAACAAGGAAAGGCAAAATGTACTTTGTTTTTTAGTGTGAAATGCAGACAAGATTCATTTCCACGTTCTTGATTCGTTAATTGTTCTCGTGTATGAAATCACATGTGATTATATGATCTAATCACATATGACTTATATGCACAAGATTCATTTTTGTGTTTTTGATTCAATAATTATTCTTTGTCCATATTAATCATATGTGATTAAATATATAAAATGACATATGATTAATTACATGAAAACAACTATTGAATTGAGAATGCGAATTTGAATCTTATTCACATAAATCATATGTGATCAGATACGTATAATCACATGTGATTAAATACACGACAACAACGATTGAATCGAGAACACAAAAATGAATATTGTCCACATAAATCATATGCGATTAGATACATATAATAACATGTGATTATGTGTATCTAATCACATATGATTTTTGTGGCTAAGATTCATTTTGCATTCTTGATTCAATAATTTTCCTTTTTTCCACTTTAATCATATGTGATTAATTACATTTAATCAGAAGTGATTATATGATTCTAATCACATATGATTTTATTTGGAAAAAATGAATCTTGTCTATATAAATCATATGTGACTAGATACATACAATCACATTTGATTATATACATGATAAAAAAATATTGAACCAAGAACACAAAAACAAACCATTATCCAAATAATCATATGCGATTAAATACATCTAATCACATGTGATTATATGAATCTAATCACATATGATTTATATGGACACAATTCATTTTCACTTTGTCGATTGAATAGTTGTTCTCATATATTTTATCACATGTGATTAAGTACATGAGCACAATTATTGAACCGAGAAGGAAAAAATGAATCTTGTCCACCTCAAATCATATGTGATTATATACATATAATCACATGTGATTAAATACACAAAAGCAATTATTCATTCGAAACCGCAAAAATAAATATTGTCTACATAAATAATATTTGATTAAATACATATAATCATACGTGATTATATGTATCTAATCACATATGATGTATATGGACAAAAAATAATGATGTATATATAAATCATATGTGATTAGATACATTTATCACGTAAGATTATATACATGAAAACAACTATTGAATCGAGAACACAAAGTAAATATTGTCCACATATATCATATGTGATTAAATGCATATAATCACATGTGATTACATATACCTAATCACATAGAATTTATGTGGAAAATATTTATTTTGGCGTTCTCAATTTAGTTGTTGTTCTTGTGTATTTAATTACATGAGATCATATGTATCTAATCATATATGATTTATATGGAGAATATTCGCTTTCACATTCTCGTTCAATAGTTGTTCTTGTACATTTAGTCACATATAATTTCTCTACACAAGATTCATTTTCACATTTTCGATTCAACAGTTTTTGTTTTTCCACATTAATCGTATGTGATTAAATACATACAATCACATATGATTAAATACATGAGAAAAAAGTATTGAATAAAAAATGTGAAAACGAATACTATCAATATAAATCATATGTGATTTGATACATATAATCACATGTGATTATTGAATTGAGAAAGAAATAATGAAATTTGTCTAAATAAATAATATGTGATTGGGTACATATAATCACATGTGATTATATGTAGTTAATCACATACGATTTATGTGGACAATATTCATTTTCACATTCTCAATTCAATAATGGTTTTTTGTCCATTTTATTCTTATTTGATTAAATACATTTAATCACTTGTGATTAAATATATGAGAACAACTACTGAATCAAGAACGTGAAAACAAATCGTGTCCATATAAATCATATGTGATTAAATAAATATAATCACATGTGACTGAATACACATGTGATTATATGTATCTAATCATGTATGGTTTATGTAGACATGATTTATTTTTGTATTCTTAATTCAATAGTTGTTCTTTTACCACATTAATCATATGTGATTAAATTGATATAATCAAATATGATTATATCAATTGATATATGATTTATATGGACATTATTCATTTTTGTGTTCTCGACTCTATAGTTGTTCTCGTATATTTAATAATATGTTAATATATGTATCTAATCACATATGATTTATATAGATAAGTTCGATTCAAATTTTTCCATATAAATCACATATGGTTAGATGCTTATAATCACATGTGATTAAATACGTGAAAAAATTATTGAATCTAAAACTCGAAAGTGAATTTTGTCCATATAATCCTATGAAATTAGATACATTTAATCATATGTGATTATATACATGAGAACAATTATTGAATCAAGAACGCGAAAATATATTTTTTTCTACATAAATCATATGTGATTAAATACATGAGACTAAATATTGTGTCGAAACATGAAAATGAATATTGTCCATAGAAATCATATATGCTTAAATACATTAATCACATGTGATTAAATACACGACACCAAATATTGAATGGAAAACGAGAAATGAATATTGTCCACATAAATCATATATGATTAAATACATATAATCACATGTGATTATACGTATCTAATCACAAAAGATTTATGTGGACAAACATCATTCTCGCATTCTCGGTTCAATAGTTTTTTGTGTATAATCACATGTCATTATATGTATTTAATCACATGTGATTATATGTATTTAATCACATAAGATTTATATAAACAAAAATGAATCTTGTCCACATTAATCATGTATGATTAAATACATGAGAAATTATTGAATCGACGCAAAAATAAATATTGTCCACATAAATCACATGTGATTAAAACATAAAATTTTTTGTTGAAGAGACAATGTGAAAATTAATCTTGTTAATATAAATCATATGTGATTAGATACATCCTACATATAATCACATGTGATTAAATATAAGAGAACAACTAACGAATCAACAACGCGAAAATGCATGTTGTTCACATAAATCATATGTGATTAAAACATATAATCAGATGTGATTATATATGTCTAATCACATGTGCTTTATGTGGATAATATACATTTTTTTATTCTCGTGTATTTAATCATATGTGATAAAAGGTATCTAATCACATATGAATTATTTAGACAAAAACAAATCGTATCCATGTAAATCATATGCATACATATAATCACATGTGGTGGTGGTGGTGGGTGGGGGTGTTAGTGTTGGTTTCGATTGGTGTTGATGGGTGGTGGTGGTTTTGGAGAGTGATGGGTGGGGGTGGTTGTGGCGGGTGGTGATAATGGGTGGTATAAGTGGATGGTTGGTGGTGGTGGTGGTGATGGGTAGTGGAAGTGGGTGGTGATGGTAGGTGGTGGTGACGGGTGGTAGTGATTGGTGGATAATCGTGGTTGGTGGTGACGAGTGGTGGTTTTTGTAGGTCAGGGTGGGGCTTGTGGTGGCGAGTGGTGATGATGGGTTGTTGAGGTGGTGTGGTTGTGGGTGGTGGTGCTGATAGTGATGGGTGGTGGTTTTGGTGGGTGGGTGTGGGTGGTGGTGATGATGGTGGGTGGTTGTGGTGGTGGTGAGTGATGGGTGGTGGTGGGTGGTGGGTGGTGGGTAGTGATGGGTGGTGGGTAGTGATAGGTGGTAGGTGGTGGTGGGTAGTGATGGGTGGTGATGGTGGGTGGTAGTGGAGGATGGTTGTGATGGGTGATAAGTAGTGGTGGTAGGCGGTGTTGGTTGGGTGACGATGATGGGTAGTGAAGGTGGATAGTGGTGGTGGGTGGTGATGCTTGGGTGGTAATGGTGGTGGTAGTGGTGGGTGGTGGTGGGTAGTGATGGGTGTTGGGTGGTAGTGGGTAGTGATGGGTGGCAGGTGGTGGTGGTTGGGTAGTGATGGTGGGTGGTGATGGTGGTGGTTAGTGGTGATTGGTGGTTGTGGTGGGTGGGTGGTGGTAACGGGTGGTGTAAGTGGGTGGTAGTCGTGGGTGAGGGTGGTTGTGGCGGTGGTGGTGGTGATGTTAATGGGTAGTGAAGGCGGGTGGTGATGGTAGGTGGTGGTGATGGGTGGTAGTAACTGGTGGATAATGGTGGTTGGTGGTGACAAGTGGTGGTTTTTGTAGGCGGGGGCAGGGCTTATGGCGGCTGGTGGTGATAATGGGTGGTGGAGGTGGCGTGGTTGTGGTGGTTTTTATGGGTGGTGATGGAGGTGGGTGGGGGTGGCGGGTGGCGGTGGTTGGGTGGTGATGATGTTGGGTGGTTGTGGTGGTGGTGGGTGATGGGTGGTGGTTGTGGTGGGTGGGTGGTGGTGATGGCGGGTGGTGGATAGTGATAGGTGGTGGGTGTTGGTTGGTGGTGGTGGGTAGTGATGGGTGGTGATGGTGGGTGGTGGTGGAGGGTGGTTGTGATGGGTGGCAAGTAGTGGTGGTAGGTGGTGTTGGTTAGGTGATGATGATGGGTGGTGGAGGTGGGTGGTGGTGGCGGGTGGTGGTGCTTGGGTGGTAATGGTGGTAGTGGTGGGTGGTGGTTATGGTGGGTGGGTGGATGGTGGGTAATGATGGGTGGTGGGTGGTAGTGGGTGTTGGGTGGTGGTGATAGGTGGTGAGGGTGGGTGGTGGTGGCGAGCGGTGGTGGTTGGGTGGCGATGGTGGGTGGTGATGGTAGTGGCGGTGGTGGTTGGTGGTGGTGGTGGTGGGTGGGTAGTGGGTGGTGATGGTGGTGGCAGGTGGTGGGTAGTGGTGGGTGGTGGTTAGTGGTGGGTAGTGGTTGGTGGTTGGTGCTGGTAGTTAGTGATTGGTGGTAGGTAGTGGTGGTGGGTGGTGAGTAGTGTTAGTTGGTGGGTTTTTTAATTGTTTGTAACAATTTTTTGATTTATATTAATATTATTTTATAATTTTAATTAAAAAATTGTGTGGTCCAAATTTGTTCTCAAATTTCTCGCAATAAAAAATGTTCTCGATTGAACGCTCCATTATATATATATATATATATATATATATATATATATATATATATATATATATATATATAGAGAGAGAGAGAGAGAGAGAGAGAGGATGGTACAATTGAGAAAAAAAAGATTGTGAATGGGGAATCATTCTCAGCCACACATTTATTTTCCCGCAAAACACTTAGGCGTACCGTCATAAATGGATAACGTATAAACATTTGTTTTCCAAACAAACATGTTTCCTTAAACTATGCTAATCATTACCTTAATATACACAAAAACATATTTTTTTTCGTTTTTTTTTATTTTTAGAAACCCATTATTATCGAAAAATTATTTTAAATATATCAAAATTCACAATTTTTTATTCTCTATAAATAGACATCCATATTGATATACTTTTAAGATAAAATAAAAAAAAAACTTTAGAGTTTCAACTCTCAAAATTCATAAGTGAATAAAAAAATCTATCAGATTTTTATTACACTATATTCGTTATTCACTTATGAATAAAAATATACGTAACTTTTTTTATAGTTTAAGTATTGTTTATATATATATATATATATATATATATAATATATATATATATATATATATATATATATATATATATATATATACATACATATACATATATATATATATATATATATATATATATATATATATATATATATATATATATATATATATATATGGAATAAATGACAAATTAAAGTCATGTGTTCAATTTACTATCTAATTTACATAAAATAGATTATTTTGTAAACATATATGAATGCCTCATTTTAAGCATAAACAGAAAAAATTATATCATTGGCTTATAATCAAGTTATGGTAATAATTTTTTCGGTCCTTTATTGTGTTTGGTGATGTTTATCATGTTCATTAGAATCGAGAATAGTGCAAACGTTTGTTGTTCTATACATGCATGACCCAATAGGGGCCAGTAGATCATATATATTTTGTAAAAAAATATATATGACTAGTCCAGTTAAGAGAAAATTGAAACTTTATTTATTATGGTTATAATAACCATTTATTTAGACATTTTACATCCTTTATATTCAACTCAACCAACCATTGGGGCTTGGATCACAACACCACCATGTTTATCAACAAATACCCAAACCCTGTTGCAACAAAAGTCTGTTGTATGGATCTCATTTAGTAACAACGGGACAGCTCTAACCTTGGTATTCGATTTCTCAATTGCCAAACAAGCTTCCTTTTCAGCCACCCCTAACAACTCTGGCCACTCTTGCCTCATACACACTTCGTTTGGTTGAAAACATGTTTCCAATGATTCACAAGGAGGAAATGGGGCCATGCTTTTTAGCTTATAAGTCTTTGAACAACTCCTTGACAAATAGATAAGTACCTCATAACGTCTATTTATAGTTAAAATTATATGAATTTCATTTATTGAACATATTTAATTAGAAAAGTAAATAATATATGTTGTAGTTGGTATTTGTTAACAAACTTTGAGGACCACAAATTTATTATAATTTAATAAATAATCTTACTCCATTCAATGGCCTCTTAAATATCATTTATTGGAGATTTGGTGTGAATTAAACGTCTTTGAGATTAACTCTCTCGGTCAGCTTTTATCTATATCACATGCTTATTTACAATCCCCGTTACAAAAGAAAATCACTCATGCCATAATTATGACCGCTTTATGGTTCATCTGGAAGGCAAGAAATGGAATAATCTTCAAATCGAGGATACCAGCTGAAATAAAAGCAAATGCTTTTCTTTGGATAAAAAAATAGAGGTCGAGGATTCTCTGTAATTTGGGAAAAATGATGTTTTTTCCCATTCATGATTCACTAATTGGTTGGGTGGGTGGGGGCTGGGAAGCTTGGTATCATTTGGCGTTATGTTTACTGCAGCAAGTGTGAGTTTGGTGTGTGTATCAGTTCATTAAGTAGATATAATATAGGCTTTTGCTGCAGTTTAAACATTTCTTAGGGGTGTGTTCTTTCGTGTTCATTGGGTTTGGGTGGGAGGGGTTTACACTTGGTGTTGTCGTGTGTTTTTTGATTTTATGGATATCGTTTTGGTGGTCAATTGAATCTCTTTGCATTGGGTTGCTGTCACAACTTGGCAGAATTCATATTTACAAACAATATAAATTGTTGGTCGATTATTCCCATGGATGGAATCATGGAAGATATTGGTGTTAATCGTTGTGTGTTTCCGATTTGTTGGATCTCTAATATTTATGTCAGAGATCGCATAGTGAAGACCTAATGTTTGATGTCGGATCTTTCTTCGTTTTTCTCTGTGCATAATGCTTTTGCTGCAGTATTGAGGTGCAATGTAATTACCCTTCTTGACTAACCCATGTTGGTGACTGAGTCTTTGAAGTATTGGACTTTCAGATTCTACTGGTCTTCCCTCTCCTTTCGTTTAAATTTGCTCTTCTGTTATGTTAAACACCATCTTCGTTAATTCTGCAATTTTATTTTGTTCGTTTTTTTCTGTTTATTTTGTTTTTGTTTTCCGGTACTCTTTGGTGGTCCAGCTACCCGCTGGTCGTTCTCAAATAAATTTCGTTGTTCAAAAAAAACATCATTTGTCACACACCCTCACACACACACACAGATATATATATATATATATATATATATATATATATATATATATATATATATATATATATATATATATATATATATATATATATATATAGGCTTAGGTATCCAAACCCACCAAACTATGTCGTTATATATATATATATATATATATATATATATATATATATATATATATATATATATATATATATATATATATATATATATATATATATATATATATATATATATATATATATATATATATATATATATATATATATATATATATATATATATATATAGGAGTAGGATCAAATGAGAACGCCTAAAAGGTTAAGAACGCGAGAACAATTATCAGCCAATCATTTTATTAGGGTATTTAAGTAAATTTGTATTTAATCTATTTTTTAATTAATATAATACAATTAATAATCAATATATTATCCATTAATATTTTCCTATAATTAAGGGATATTCCATAGTTATCGTTCAATGAGATATTGAATTGAAGATACGATTTCCAGGGATGATTTCGAGTATAGCAATCGGAATTTCATTCGAATTTTGTATATTGTTAATCATTTACGTTTGAAGATAACAACGCAGTATAACATTCGTGATTCAAATCAATATCGATGTCGGACTGTTTTGATTATAGTAGCGATGATACAGAAGATGATGATCAATATGGCGAAGAAGACGTCAACTGTAATGAATATGACGACGACGATTTCTATAAGTCTGATGATCAATTCGACGGAAGAAATCAAATTTCGGATTATGCTAGTGAATGTAAATAATGAAATCGTAATCAATATCTTGTAATTACAGTTCGTGTTTTTCAATAGTTATTGAATTGTTGTATATGTTGAATAAGACCGGAGTACATATTTGTATATGATTAGTCATATACGTTGCATGTATTAATTACGTAATGATGGTTTATATCACATATCGTTGTACTGGAGTCCCTCGTTGGTGATTTTTTCTTAAGTTTAATACAATGTTGATTAAGTTTGATAATCATTGGTGATTATGCGTTAATACGACTCAAATATGTAAACAATTCAACTCTGGTTACTGTTTCACAGACGTTTATTATGATTATAAAGTTCTTTACTTTATGTATACGTACTTCATAGAATTTTATATCAGGTTTTGCATGTCGCATTATTGTTTTTTGTTGTCTTAAAAAACAGGTACAAATCGAACTGATTCTGAAGAGGAATCATTCAATAGTAATGTTGTTGACTCTCCTGGTGGGAAAACCAAGTTGTGGAAACCTATTGTTCCTAAAGATTTTATGCCAGATGTAAATGCTATATATCAATCATTAGAGGAGGCGGTTGAAATGTATAAATTATATGCAGATAAAGCAGGTTTTGGTGTCAGATTAAATACAGTAACGAGGTTTGGTGACAAAACCATTAAAAAAAGGTATGTAGTGTGCAACAAAATGGGTAAAATACCTAACAGATCAACTGACACTTTGGAACCTGAGGGGAGTGGAAGGAATAAACGAAACTTAAACTTCAAAATTACGGACTACAAGGCATTGATAAAGTTTGAAAGGTTACATATGCAAACTAATGCGTGTAAAATATATGAGTTTGAAGAGAATCACAACCAACCCCTAGAGACGAAAGAAGAAAGACGGTATTCCAAACGTGCACGACGACTTAGTTATAAAGACAAGGAGTTTATAGTGCGTTCTTCAACATCTAACATCGGTGCAACAAAGGCACACAAGTTACAAGCTAGTTTGCAAGGAGGTTATGAAAACGTTGGCCCTGAAGCAATTGATTATAAAAATTTCAGAAGGAAGGTGGGAAACATTATAGGTGACAAGGATGCACAGCTGGTTGTTGACAAAATGAACATGAGGAAAGATGAGTTTCATAATTACACATTTGAGTATAAATGTGTTGATAGTGTGTTAAACGCAATGTTTTGGGCGGATGAAACCGATAAGTTATATTACAAGTAGTTTGGAGATGTGATATCATTTGATGCTACATTCCGAACAAATAAGTATACGCTCTTATACTCATTACACATTTTTTTTATTTAATTATGAATATTGATGTTTTTTTGACTTCGTAATCAATATTGAATCTGTTTTTAATTACCTTTTTGATACAGGTATGGAATGATTTTTGTGCCGTTTACAGCCATTGATAACCACAAACGTTCAATAAACATTGGGGCAGGTTTGTTAAGCAACGAGTCAATAGAATCTTATCGTTGGTTGCTCGAAGCTTTTTTGAAAGCACATGTAAAACACCCTCAATTAGTGTTAACAGACCAAGATCCAACAATTTACAGGCCGTTGAAGCAATATTTCCTAATTCTAATCATCGTTTATGTATGTGGCACATTATGAAAAAACTACAAGCCAAGGTGTGTATATTTTGGCCTATGTTAACACGAAACATGTTTTATTCAACAATGATTTACACATTTTTACATATTTTTAACAACGATTAGCATACATATTGTTTATTCATAGTTAAGAGAAAATTGCAACTTTATTTATTATGGTTATAATAACCATTTATTTAGACATTTTACATCCTTTATATTCAACTCAACCAACCATTGGGGCTTGGATCACAACACCACCATGTTTATCAACAAATACCCAAACCCTGTTGCAACAAAAGTCTGTTGTATGGATCTCATTTAGTAACAACGGGACAGCTCTAACCTTGGTATTCGATTTCTCAATTGCCAAACAAGCTTCCTTTTCAGCCACCCCTAACAACTCTGGCCACTCTTGCCTCATACACACTTCGTTTGGTTGACAACATGTTTCCAATGATTCACAAGGAGGAAATGGGGCCATGCTTTTTAGCTTATAAGTCTTTGAACAACTCCTTGACAAATAGATAAGTACCTCATAACGTCTATTTATAGTTAAAATTATATGAAGTTCATTTATTGAACATATTTAATTAGAAAAGTAAATAATATATGTTATAGTTGGTATTTGTTAACAAACTTTGAGGACCACAAATTTATTATAATTTAATAAATAATCTTACTCCATTCAATGGCCTCTTAAATATCATTTATTGGAGATTTGGTGTGAATTAAACGTCTTTGAGATTAACTCTCTCGGTCAGCTTTTATCTATATCACATGCTTATTTACAATCCCCGTTACAAAAGAAAATCACTCATGCCATAATTATGACCGCTTTATGGTTCATCTGGAAGGCAAGAAATGGAATAATCTTCAAATCGAGGATACCAGCTGAAATAAAAGCAAATGCTTTTCTTTGGATAAAAAAATAGAGGTCGAGGATTCTCTGTAATTTGGGAAAAATGATGTTTTTTCCCATTCATGATTCACTAATTGGTTGGGTGGGTGGGGGCTGGGAAGCTTGGTATCATTTCGCGTTATGTTTACTGCAGCAAGTGTGAGTTTGGTGTGTGTATCAGTTCATTAAGTAGATATAATATAGGCTTTTGCTGCAGTTTAAACATTTCTTAGGGGTGTGTTCTTTCGTGTTCATTGGGTTTGGGTGGGAGGGGTTTACACTTGGTGTTGTCGTGTGTTTTTTGATTTTATGGATATCGTTTTGGTGGTCAATTGAATCTCTTTGCATTGGGTTGCTGTCACAACTTGGCAGAATTCATATTTACAAACAATATAAATTGTTGGTCGATTATTCCCATGGATGGAATCATGGAAGATATTGGTGTTGATCGTTGTGTGTTTCCGATTTGTTGGATCTCTAATATTTATGTCAGAGATCGCATAGTGAAGACCTAATGTTTGATGTCGGATCTTTCTTCGTTTTTCTCTGTGCATAATGCTTTTGCTGCAGTATTGAGGTGCAATGTAATTACCCTTCTTGACTAACCCATGTTGGTGATGAGTCTTTGAAGTATTGGACTTTCAGATTCTACTGGTCTTCCCTCTCCTTTCGTTTAAATTTGCTCTTCTGTTATGTTAAACACCATCTTCGTCAATTCTGCTATTTTATTTTGTTCGTTTTTTTCTGTTTATTTTGTTTTTGTTTTCCTGTACTCTTTGGTGGTCCAGCTACCCGCTGGTTGTTCTCAAATAAATTTCGTTGTTCAAAAAAAACATCATTTGTCACACACCCTCACACACACACATGCACACACACACACTCACAGATGTATATATATATATATATATATATATATATATATATATATATATAGGCTTAGGTATCCAAACTCACCAAACTATGTCGTTTTATATATATATATATATATATATATATATATATATATATATATATATATATATATATATACTTTGTAGTTGTCCAATGTACTTATAATTTTACTTCTAACTAGATTTATTTTCAAGATTTTTATAAATTTAACATTTATCTTCCTCTTACATAATTTTCTATTTTAAGCATAGTATATATATATATATATATATATATATATATATATATATATATATATATATATATATGTATATATATATATATATATATATATATATATATATATATATATATATATATATATAGCCTGTAGGTGTTCGACAAAAACATGTGATGTAAGAGGAAAATAAAGTGAACTTTTAAAAATCTTAAAAGTAAATCAAGTTTGGAGTTGAAGTTTAAGAACATTATAATGAATATATCAAACAAAACTTTGTATTATGGTGGGTTTGGATACCTAAACTTATATATATATATATATATATATATATATATATATATATATATATATATATATATATATATATATATATATATATATGTATATATAGGGAATAATGAATATGTGGCTGTTATGTTCCTAAGCTTAGGTATATAACGTTTTAAACGACGTAGTTTTAAACAAAACAAATCCGGTTTCATTTTCTCTTAGTTTTGCTTTAATAGAATACCATTAAATTAAGTTCAATTATGGAATGAAAAAGATCAATTATATGTATATTTTTATTGCAAATAATTATTGAAGTTTATAAAGAAAATAAAAGACTAATATTTTTTAAGGAATATAACTCAATCGTTTTGTCTTTCACTTGAATAACTATATCCAATGATTTTGTTAAAAGCTTGATTGAGTTTTGACATTTTCTTCTTTTATCTTTTATTCTATTAGTTTCTTTTTAGAATTTAGTAAAGTTGATTAAATGGTCACGACTTTTAATGCTTTAAGTTCTTAAACATAATGAAAAAAATGAACATAAATTAGATCGATTTAGTAAGTCACGTGACCAAGGAATAATAGTAAAAGAGATATCATGATTAGTTTAGATATAAATGGATCAAAACTACATTGTTTGGAGGGTTCTATATATAAGATTAGGTACATGACTACCACATATTTCCTAAGCTTATATATATATATATATATATATATATATATATATATATATATATATATATATATATATATATATATGTTGTTTGTCCGTACAAAGCAGCTACGACGAATAGTTTTTAAACGGTGATTAATTAATTTCGGTGAATGGTGTTCTTACGTTTATAAGATCAGACCGTAGAACTCATTAATTATGAGGATAAAATTGGCTAAAAAAATCTTCTAAAGTCCGTAAATCCTTTTTCTTTATGTTGCAAAAATATATAAGTTCAAAACATGAAAAGTATGCACAATATTCAATTTTCCGTTCAAAACCTATAAAAACTTCTAGATATTAGTCACAACCAAAAAAGTAAACAGTAAACCAGTAAAAATTAAAATCCTAATATTGTAAAATAAATTTTTTTTATATACGTTTTTGTAATTTTTTTATAATTTCTTTGATTTTTTAAAACAAAAAATCAAAAAAAGAATCAAGGGAGGTGGGATCGGATCGGATCCCGATTCTACGATCCTACAATTTTACTTGCGATCCTACCGGAGATACGATCCGTATACGTTCCAACTTATATTTCATATCTAGGATCGTACAATCAAGATCGCGATTTTAACAAGCTTGTTGAACACGAATGAAATATAGTTAAAAGGATTATTCCAATATCATAAAGCGTATAGAATTTTTATGATAAATAAAATAAAATTAAAAATCTTCGAGAGTAATTAACAAAGTAAGGCAACACCTAAGAATTAAGCATTAAAATGTTGTACACTTTCAACGCCTTTTGATATCTTAAGCTAAAAATCAATAAAAATGACAGCACCATGATAATACATGCATTACTTTTCTGATTCCTTTTTAAACTCCCCTATATTTTTCCTAACGTCCAAGATATTCAAGTAACAACACAATTTGATGCGCAGCTGCATTCCCTGACTAGTTTCTCACATTCTCATCCATTCATCCATTGTATTCCATCCAAGCTCCATATAATAAACAACCACTCCAGCTGCTGTAATCCTCCATCAAATAAAAAGTATAATATGGGTTATTGTTTTGACTTAATGCATGAACTTTCTGTTAGAGGATTAGGATCCAAATTCCTTTTAATTAGCTTCTTTACCATCCTCTTGTTCAAATGAAGGGTTCATCTGGTGAACTTTGATCAAACACATGGTTAAACTACATCGTCTACAAACCTGTTAGCCAGTCAACAACACACAAAAAGAGAAAGCCGAATTCTTATATTTTCGCCATTTATATTACTAACTAAACCTGTCACCTCACCATCATATGAAGCTTCATTTTTTTGCATGAAAACATAAAAAATTCAAGGAATATAAACAAAATCAATACATGTAATTGACCTGGCATAATTTTGGGTTTTGTTACATAATAAAGCCTTACCTACAAGAGTACAAGTAAGGCATGTGATATTGTATGATAACATCTTTCAGCCTTGAGTGAATGATACGAACCTGTTAGCCACGTTTTATTTAGCCATGTTTTCTTTTAATTAGTCAATTAGTCAAATAGTAAGTGCTTATATTTAGGAGGCCATGAATCCATTATGCAATGCACGTTTCCATTTCTTAGTTAGTGTAGGTAGTATATTTATATTCCATGTAATTTACTTTTGAGGCATGAATGAATATTAAGAAAATTGCTCCAAACGATTCTCTGTCTTCTTCTTATTTCTTGGAGATTAACCTACTCTAACAGGTTTAATATCAGTGAAGCACAATGATTTTTAAAATCATGAGGCGATATTCTTATTTTGATAGTACAAGGCAACTCAGCAGCAACAATAACACTAAATGATGCACTAATTCAAAACTGTATTCGGCCAATGACAGGAAAATAATTAGACCTCCAATTCCATCATTATTCAGCACAACATTTTGCCTATATTGTGATGCAAAAAAAGTGTAAGCAGCAACATTTTTGTCTCTCTCTCTCTCTCTCTCTCTATATATATATATATATATATATATATATATATATATATATAGAGAGAGAGAGAGAGAGAGAGAGTTATGTTCCAATGAGAACATTTTTCCTGTGAGAATATTTGAGAACATTTTTTTAGGCTATGAGTTCAAAAAAGTTAGACTATTAAACACGAGCCACTTTCTTTTTTCTTTCTACTCGTCGACATAACGTCCAATTTTTGCCTCTACCCTCTTTGATCTTCAACAATCAATCTACCTTACCCCAATCTACAACGACATTTCCGCCTTCGCTAGTTTCACCGAAGACCCCTATCTCCAGGTTGTATTCTTCATGAAATCAAATACCTGTATCGATTATCATAGATCTAGATGTTAAGTTTTCTTATGCTATGGATGAATGACGCTGGATTCTGTTATGATTTTAATGCTGGATTTTGATTTGATTTTGATGTTGGATTTTGATTTGATTTCACCATCACCATCAACGAAGATCATCTTTAACTATCTCTTCTGCAATTCTATTTTTACTGTGAAGTTAATGTCTACAAAAAAGTTCTATGAGAGCTTCCAGGTAGTATTTTTTTTCAAGTCTTTACATCTGCGTTTTTTCAACCTAAATTGACTCGATTTATCATGAAATTCATGAAATTAAAGATTATAATGAACGACTAATTGAGTGTCTAATACTTGATTTCACATAAGATGTTTTATTTGAAAAATTCCGGTATATTTTCCTGTTGTTGATGGATTATGAACTTGCTTGTTCATTTGCTTGCTTTTGTGAGGAATTATGTGTACAGTTAGATTGTTTTTATTGAAAACAGTAAGTTCTATTGTTTTTATTGAAAATAGTAAGTTCTAGGGGATGGATTGGATTCTATTAGAGAGTTGATTATCATTGTAAGATTTCATGCACACAAAGTGTTTGTCATATTGTCTGAAAGAACCTAATGAGTGTAAAAGTAGCCTTTTATGTGAAAATCCTTAACTTTGAACCCTTATCAAGCTAAGCATTAAGGCCCTTATGTTAAATTAAATTTCACATCTCAATAGACTAATAAGTAACCAACAATCATGTTAAAAGTGATAAACTTAAGGCTTAACCATTAAGTACTTAATAGAACACCAAAAGTGACTTAAAAGCTATTATGATCAATTTTCCCAAATTTGTCCTCCAATTTCTAAAATTCGTGCAAGTCAATAGGAACACCTAAAAATCATGAGACTTATTTTTCTGGAAATATTATTGTGTCTGGTTTCTTCAAACTTTGAATCACATTTCAAAATTCCAAATCCTTGAGGGGTAAAATTGGCAATCTTCTCAGTTTGGTCCATGTTGTCACAGATTTCATGCATTGTCTTCAAAAAAATCATAATAAATTCATCAAAACTCCAAATGCTAAAATTCAAAAGCCTATAGTTAGATAGGGATGTAAAGGTTCCTAAATATAAAGGGTTTGATGTAATTCTTAGTAGATTGATACAGTTTATTCCAATAGTCTTGAGTGGTCCAGAATGTGACAGCTTAAAGTTACTAACTTGTAAATTTAATATAAAATCAACCAAAAATCATTAGAACAAGATCTTTATATTTCTGAAAAGATAAAATAGGGAAATTTACCATTATTATTTTATCGAAATTTAAGAATGGGTTGAAAGGTAAGAAAACAGATCCCAAAAGAGCGCTACAATCAAAGAGAAAATAAGAAAATATATACATAAGTTTTATAAGAGTAATACAACAAAGCACAAGCTAAATAATGGTATGATTGCTGTGTAGGTTCTCAGAAAGGAAAGGATCCATCTTGCTCATGCTAGCTGATTTTCAAGTTCAAGGAGGCGAGTTACACTAACTCTCCTATTATGTAGGCATTACTTGTTTTATGATATTGTTTATGTTTACCCTAATCCGGTAGAGTGAACAAGGAAAGGCAAAATGTACTTTGTTTTTTAGTGTGAAATGCAGACAAGATTCATTTCCACGTTCTTGATTCGTTAATTGTTCTCGTGTATGAAATCACATGTGATTATATGATCTAATCACATATGACTTATATGCACAAGATTCATTTTTGTGTTTTTGATTCAATAATTATTCTTTGTCCATATTAATCATATGTGATTAAATATATAAAATGACATGTGATTAAATACATGAAAACAACTATTGAATTGAGAATGCGAATTTGAATCTTATTCACATAAATCATATGTGATCAGATACGTATAATCACATGTGATTAAATACACGACAACAACGATTGAATCGAGAACACAAAAATGAATATTGTCCACATAAATCATATGCGATTAGATACATATAATAACATGTGATTATGTGTATCTAATCACATATGATTTTTGTGGCTAAGATTCATTTTGCATTCTTGATTCAATAATTTTCCTTTTTTCCACTTTAATCATATGTGATTAATTACATTTAATCAGAAGTGATTATATGATTCTAATCACATATGATTTTATTTGGAAAAAATGAATCTTGTCTATATAAATCATATGTGACTAGATACATACAATCACATTTGATTATATACATGATAAAAAAATATTGAACCAAGAACACAAAAACAAACCATTATCCAAATAATCATATGCGATTAAATACATCTAATCACATGTGATTATATGAATCTAATCACATATGATTTATATGGACACAATTCATTTTCACTTTGTCGATTGAATAGTTGTTCTCATATATTTTATCACATGTGATTAAGTACATGAGCACAATTATTGAACCGAGAAGGAAAAAATGAATCTTGTCCACCTCAAATCATATGTGATTATATACATATAATCACATGTGATTAAATACACAAAAGCAATTATTCATTTGAAACCACAAAAATAAATATTGTCTACATAAATAATATTTGATTAAATACATATAATCATACGTGATTATATGTATCTAATCACATATGATGTATATGGACAAAAAATAATGATGTATATATAAATCATATGTGATTAGATACATTTATCATGTAAGATTATATACATGAAAACAACTATTGAATCGAGAACACAAAGTAAATATTGTCCACATATATCATATGTGATTAAATGCATATAATCACATGTGATTACATATACCTAATCACATAGAATTTATGTGGAAAATATTTATTTTGGCGTTCTCAATTTAGTTGTTGTTCTTGTGTATTTAATTACATGAGATCATATGTATCTAATCATATATGATTTATATGGAGAATATTCGCTTTCACATTCTCGTTCAATAGTTGTTCTTGTACATTTAGTCACATATAATTTCTCTACACAAGATTCATTTTCACATTTTCGATTCAACAGTTTTTGTTTTTCCACATTAATCATATGTGATTAGATACATACAATCACATATGATTAAATACATGAGAAAAAAATATTAAATAAAAAATATGAAAACGAATACTATCAATATAAATCATATGTGATTTGATACATATAATCACATGTGATTAAGTACATGAGTATTGAATTGAGAAAGAAATAATGAAATTTGTCTAAATAAATAATATGTGATTGGGTACCTATAATCACATGTGATTATATGTAGTCAATCACATACGATTTATGTGGACAATATTCATTTTCACATTCTCAATTCAATAATGGTTTTTTGTCCATTTTATTCTTATTTGATTAAATACATTTAATCACTTGTGATTAAATATACGAGAACAACTACTGAATCAAGAACGTGAAAACAAATCGTGTCCATATAAATCATATGTGATTAAATAAATATAATCACATGTGACTGAATACACATGTGATTATATGTATCTAATCACGTATGGTTTATGTAGACATGATTTATTTTTGTGTTCTTAATTCAATAGTTGTTCTTTTACCACATTAATCATATGTGATTAAATTGATATAATCAAATATGATTATATCAATTGATATATGATTTATATGGACATTATTCATTTTTGTGTTCTCGACTCTATAGTTGTTCTCGTATATTTAATAATATGTTAATATATGTATCTAGTCACATATGATTTATATAGATAAGTTCGATTCAAATTTTTCCATATAAATCACATATGGTTAGATGCTTATAATCACATGTGATTAAATACGTGAAAAAATTATTGAATCTAAAACTCGAAAGTGAATTTTGTCCATATAATCCTATGAAATTAGATACATTTAATCATATGTGATTATATACATGAGAACAATTATTGAATCAAGAACGCGAAAATATATTTTTTTCTACATAAATCATATGTGATTAAATACATGAGACTAAATATTGAGTCGAAACATGAAAATGAATATTGTCCATAGAAATCATATATGCTTAAATACATTAATCACATGTGATTAAATACACGACACCAAATATTGAATGGAAAACGAGAAATGAATATTGTCCACATAAATCATATATGATTAAATACATATAATCACATGTGATTATACGTATCTAATCACAAAAGATTTATGTGGACAAACATCATTCTCGCTTTCTCGGTTCAATAGTTTTTTGTGTATAATCACATGTGATTATATGTATTTAATCACATGTGATTATATGTATTTAATCACATAAGATTTATATAAACAAAAATGAATCTTGTCCACATTAATCATGTATGATTAAATACATGAGAAATTATTGAATCGACGCAAAAATAAATATTGTCCACATAAATCACATGTGATTAAAACATAAAATTTTTTGTTGAAGAGACAATGTGAAAATTAATCTTGTTAATATAAATCATATGTGATTAGATACATCATACATATAATCACATGTGATTAAATATAAGAGAACAACTAACGAATCAACAACGCGAAAATGCATGTTGTTCACATAAATCATATGTGATTAAAACATATAATCAGATGTGATTATATATGTCTAATCACATGTGCTTTATGTGGATAATATACATTTTTTTTATTCTCGTGTATTTAATCATATGTGATAAAAGGTATCTAATCACATATGAATTATTTAGACAAAAACAAATCGTATCCATGTAAATCATATGCATACATATAATCACATGTGGTGGTGGTGGTGGGTGGGGGTGTTAGTGTTGGTTTCGATTGGTGTTGATGGGTGGTGGTGGTTTTGGAGAGTGATGGGTGGGGGTGGTTGTGGCGGGTGGTGATAATGGGTGGTATAAGTGGATGGTTGGTGGTGGTGGTGATGGGTAGTGGAAGTGGGTGGTGATGGTAGGTGGTGGTGACGGGTGGTAGTGATTGGTGGATAATCGTGGTTGGTGGTGACGAGTGGTGGTTTTTGTAGGTCGGGGTGGGGCTTGTGGTGGCGAGTGGTGATGATGGGTTGTTGAGGTGGTGTGGTTGTGGGTGGTGGTGCTGATAGTGATGGGTGGTGGTTTTGGTGGGTGGGTGTGGGTGGTGGTGATGATGGTGGGTGGTTGTGGTGGTGGTGAGTGATGGGTGGTATTGGGTGGTGGGTGGTGGGTAGTGATGGGTGGTGGGTAGTGATAGGTGGTAGGTGGTGGTGGGTAGTGATGGGTGGTGATGGTGGGTGGTAGTGGAGGATGGTTGTGATGGGTGATAAGTAGTGGTGGTAGGCGGTGTTGGTTGGGTGATGATGATGGGTAGTGAAGGTGGATAGTGGTGGTGGGTGGTGGTGGGTAGTGATGGGTGTTGGGTGGTAGTGGGTAGTGATGGGTGGCAGGTGGTGGTGGTTGGGTGGTGATGGTGGGTGGTGATGGTGGTGGTTAGTGGTGATTGGTGGTTGTGGTGGGTGGGTGGTGTAAGTGGGTGGTAGTGGTGGGTGAGGGTGGTTGTGGCGGTGGTGGTGGTGATGTTAATGGGTAGTGGAGGTGGGTGGTGATGGATGGTAGTAACTGGTGGATAATGGTGGTTGGTGGTGACAAGTAGTGGTTTTTGTAGGCGGGGGCAGGGCTTATGGCGGCTGGTGGTGATAATGGGTGGTGGAGGTGGCGTGGTTGTGGTGGTTTTTATGGGTGGTGATGGAGGTGGGTGGGGGTGGCGGGTGGCGATGGTTGGGTGGTGATGATGTTGGGTGGTTGTGGTGGTGGTGGGTGATGGGTGGTGGTTGTGGTGGGTGGGTGGTGGTGATGGCGGGTGGTGGATAGTGATAGGTGGTGGGTGTTGGTTGGTGGTGGTGGGTAGTGATGGGTGGTGATGGTGGGTGGTGGTGGAGGGTGGTTGTGATGGGTGGCAAGTAGTGGTGGTAGGTGGTGTTGGTTAGGTGATGATGATGGGTGGTGGAGGTGGGTGGTGGTGGCGGGTGGTGGTGCTTGGGTGGTAATGGTGGTAGTGGTGGGTGGTGGTTATGGTGGGTGGGTGGATGGTGGGTAATGATGGGTGGTGGGTGGTAGTGGGTGTTGGGTGGTGGTGATAAGTGGTGAGGGTGGGTGGTGGTGGCGGGCGGTGGTGGTTGGGTGGCGATGGTGGGTGGTGATGGTAGTGGCGGTGGTGGTTGGTGGTGGTGGTGGTGGGTGGGTAGTGGGTGGTGATGGTGGTGGCAGGTGGTGGGTAGTGGTGGGTGGTGGTTAGTGGTGGGTAGTGGTTGGTGGTTGGTGGTGGTAGTTAGTGATGGGTGGTAGGTAGTGGTGGTGGGTGGTGAGTAGTGTTAGTTGGTGGGTTTTTAATTGTTTGTAACAATTTTTTGATTTATATGAATATTATTTTATAATTTTAATTAAAAAATTGTGTGGTCCAAATTTGTTCTCAAATGTTCTCGATCGAACGCTCCATTATATATATATATATATATATATATATATATATATATATATAGAGAGAGAGAGAGAGAGAGAGAGAGAGAGGATGGTACAATTGAGAAAAAAAAGATTGTGAATGGGGAATCATTATCAGCCACACATTTATTTTCCCGCAAAACACTTAGGCGTACCGTCATAAATGGATAACGTATAAACATTTGTTTTCCAACCAAACATGTTTCCTTAAACTATGCTAATCATTACCTTAATATACACAAAAACATATTTTTTTTTTCGTTTTTTTTTTTATTTTTAGAAACCCATTATTATCGAAAAATTATTTTAAATATATCAAAATTCATAATTTTTTATTCTCTATAAATAGACATCCATATTGATATACTTTTAAGATAAAATAAAAAAAAACTTTAGAGTTTCAACTCTCAAAATTCATAAGTGAATAAAAAAATTTATTAGATTTTTATTACACTATATTCGTTATTCACTTATGAATAAAAAGATACGTAACTTTTTTTATAGTTTAAGTATTGTTTATATATATATATATATATATATATATATATATATATATATATATATATATATATATATATATATATATATGGAATAAATGACAAATTAAAGTCATGTGTTCAATTTACTATCTAATTTACATAAAATAGATTATTTTGTAAACATATATGAATGCCTCATTTTAAGCATAAACAGAAAAAATTATATCATTGGCTTATAATCAAGTTATGGTAATAATTTTTTCGGTCCTTTATTGTGTTTGGTGATGTTTATCATGTTCATTAGAATCGAGAATAGTGCAAACGTTTGTTGTTCTATACATGCATGACCCAATAGGGGCCAGTAGATCATATATATTTTGTAAAAAAATATATATGACTAGTCCAGTTAAGAGAAAATTGAAACTTTATTTATTATGGTTATAATAACCATTTATTTAGACATTTTACATCCTTTATATTCAACTCAACCAACCATTGGGGCTTGGATCACAACACCACCATGTTTATCAACAAATACCCAAACCCTGTTGCAACAAAAGTCTGTTGTATGGATCTCATTTAGTAACAACGGGACAGCTCTAACCTTGGTATTCGATTTCTCAATTGCCAAACAAGCTTCCTTTTCAGCCACCCCTAACAACTCTGGCCACTCTTGCCTCATACACACTTCGTTTGGTTGACAACATGTTTCCAATGATTCACAAGGAGGAAATGGG
The DNA here is from genome assembly GCF_002870075.4 of Lactuca sativa. Taxonomy (NCBI): domain Eukaryota; kingdom Viridiplantae; phylum Streptophyta; class Magnoliopsida; order Asterales; family Asteraceae; genus Lactuca; species Lactuca sativa. The sequence goes on from NC_056623.2 coordinate 44,697,050, forward strand.
GCCATGCTTTTTAGCTTATAAGTCTTTGAACAACTCCTTGACAAATAGATAAGTACCTCATAACGTCTATTTATAGTTAAAATTATATGAATTTCATTTATTGAACATATTTAATTAGAAAAGTAAATAATATATGTTGTAGTTGGTATTTGTTAACAAACTTTGAGGACCACAAATTTATTATAATTTAATAAATAATCTTACTCCATTCAATGGCCTCTTAAATATCATTTATTGGAGATTTGGTGTGAATTAAAGGTCTTTGAGATGAACTCTCTCAGTCAGCTTTTATCTATATCACATGCTTATTTACAATCCCCGTTACAAAAGAAAATCACTCATGTCATAATTATGACCGCTTTATGGTTCATCTGGAAGGCAAGAAATGGAATAATCTTCAAATCGAGGATACCAGCTAAAATAAAAGCAAATGCTTTTCTTTGGATAAAAAAATAGAGGTCGAGGATTCTCTGTAATTTGGGAAAAATGGTGTTTTTTCCCATTCATGATTCACTAATTGGTTGGGTGGGTGGGGGCTGGGAAGCTTGGTATCATTTGGCGTTATGTTTACTGCAGCAAGTGTGAGTTTGGTGTGTGTATCAGTTCATTAAGTAGATATAATATAGGCTTTTGCTGCAGTTTAAACATTTCTTTGGGGTGTGTTCTTTCGTGTTCATTGGGTTTGGGTGGGAGGGGTTTACACTTGGTGTTGTCGTGTGTTTTTCGATTTTATGGATATCGTTTTGGTGGTCAATTGAATCTCTTTGCATTGGGTTGCTGTCACAACTTGGCAGAATTCATATTTACAAACAATATAAATTGTTGGTTGATTATTCCCATGGATGGAATCATGGAAGATATTGGTGTTAATCGTTGTGTGTTTCCGATTTGTTGGATCTCTAATATTTATGTCAGAGATCGCATAGTGAAGACCTAATGTTTGATGTCAGATCTTTCTTCGTTTTTCTTTGTGCATAATGCTTTTGCTGCAGTATTGAGGTGCAATGTAATTACCCTTCTTGACTAACCCATGTTGGTGACTGAGTCTTTGAAGTATTGGACTTTCAGATTCTACTGGTCTTCCCTCTCCTTTCGTTTAAATTTGCTCTTCTGTTATGTTAAACACCATCTTCGTCAATTCTGCAATTTTATTTTGTTCGTTTTTTTCTGTTTATTTTGTTTTTGTTTTCCGGTACTCTTTGGTGGTCCAGCTACCCGCTGGTCGTTCTCAAATAAATTTCGTTGTTCAAAAAAAACATCATTTGTCACACACCCTCACACACACACACAGATATATATATATATATATATATATATATATATATATATATATATATATATATATAGGCTTAGGTATCCAAAACCACCAAACTATGTCGTTATGTATATATATATATATATATATATATATATATATATATATATATATATATATATATATATATATATATATATATATATATAGGAGTAGGATCAAATGAGAACGCCTAAAAGGTTGAGAACGCGAGAACAATTATCAGCCAATCATTTTATTAGGGTATTTAAGTAAATTTGTATTTAATCTATTTTTTAATTAATATAATACAATTAATAATCAATATATTATCCATTAATATTTTCCTATAATTAAGGGATATTCCATAGTTATCGTTCAATGAGATATTGAATTGAAGATACGATTTCCAGGGATGATTTCGAGTATAGCAATCGGAATTTCATTCGAATTTTGTATATTGTTAATCATTTACGTTTGAAGATAACAACGCAGTATAACATTCGTGATTCAAATCAATATCGATGTCGGACTGTTTTGATTATAGTAGCGATGATACAGAAGATGATGATCAATATGGCGAAGAAGACGTCAACTGTAATGAATATGACGACGACGATTTCTATAAGTCTGATGATCAATTCGACGGAAGAAATCAAATTTCGGATTATGCTAGTGAATGTAAATAATGAAATCGTAATCAATATCTTGTAATTACAGTTCGTGTTTTTCAATAGTTATTGAATTGTTGTATATGTTGAATAAGACCGGAGTACATATTTGTATATGATTAGTCATATACGTTGCATGTATTAATTACGTAATGATGGTTTATATCACATATCGTTGTACTGGAGTCCCTCGTTGGTGATTTTTTCTTAAGTTTAATACAATGTTGATTAAGTTTGATAATCATTGGTGATTATGCGTTAATACGACTCAAATATGTAAACAATTCAACTCTGGTTACTGTTTCACAGACGTTTATTATGATTATAAAGTTCTTTACTTTATGTATACGTACTTCATAGAATTTTATATCAGGTTTTGCATGTCGCATTATTGTTTTTTGTTGTCTTAAAAAACAGGTACAAATCGAACTGATTCTGAAGAGGAATCATTCAATAGTAATGTTGTTGACTCTCCTGGTGGGAAAACCAAGTTGTGGAAACCTATTGTTCCTAAAGATTTTATGCCAGATGTAAATGCTATATATCAATCATTAGAGGAGGCGGTTGAAATGTATAAATTATATGCAGATAAAGCAGGTTTTGGTGTCAGATTAAATACAGTAACGAGGTTTGGTGACAAAACCATTAAAAAAAGGTATGTAGTGTGCAACAAAATGGGTAAAATACCTAACAGATCAACTGACACTTTGGAACCTGAGGGGAGTGGAAGGAATAAACGAAACTTAAACTTCAAAATTACGGACTACAAGGCATTAATAAAGTTTGAAAGGTTACATATGCAAACTAATGCGTGTAAAATATATGAGTTTGAAGAGAATCACAACCAACCCCTAGAGACTAAAGAAGAAAGACGGTATTCCAAACGTGCACGACGACTTAGTTATAAAGACAAGGAGTTTATAGTGCGTTCTTCAACATCTAACATCGGTGCAACAAAGGCACACAAGTTACAAGCTAGTTTGCAAGGAGGTTATGAAAACGTTGGCCCTGAAGCAATTGATTATAAAAATTTCAGAAGAAAGGTGGGAAACATTATAGGTGACAAGGATGCACAGCTGGTTGTTGACAAAATGAACATGAGGAAAGATGAGTTTCATAATTACACATTTGAGTATAAATGTGTTGATAGTGTGTTAAACGCAATGTTTTGGGCAGATGAAACCGATAAGTTATATTACAAGGAGTTTGGAGATGTGATATCATTTGATGCTACATTCCGAACAAATAAGTATACGCTCTTATACTCATTACACATTTTTTTATTTAATTATGAATATTGATGTTTTTTTGAGTTCGTAATCAATATTGAATCTGTTTTTAATTACCTTTTTGATACAGGTATGGAATGATTTTTGTGCCGTTTACAGCCATTGATAACCACAAACGTTCAATAAACATTGGGGCAGGTTTGTTAAGCAACGAGTCAATAGAATCTTATCGTTGGTTGCTCGAAGCTTTTTTGAAAGCACATGTAAAACACCCTCAATTAGTGTTAACAGACCAAGATCCAGCAATTCTACAGGCCGTTGAAGCAATATTTCCTAATTCTAATCATCGTTTATGTATGTGGCACATTATGAAAAAACTACAAGCCAAGGTGTGTATATTTTGGCCTATGTTAACACGAAACATGTTTTATTCAACAATGATTTACACAGTTTTACATATTTTTAACAACGATTAGCATACATATTGTTTATTCATAGTTAATCTAATAAATTTCTTTTTTTTTAGGTTTCAGCTGTCACAACTGTAAATTTTGAGCCATGTAATCTATATATTCAAGTTAATGTGAATCAAAAACTTCAATCAAATACATCATGCAAGTACCACAAATAGTCATCAAACAATTGGAGACCCTAGAAGTTCTTGTTAAGTCTATTTTAGACTAGAACTTCCTTATTGGATCCCAATGGACCAATAAGCTTCCAATTGGACTATCATGGGCTTAGAACCCTAATTGGGCTCTAATTGGACCCACACTTATTTATTTTAACATTTTAGGTCATGTTGGGCCTATAATGAAATGAATTGAAAACTTTGAGCCATGAATAACCTAAACTAGTCCAATAAAAATATAAAAATCATACTACATTCTTTTAAGCATAAAACACACTCTAACTAACTCAAATATTGGGCTTAAGGACCAAAAGGCCCAAAAATCTTTTTTTTTCCTTCACATTCTCGGCCCAAAGGCCCAAACCCAAGAAGATAAGGGAGAGTTGACTTAAGTGTGCCACCTCATTATTGTCCATAGGGTATCCATGCAATATAGTCCATGTATCCATGCAACATCACTTCAAAATCACTTCTCCCTTCTCTCCTCTCTCACTCTCGGCCATACACACATACACCCACCAAAAATCTCTCAAACACTCTCTAGATCACTCAAGAACATCTCTCCCCCTCCATCCAAAATCTCGAAAATTAGGAAGCATTCAAGAAGGTTCTTCCACAAAAATCAACATCTAAGGTAAAGTTTTGCTTGGATCTATGATTTGTATTCCTTATTTATCAAACATCTCTTCCTAATCCATGCAAAAATCATGATCTTGCACTCTAGAAACCCCCATAATCTCGAAAAGTTCATCAAGGAGTGCAAAGGCCAAAAAACACTTCATTTCTTCCAATCTTTCTTCAAAAACCGAATCAACACCCCAAGGTGAGCTTCATACCCCCTATTTTCTGTTTTTATGAGTTTTGTGGGGGGGAATACAAGTGAAAGTGTAGATCTATATGTGTTTTGTATGCCTTGTATGATTTCCATGCTTATATGTATGCTTTTATGTGTTTTTATGTTGGATCTAGCCTTAAAACCCATCAAAACCGAGATATATCTTGTATTAAATGATTTTAGCTTCAAATATATTTCTAAACACAAAGTGTTTCAAGAAAAATGGCTAAGTGGTTTAGTAATAATTTTCTTTGGGTTAAAAACACAAATTTTGGGCCTAAAATGTGAAAAATGCAAAAATAAGGGCCCAAATTGACATTTCACAGATTCTGATGGATGAAGTGTGCCAAAACAGTTTCCATAAATAAATTTCTGGAAATATACTCATTTAGGGGATTAAAAACATAAATTCCAAGCTTAATGGGCTAAAAATGAAAATTTCGGCCCAATAAGGCCCATTATGCGAATTTTTCTGTTTTGGAGGGCCAAAACTGTAACTTTCTGTAAAAAAGTGGACTATAAGTGTTCCAAATCCTTTTCAAAGGTTTAAAATGCTTTCCAAATTTAAAAAGGACCAAAGTTGCAAAAGTTTCACAATTTGGGCCAAAATTGTCAAAGTTGCGAAAAGAAGGGGCTAAAACCGAGAAAATTGCATTTTCAGGGACTTAAACTGTTTTCTATGAAAAATATGCTGAAAAATATTAATTTCAATAATTTTTGGTGTTAAAATGTCAAGAAAAATAGTTTAAGGACCAAACCGGGAAGTATTTAATAAAAAGGGTTGAAAATGTAAATTTTACAAATAATGAGGGGCTGAAAACAGGAATATTTCAAGGCTAGTTCAATGTACACAATTTGATCAAATAATGGCACCGCGACTATCGACGAAATACAATACATTACAATACCAAAAGTCGTTGTTAAACGAATTGGCTCGGTCTCGAGCCAATAGAAATCTACAACTACTAACACTACGACACTACGATTCATACAAGTAACGTTTGGTAATACATTATACATGCGAGTGTGCACAGACGTCTAAGCACCATCTTTGGGCCCCACAAGTGTAAAATCTTGTTCGTTGAGCCTAGCTAGCCCAATGACCTGATCTTAAGGCCCGAAGACATTTTTTTTACGGAGTGTTGGGTTTTACCGACCCGACACAACGTAAATAGACTTTCAATGGCTTGTATACCACCGGTCCCCAAGGGTCCTTTGGTATTGCTAGTAAAGTCTACATTTCATGCGAGGCGGGTCGGGGACCCCTCGTACATTTTATCCCCAACCGGCTAATGGAGTTACCGGGGTCTTCGTGACCTCTTTCTCTTCGGATGTGGGACTACACCTAGTCCGGGCGATTGGATAACGCGATTAGTACTGACGACGCCTTCGGAGTCGTTAGTATAACTATAAACTAGGCGTTTGTGTAACGCGGGTTTGTAGTAAATAATCCTGCTCGAGAACCTTCCAACGTCGCCTGGGACTGACACTATACGCTACATAATGGTTTCAACGTAACTTCATGTAACTCAAGGAACTAGGAGAACATCGGGTTTTCCTAGGGTTTCCAATACATACAGATTTGAAAGGCATACATCTCAAATGAACATTTTTTTACAAGTATAGAAACAAACAAGCATACCTATGGATCTTCACAAACGTTTTCAAAAGCTTTTCTTTTCAGAAAATATCGGATTTTCTGGTGGTTTTTCAAACAGTACAAACATTCGATTTCAAACACTACTTATGAACTCACCAACATTTCATATGTTGACGTTTTTCAAAATACTTGTATTCTCAGGGAACCAGTAAATCAAGGGAAATCATATTCAGTGACGGTTGCAGTTTATTTATGTACGAATCCAACAATTTAATTTTTGGGAATGTAATGTTTAAACAATGTATGACATGTAAACACTGCTGGTTGTAATATATTAATGCACGGTGACGAATGTTGTTATGTTTCATATATATTCAATGTTATGGTATTCAATTGAGTCACGACAGCCCCCGGACGTTTCCGCCGTCTGGTTCGGGGGTGTGACATCAGCCGATTTTTTGAAAAACACTGATTTTCGCAAGCGTTTTACAAAGCTTGTTTGGAATGTCTATATCGAGCCTGAAGTGTTTGAATCAAGGTGGAAACTGCTTATGAGAAAATTCAAACTATAGGACAAAAGATGGTTCAAAGACATGTACAGGGATCGAAAACTTTGGATTCCAGCCTATTTTAAAGACATGCCACTACACGGTCTGATGAAAACTACTTCAAGGTCTGAAAGCGTGAACTCATTCTTTAATAAATACTCTAACTCTGGTAATTTGCTTATCTATTTCATGATGAACTACGACACCGCAATTGGAAAGCAACGAAATGCTCAACAGAAACTAGAACATGATACAAAAAATGCAAAGCATGAAATGACGCTTCCAAGTGGCTTACTAGAACATGCAGCTGCGGTTTACACAAAAAAAAATTTCTATGAGGTCAAAAAGGAAATATTTAAAGCAGCCCGGTACTGTTCTATCGACAGTGTTGAAAAGATTGATGGGTGGCAAGTTGTTATGATTACACAAACGGATAAGAACAAACAGTTGAAGATAAAATGCAAGGTTATATTCATCATTTAAATGCTTTTCATTAGTCATCATACAAGTATATTATATAATTATTTTTAAATTACATATATTTTTTTCATTATTATGCAATAACCACCAACTAATATGTTACTTCAATCAGTTACTAACATACATTATTTTTATTGTACAATGTAGGTTGAACTAAAGTTGCCTGAAAAAGAAGTTAAATGTTCATGCAATCACTTCATACGTACTGGCATTTTGTGTCGTCATATTTTTGCTGTATTGAAAAACAACCATATTGAAGAGATTCCAGATCAGTATATTCTAAGAAGATGGAGAAGGGATGCAATTTCCAGCCATTTGTTTGCCATGAAACATGTTGCCATGGAAATAGAAGATGACACCTTTAAACTTTTAACAGAGGCATACAACAATATTGAATACTGTTTGGATCATTTCAAAAGAAGAAAAGAGAAATTGTTGGAGTTTGTTGAAAAAACACGTACGTTGAAGCAGGCAGCAATGGAGTTTGCCAGTTCCAACCAAACATCATCTGATAACGATGAAGAAGAAATTATTCGGATGCTTGGAATACGCAGCATTCCTGATGAAATAAATATCCATCCACCTGCATCTATACGTACCAAAGGTAGTGGAACTAAGAAAAGAATGGTTAGTGCTATTGAGAAAGCCGTTGCAGCTACAAAGAAAAAAACCAGAATGTGCACAGGTTGCAATCAATATGTTAACCATAATTGGAGGACTTGCAAAGTAAGACTTGCACGAGAGTCAAAAGCAGCTTAAAATTGCCCAGTCATTTTCCCAATAGATTTTACTTTTCTATTACACTTATGAATAAGAATATGTTTCTATGATTTAGTAGGTTATGTTATGTTAAACCACTTTCATTACTTTTAACGTTTTTATTTTATGCATAGATGAATAATAGCAATGCCAAACTTGGTAATGTTAACAGATTAATGACAATATCTGGTATTTAAACCTCTTTTATTAGATTAAAACAGTTCACACTTACAATAGATATACTTGTGCTTTCTTGAAATTATAAAACCATCAATCACTTTAACTATTAAAAATTCTGATTGTATGTTCATAGTAAAATAGCATATTAACAAATGTTTGTTGGTTAGAATCATTACTGAATATACAGTAAAACTATACCATCAATGTTAATCATCATTTTCTAAGATAACTTAATTATTCAAATGTTAATGTATAAACATAAATACTAAAATATCACTAGTCCATTACTAAAATTAGCAAACCAAAAGTATGTATGTAGGTTGAACTAAAGTATAATATGTTAGGAATACTTCAAATAAGTGTTTAAGCTATTATTCAATATTTAAATAACAACATACATTAAGATATAAACCAACCAACAATCATTATATAATATAGATATGTTCACTTTAACTATTAAAAATTATGATTGTTTGTTCATAGTAAAATAGCATATTGACAAATTTTTGTTAGTTAGAATCATTACTGAATATACAGTAAAACTATACCATCAATGTTAATCATCATTTTCTAAGATAACTTAATTATTCAAATGTTAATGTAAAAATATAAATACTAAAATATCACTAGTCCATTACTAAAATTAGCAAACCAAAAGTAAGTATTGTACGTTCAGCAACCCAAGTTAACATCCTTAGCATACAAAAGCATTGTTTTTAATCCATCCAAAAGAAACCATTAAAGTCATAACTAAAATAACTTTTTTAAAACAACTAACTTAAAACATCCAATCTCCTGTGAATTTCTTCCTTTGCAATGGCCAACATTTGAGAACGTTGTTTTGAAGGAATCTTGTGGAATTCATCAACCTTTTGCAGCACATAATCATTTTGAACATTATATTCATGAGTGAGGATTTTGTATAAATACTTTGTCCTCAGTTTAACAAGTTGATCATCTTGTGCAGAAGACTCGTTCTTGAATCCAGCTTTAAACTCATTCATACCTCCACCCATATATGTTTCCATGTGACGCATCGTAAACACACCACAATCAATGCTGTTGTTTATTGTTCTCCAAGGCATTTCCAGTCTATGTGGCATCACATGTGAAAACATCTCAGCTTTTGGATGATTCTGAGATTTTAAGTAATCAACTATGTACTCTTTCTGAAAATGTAAAAAAAACATTGTCAACACATATTAAATTTTATTAAGTATGTCAAGTAATTTTTATTAATCACTTACAATGATTTGGGGCAACTGACCATATCTCTCACCATCAGGATCATCAACTTTGCTGTTGTCAACGATTACAAACTCTGGTTGTTGTAGATTGATCACAAAAAGGAAAATGTGGAAGGAACGGATGATTGGTAGGAAAAGCTGCAACGTTTATTAATTACAATTGTATTCACTTTTTTTAATATTCATATTTGATCAATGATAAATACACATGTAAGTAAACTGTGGAGATATATCTCTTACCAGTCCAACAAAACGTAGGCTTGCGTCCATATCTTCAACAGAAAGCACCAAATTCTCAATGAATTTATCTTTACGTTGACTTTCTGTTAAACCACTTTCTAGATACGAATTCTGTGATCGAAATTTAAAAACTCATTAACTTTTTTATATGTTTGTATTTAAAAAATAATATAATCAACATTGAACAATATTAACTTATACCGTCACGTCTGTCTTGCAATAAACTCTCAGGGGCGATTCAGGTGCACACTTACTTTCATCAAGATTCAACACTTGACTCCAACAATCAATGACATGGCCAAATAGTTCACATGTTGGAAAGAAACTTTCCATATGAAACCTCTGAGCAGAAAACCCATCCAGAGTGTGGAAAACTATATCACTGCAATAGACGTGAAAAATTAATACTATTTTTAATAAGCAAACAATAAAATTAAGTAATTTTAAAAATATTTTAAATGCAACTTACTTTGGATCTCCCTGGAGAGAGAATATCCATTCTGTTACACGTTTTTCCTGCCGTGGAACTCCTTTGATGATATCAACAGCCCGTATAACGTAAGGAGATTTCAGATATTCGGATTTCATGCGAGGCCTGTACCCTCTTCTACTAACCCAATGTTCATCTTTGTTGAATGGTACTATAGACAAAGGAATTGGCATTTCCATTTTAGATGGTGGTGTATTCTTAAAAGATTTTGTTCCAGATCTATTCGCGAAATCTGCATATTCCTGTGACATTTGAATACTACATTTTGCTATCGGGGAGTTGTCAAACTGTTTGTTAGTTGTAGCTAGAATCAACGTACGTTCAATTTCAGCCTCGTTATCATACCACCATTGAGACTGTTCTGGTTCCTCTGATGCAGAAACTTCAGTAAACAAATGATTTACTTTGTTTTTCCATTCTTTGACCAACTGATTATCAGGATATTTCTTGACAGCATCATTTATTTTGTCTTCCAACACTTTCTTTTGCTGCAATATCATGTCGTACATCTCCTTTATTGTTTTAACAGTTGTCTAATTAGGTCACCACAATAGAATTACGTTACAAACCAAATAAAAATATTAATATGTCAGTTAGTATTAATTAATACTGTAGAAACTCATTATTCAAATGTGAATAGGTAGTTAACTACCTCAACACTTTCCCCACTTCCACTAAAAATATCATCTCCATGATTTCCCTACGAAAAGCAACACAATATTAGTTGTTGTACTAATAACTTATTATTTAGTTATGATTATATTATATTACTACCTTACACCTTACATCTCCTGCATCATTTCCCTGTCAATAATTTATGAATGTAATTAATTTATACTATACCAAATAAACAAATAATAAATTTCATATGCATTGTTCAATACAATAAAATATTACCTGAACCTTTTCTTGCCCTACATTACCAGTTCCCGATGCTTCATTGACGAATTGAAATGGATCTTGCAATTCACCCATACCCAGACCAATTTTCCTACACTCTACTCTTTCTCGCTCATGTAGTTTATCAACACTCCAACAACATATTGCTGGTCTGCATCGTACAATCTTCACTGAATCGCATCGAACACTTTCTACGTATAGCAACTACAACAAAGACAAATAAAAAATGTATTACTTAAATACACTTTAATGAATCTGCACACATAAGGCTACAAATATTGAATGACAGTTTAATTTAAAACAAATCTTACCAGCAGTAATATAATTGGCCCAACATAGAATCCTTTTTTGCTATTCGGATTCCACGCACTTTTTGTCTCCTTAAGGCAATCAAAAACATATCCACACCAATCAATGTCACTTAGATCCAGATCTTTCGTGACTTTTGATAACATCGACAGGTCACATGTGCCCATGCTCATCGACTGACCTAGTGTATTACACAACAGGACAAAGATGTTTACTTTAAACATTAAATCCACACGTGTTGACTGCATAATAACTTGTTGAACTGCCCTTGGTCTAATATTATCTTCATCTTCGAATTGTTTTCTCCAAACAGTTATCGTGTCATCTGTGACTTCTCTATAAGGCATAGACTTTATTGTAACATGTCCCAGAGGCAGACCCAACATTTCGTGAATAACTTGCCGATTGATTGGTATCTCTCCATGATGAAGTTTGAGTACCATCCTATCTGCGTTAAAATTCCTGACAATATAATGCCCCATAATTGATGCACACCCATCCACTTTCATCTTCAACAAATGCCCCAGACCAATAGAAGAAATATAAGCTTCCTGTTCCTTGCTAAGGTTATGCATACAATTGTACAAAACATTTGGAGATGTCCGTACTTGTATTCGCTTAGCTTCTTCTGCACCACTTGCTACAACTTTAGGATGTTTTCTTGGCTTCAATACATTTCCTTCTTTATTCCTTTGTCTTTTAAATTTCTTCACATTTTCTTTGTCATCATCTTTGAATGAAGTATGATGCCTTCTCTTTTTCCTTGTTACCACAGTTATGTTAGCTTCAAAATCAGAGTCTTCATCTTCGTCAAGGTTCTTGACAGTAACATTCTCTTTTCCTGTTAAGACAAATTTAACACAATAAATGATTATAAATAAATTAACAAACCAATGCCATACTAAATTTATTAAAGAAAATAACAATAACTGAAAATGAATTTATAACAACAACTTCATCACCTTTTGTTTTACATCTATCAAAACGTCTTTTTGTTCTCAATTCATTTTCCCTATTTAGTACACTGTCTTCTGTCAAGTCATAACTTTCAATGAAACCTGTCAATAATTAGACAACATAATCATCAAAGAAGATACTTTAATATACAAGTTACATTTCATGAAATCATCATTCATACCTTTTTTTTCTGTATATTTTTTTTAGCTTTAGAAAACCTTGAATTTCCTCCATCAAACTTCTTCACATTGACTTTGGGTTTCCTGTTTTTTTCTATTAATAAATACAAAACAAACAAGTTATTAAAACTAACTACAACATCAAACTCTAAATAAATTTATTTCTAAACAAGTACATTACTTGAATCTGAGCTCAAAACTACAACTTTAAGATCCCTTCGCATTGAATGAGCTGGTGTGCGATTAACACGTTCCCCCACACCTGTCCAAAAAATAAGACACATAATCACTATAGATTCAAATTGATATTTAAAATTTTAAATTTCAAATAATCATCATCACCACCAGTTTGATTTTTAGTTTTCTTCTTAGGTGTTGAAAACTTCTTCTGTCCTTCTCTTCTAATCTGAGGTTGTACTAGTTCATTTCCTTCATTGTCCGCATCTTCAATATCAATAAGCAATGGATTGGATTCTTCATTAGTGAATTTGCTGAATGCCGTCTTTAGTAATATCCTCTCGCTTTTCTTTCTACCTAATAATAGCATTAATATACCTTAATCATTTATAACTCAGAATTGAATCATTAACAACTCAAATAATCATCCATTATACAGTCTACATTAAACACATACCCAAAAAACAGAGGAATGTCTACAATAATCATCAATAAAGAAACAGTGTAGTTAACTTACTCACGTAAAACAGTTGGGACTCATACATCATTATTCTTTACATACAAAACATACTCAACAAAGTATATATTCACAAATGACTATGTCTTTAACAATATACAAATCATACAACCAACAACAAGGAATAATACTAGAAAAAGTACTTATGTCTAAAAACAATCGGATTTTACATGTAATCAGTAGTAATAAATGACATTTATACCCTTCGTTATTATTTTTCTAATAAAGACCATTCACAATCGAATACTAAACATCAATTACTCCTCTTCTCCCCAAAATCAGAGTAATGTTTACAACAATCATCAAGAAACAAACAGTGCAATTAACTTACCCACATAAAACAGTTGGCACTCCTACATCATTAATCTTTACATACAAAATCATGTACAGGATCAAAACCACATACATACTCAATAAAGTACCCATTCACAACTGAATATCAATTTAACAATATACAAAACATACAAACAACAACAAGGATTAATACTAAAAGTACTTCTGTCGCACAATCGGATTTTACAAGTAATCATTATTAATGAATGACATTCTTACAATTCGCTATTATTTGTCAACTAAAAAACATTCACAATCGAATACTAACATCAATTACTCTTCCTGTGCTACTTATGATGTAAAAAAAAAGCCCTAATTTTTGGGTTTACGTAACCTTATTACACTTCAAAGTAGTCGACTCCGATTACACATTTATATGCATATTATAACTATCAAACACAATCATAAACTATTGATTTTTAAGCACATTCAATATCACAATACCGTAAATTCGAAACTCATCTATAATTACCGTTTTCATTTTAACAATCAAATACACCAACGTGTTATTTGTGAAACAAAACATTTAAAACAACAATCATCAGAGATGAAGACTAACTACAGTTCATAATCGACGATATAAAGAAAAAACGAACGACCCAACTTCTAGGGTTTTAAGAATCGTCAAATGTACACATTATAAAAACCTAAACACACTAATACACCCGTTTTCCAGTCAATCGAAATTCAATAAAGATTAGAAAACTTACTTCTTCCACTTCGATTGATCAACGACGACATTCCTCCACCTAGACGCTTCACAAAGTTCAGAATGCAAAATAACTCTTCACGGATGAACAATATTAATCGAATGTGTTATAATCGTTTATCTGTGACGCTATTTTTCTTTCAAGATATGATCGAATCATCCAAAACATTAGAAGTTATCTGTGATTACTAAAACATAGGAACGGTTTCTTTTAATTTTCAAACTTACCCGATATATTCAAATTGGATGACATCATAAAATTACTTGAATACCCTTTTATATATTTTTTTAATTAAAAAAACAATTAAATTCATTTATTAATTTCTTTAAATTAATGATTAATGACATCCTTAGATTATAAATATTTAATGTACCAGATTTGTTCTCGCGTTCTCAACCTTTTAGGCCTTCTCATTTGATCCTTTCCCTATATATATATATATATACATTGTAATTGTCCAATGTACTTATAATTTTACTTCTAACTAGATTTATTTCCAAGATTTTTATAAATTTAACATTTATCTTCCTCTTACATAATTTTCTATTTTAAGCGTAGTATATATATATATATATATATATATATATATATATATATATATATATATATATATAGCCTGGTAGGTGTTCGACAAAAACATGTGATGTAAGAGGAAAATAAAGTGAACTTTTAAAAATCTTGAAAGTAAATCAAGTTTGGAGTTGAAGTTTAAGAACATTATAATGAATATATCAAACAAAACTTTGTATTATGGTGGGTTTGGATACCTAAACTTATATATATATATATATATATATATATATATATATATATATATATATATATATATATATATATATATATATATATATAGACACACACACATACACACACAGACACACACACACACACATATATATATATATACATATATATATATATATATATATATATATATATATATATATATATATATATATATGTATGTATGTATGTATATATAGGGAATAGTGAATATGTGGCTGTTATGTACCTAAGCTTAGGTATATAACCTTTTAAACGACGTAGTTTTAAACAAAACAAATCCGGTTTCATTTTCTCTTAGTTTTGCTTTAATAGAATACCATTAAATTAAGTTCAATTATGGAATGAAAAAGATCAATTATATGTATATTTTTATTGCAAATAATTATTGAAGTTTATAAAGAAAATAAAAGACTAATATTTTTTAAGGAATATAACTCAATCGTTTTGTCTTTCACTTGAATAACTATATCCAATGATTTTGTTAAAGCTTGATTGAGTTTTGACATTTTCTTCTTTTATATTTTATTCTATTAGTTTCTTTTTAGAATTTAGTAAAGTTGATTAAATGGTCACGACTTTTAATGCTTTAAGTTGTTAAACATAATGAAAAAAATGAACATAAATTAGATCGATTTAGTAAGTCACGTGATCAAGGAATAATAGTAAAAGAGATATCATGATTAGTTTAGATATAAATGGATCAAAACTACATTGTTTGGAGGGTTCTATATATAAGATTAGGTACATGACTACCACATATTTCCTAAGCTTATATATATATATATATATATATATATATATATATATATATATATATATATATATATATATATATATATATATATATATATATATATATATATATATATGTTGTTTGTCCGCACAAAGCAGCTACGACGAATAGTTTTTAAACGGTGATTAATTAATTTCGGTGAATGGTGTTCTTACGTTTATAAGATCAGACCGTAGAACTCATTAATTATGAGGATAAAATTGGCTAAAAAAATCTTCTAAAGTCCGTAAATCCTTTTTCTTTATCTTGCAAAAATATATAAGTTCAAAACATGAAAAGTATGCACAATATTCAATTTTCCGTTCAAAACCTATAAAAACTTCTAGATATTAGTCACAACCAAAAAAGTAAACAGTAAACCAGTAAAAATTAAAATCCTAATATTGTAAAATAAATTTTTTTATATACGTTTTTGTAATTTTTTTTTATAATTTCTTTGATTTTTTAAAACAAAAAATCAAAAAAAGAATCAAGGGAGGTGGGATCGGATCGGATCCCGATTCTACGATCCTACAATTTTACTTGCGATCCTACCGGAGATACGATCTGTATACGTTCCAACTTATATTTGATATCTAGGATCGTACAATCAAGATCGCGATTTTAACAAGCTTGTTGAACACGAATGAAATATAGTTAAAAGGATTATTCCAATATCATAAAGCGTATAGAATTTTTATGATAAATAAAATAAAATTAAAAATCTTCGAGAGTAATTAACAAAGTAAGGCAACACCTAAGAATTAAGCATTAAAATGTTGTACACTTTCAACGCCTTTTGATATCTTAAGCTAAAAATCAATAAAAATGGCAGCACCATGATAATACATGCATTACTTTTCTGATTCCTTTTTAAACTCCCCTATATTTTTCCTAACGTCCAAGATATTCAAGTAACAACACAATTTGATGCGCAGCTGCATTCCCTGACTAGTTTCTCACATTCTCATCCATTCATTCATTGTATTTCATCCAAGCTCCATATAATAAACAACCACTCCAGCTGCTGTAATCCTCCATCAAATAAAAAGTATAATATGGGTTATTGTTTTGACTTAATGCATGAACTTTCTGTTAGAGGATTAGGATCCAAATTCCTTTTAATTAGCTTCTTTACCATCCTCTTGTTCAAATGAAGGGTTCATCTGGTGAACTTTGATCAAACACATGGTTAAACTACATCGTCTACAAACCTGTTAGCCAGTCAACAACACATAAAAAGAGAAAGCCGAATTCTTATATTTTCGCCATTTATATTACTAACTAAACCTGTCACCTCACCATCATATGAAGCTTCATTTTTTTGCATGAAAACATAAAAAATTCAAGGAATATAAACAAAATCAATACATGTAATTGACCTGGCATAATTTTGGGTTTTGTTACATAATAAAGCCTTACCTACAAGAGTACAAGTAAGGCATGTGATATTGTATGATAACATCTTTCAGCCTTGAGTGAATGATACGAACCTGTTAGCTACGTTTTATTTAGCCATGTTTTCTTTTAATTAGTCAATTAGTCAAATAGTAAGTGCTTATATTTAGGAGGCCATGAATCCATTATGCAATGCACGTTTCCATTTCTTAGTTAGTGTAGGTAGTATATTTATATTCCATGTAATTTACTTTTGAGGCATGAATGAATATTAAGAAAATTGCTCCAAACGATTCTCTGTCCTCTTCTTATTTCTTGGAGATTAACCTACTCTAACAGGTTTAATATCAGTGAAGCACAATGATTTTTAAAATCATGAGGCGATATTCTTATTTTGATAGTACAAGGCAACTCAGCAGCAACAATAACACTAAATGATGCACTAATTCAAAACTGTATTCGGCCAATGACAGGAAAATAATTAGACCTCCAATTCCATCATTATTCAGCACAACATTTTGCCTATATTGTGATGCAAAAAAAGTGTAAGCAGCAACATTTTTGTCTCTCTCTCTCTCTCTCTCTCTATATATATATATATATATATATATATATATATATATATATATATATATATATATATATATATATATATATATATATATATAGAGAGAGAGAGAGAGAGAGAGTTATGTTCCAATGAGAACATTTTTCCTGTGAGAATATTTGAGAACATTTTTTTAGGCTATGAGTTCAAAAAAGTTAGACTATTAAACACAAGCCACTTTCTTTTTTCTTTCTACTCGTCGACATAACGTCCAATTTTTGCCTCTACCCTCTTTGATCTTCAACAATCAATCTACCTTACCCCAATCTACAACGACATTTCCGCCTTCGCTAGTTTCACCGAAGACCCCTATCTCCAGGTTGTATTCTTCATGAAATCAAATACCTGTATCGATTATCATAGATCTAGATGTTAAGTTTTCTTATGCTATGGATGAATGACGCTGGATTCTGTTATGATTTTAATGCTGGATTTTGATTTGATTTTGATGTTGGATTTTGATTTGATTTCACCATCACCATCAACGAAGATCATCTTTAACTATCTCTTCTGCAATTCTCAATTTACTGTGAAGTTAATGTCTACAAAAAAGTTCTATGAGAGCTTCCAGGTAGTATTTTTTTTCAAGTCTTTACATCTGCGTTTTTTCAACCTAAATTGACTCGATTTATCATGAAATTCATGAAATTAAAGATTATAATGAACGACTAATTGAGTGTCTAATACTTGATTTCACATAAGATGTTTTATTTGAAAAATTCCGGTATATTTTCCTGTTGTTGATGGATTATGAACTTGCTTGTTCATTTGCTTGCTTTTGTGAGGAATTATGTGTACAGTTAGATTGTTTTTATTGAAAACAGTAAGTTCTATTGTTTTTATTGAAAATAGTAAGTTCTAGGGGATGGATTGGATTCTATTAGAGAGTTGATTATCATTGTAAGATTTCATGCACACAAAGTGTTTGTCATATTGTCTGAAAGAACCTAATGAGTGTAAAAGTAGCCTTTTATGTGAAAATCCTTAACTTTGAACCCTTATCAAGCTAAGCATTAAGGCCCTTATGTTAAATTAAATTTCACATCTCAATAGACTAATAAGTAACCAACAATCATGTTAAAAGTGATAAACTTAAGGCTTAACCATTAAGTACTTAATAGAACACCAAAAGTGACTTAAAAGCTATTATGATCAATTTTCCCAAATTTGTCCTCCAATTTCTAAAATTCGTGCAAGTCAATAGGAACACCTAAAAATCATGAGACTTATTTTTCTGGAAATATTATTGTGTCTGGTTTCTTCAAACTTTGAATCACATTTCAAAATTCCAAATCCTTGAGGGGTAAAATTGGCAATCTTCTCAGTTTGGTCCATGTTGTCACAGATTTCATGCATTGTCTTCAAAAAAATCATAATAAATTCATCAAAACTCCAAATGCTAAAATTCAAAAGCCTATAGTTAGATAGGGATGTAAAGGTTCCTAAATATAAAGGGTTTGATGTAATTCTTAGTAGATTGATACAGTTTATTCCAATAGTCTTGAGTGGTCCAGAATGTGACAGCTTAAAGTTACTAACTTGTAAATTTAATATAAAATCAACCAAAAATCATTAGAACAAGATCTTTATATTTCTGAAAAGATAAAATAGGGAAATTTACCATTATTATTTTATCGAAATTTAAGAATGGGTTGAAAGGTAAGAAAACAGATCCCAAAAGAGCGCTACAATCAAAGAGAAAATAAGAAAATATATACATAAGTTTTATAAGAGTAATACAACAAAGCACAAGCTAAATAATGGTATGATTGTTGTGTAGGTTCTCAGAAAGGAAAGGATCCATCTTGCTCATGCTAGCTGATTTTCAAGTTCAAGGAGGCGAGTTACACTAACTCTCCTATTATGTAGGCATTACTTGTTTTATGATATTGTTTATGTTTACCCTAATCCGGTAGAGTGAACAAGGAAAGGCAAAATGTACTTTGTTTTTTAGTGTGAAATGCAGACAAGATTCATTTCCACGTTCTTGATTCGTTAATTGTTCTCGTGTATGAAATCACATGTGATTATATGATCTAATCACATATGACTTATATGCACAAGATTCATTTTTGTGTTTTTGATTCAATAATTATTCTTTGTCCATATTAATCATATGTGATTAAATATATAAAATGACATATGATTAAATACATGAAAACAACTATTGAATTGAGAATGCGAATTTGAATCTTATTCACATAAATCATATGTGATCAGATACGTATAATCACATGTGATTAAATACACGACAACAACGATTGAATCGAGAACACAAAAATGAATATTGTCCACATAAATCATATGCGATTAGATACATATAATAACATGTGATTATGTGTATCTAATCACATATGATTTTTGTGGCTAAGATTCATTTTGCATTCTTGATTCAATAATTTTCCTTTTTTCCACTTTAATCATATGTGATTAATTACATTTAATCAGAAGTGATTATATGATTCTAATCACATATGATTTTATTTGGAAAAAATGAATCTTGTCTATATAAATCATATGTGACTAGATACATACAATCACATTTGATTATATACATGATAAAAAAATATTGAACCAAGAACACAAAAACAAACCATTATCCAAATAATCATATGCGATTAAATACATCTAATCACATGTGATTATATGAATCTAATCACATATGATTTATATGGACACAATTCATTTTCACTTTGTCGATTGAATAGTTGTTCTCATATATTTTATCACATGTGATTAAGTACATGAGCACAATTATTGAACCGAGAAGGAAAAAATGAATCTTGTCCACCTCAAATCATATGTGATTATATACATATAATCACATGTGATTAAATACACAAAAGCAATTATTCATTTGAAACCACAAAAATAAATATTGTCTACATAAATAATATTTGATTAAATACATATAATCATACGTGATTATATGTATCTAATCACATATGATGTATATGGACAAAAAATAATGATGTATATATAAATCATATGTGATTAGATACATTTATCATGTAAGATTATATACATGAAAACAACTATTGAATCGAGAACACAAAGTAAATATTGTCCACATATATCATATGTGATTAAATGCATATAATCACATGTGATTACATATACCTAATCACATAGAATTTATGTGGAAAATATTTATTTTGGCGTTCTCAATTTAGTTGTTGTTCTTGTGTATTTAATTACATGAGATCATATGTATCTAATCATATATGATTTATATGGAGAATATTCGCTTTCACATTCTCGTTCAATAGTTGTTCTTGTACATTTAGTCACATATAATTTCTCTACACAAGATTCATTTTCACATTTTCGATTCAACAGTTTTTGTTTTTCCACATTAATCATATGTGATTAGATACATACAATCACATATGATTAAATACATGAGAAAAAAATATTAAATAAAAAATATGAAAACGAATACTATCAATATAAATCATATGTGATTTGATACATATAATCACATGTGATTAAGTACATGAGTATTGAATTGAGAAAGAAATAATGAAATTTGTCTAAATAAATAATATGTGATTGGGTACCTATAATCACATGTGATTATATGTAGTCAATCACATACGATTTATGTGGACAATATTCATTTTCACATTCTCAATTCAATAATGGTTTTTTGTCCATTTTATTCTTATTTGATTAAATACATTTAATCACTTGTGATTAAATATACGAGAACAACTATTGAATCAAGAACGTGAAAACAAATCGTGTCCATATAAATCATATGTGATTAAATAAATATAATCACATGTGACTGAATACACATGTGATTATATGTATCTAGTCACGTATGGTTTATGTAGACATGATTTATTTTTGTATTCTTAATTCAATAGTTGTTCTTTTACCACATTAATCATATGTGATTAAATTGATATAATCAAATATGATTATATCAATTGATATATGATTTATATGGACATTATTCATTTTTGTGTTCTCGACTCTATAGTTGTTCTCGTATATTTAATAATATGTTAATATATGTATCTAGTCACATATGATTTATATAGATAAGTTCGATTCAAATTTTTCCATATAAATCACATATGGTTAGATGCTTATAATCACATGTGATTAAATACGTGAAAAAATTATTGAATCTAAAACTCGAAAGTGAATTTTGTCCATATAATCCTATGAAATTAGATACATTTAATCATATGTGATTATATACATGAGAACAATTATTGAATCAAGAACGCGAAAATATATTTTTTTCTACATAAATCATATGTGATTAAATACATGAGACTAAATATTGAGTCGAAACATGAAAATGAATATTGTCCATAGAAATCATATATGCTTAAATACATTAATCACATGTGATTAAATACACGACACCAAATATTGAATGGAAAACGAGAAATGAATATTGTCCACATAAATCATATATGATTAAATACATATAATCACATGTGATTATACGTATCTAATCACAAAAGATTTATGTGGACAAACATCATTCTCGCTTTCTCGGTTCAATAGTTTTTTGTGTATAATCACATGTGATTATATGTATTTAATCACATGTGATTATATGTATTTAATCACATAAGATTTATATAAACAAAAATGAATCTTGTCCACATTAATCATGTATGATTAAATACATGAGAAATTATTGAATCGACGCAAAAATAAATATTGTCCACATAAATCACATGTGATTAAAACATAAAATTTTTTGTTGAAGAGACAATGTGAAAATTAATCTTGTTAATATAAATCATATGTGATTAGATACATCATACATATAATCACATGTGATTAAATATAAGAGAACAACTAACGAATCAACAACGCAAAAATGCATGTTGTTCACATAAATCATATGTGATTAAAACATATAATCAGATGTGATTATATATGTCTAATCACATGTGCTTTATGTGGATAATATACATTTTTTTTTTATTCTCGTGTATTTAATCATATGTGATAAAAGGTATCTAATCACATATGAATTATTTAGACAAAAACAAATCGTATCCATGTAAATCATATGCATACATATAATCACATGTGGTGGTGGTGGTGGGTGGGGGTGTTAGTGTTGGTTTCGATTGGTGTTGATGGGTGGTGGTGGTTTTGGAGAGTGATGGGTGGGGGTGGTTGTGGCGGGTGGTGATAATGGGTGGTATAAGTGGATGGTTGGTGGTGGTGGTGGTGATGGGTAGTGGAAGTGGGTGGTGATGGTAGGTGGTGGTGACGGGTGGTAGTGATTGGTGGATAATCGTGGTTGGTGGTGACGAGTGGTGGTTTTTGTAGGTCGGGGTGGGGCTTGTGGTGGCGAGTGGTGATGATGGGTTGTTGAGGTGGTGTGGTTGTGGGTGGTGGTGCTGATAGTGATGGGTGGTGGTTTTGGTGGGTGGGTGTGGGTGGTGGTGATGATGGTGGGTGGTTGTGGTGGTGGTGAGTGATGGGTGGTATTGGGTGGTGGGGTGGTGGGTAGTGATGGGTGGTGGGTAGTGATAGGTGGTAGGTGGTGGTGGGTAGTGATGGGTGGTGATGGTGGGTGGTAGTGGAGGATGGTTGTGATGGGTGATAAGTAGTGGTGGTAGGCGGTGTTGGTTGGGTGATGATGATGGGTAGTGAAGGTGGATAGTGGTGGTGGGTGGTGGTGGGTAGTGATGGGTGTTGGGTGGTAGTGGGTAGTGATGGGTGGCAGGTGGTGGTGGTTGGGTGGTGATGGTGGGTGGTGATGGTGGTGGTTAGTGGTGATTGGTGGTTATGGTGGGTGGGTGGTGTAAGTGGGTGGTAGTGGTGGGTGAGGGTGGTTGTGGCGGTGGTGGTAGTGATGTGAATGGGTAGTGGAGGTGGGTGGTGATGGTAGGTGGTGGTGATGGATGGTAGTAATTGGTGGATAATGGTGGTTGGTGGTGACAAGTGGTGGTTTTTGTAGGCGGGGGCAGGGCTTATGGCGGCTGGTGGTGATAATGGGTGGTGGAGGTGGCGTGGTTGTGGTGGTTTTTATGGGTGGTGATGGAGGTGGGTGGGGGTGGCGGGTGGCGGTGGTTGGGTGGTGATGATGTTGGGTGGTTGTGGTGGTGGTGGGTGATGGGTGGTGGTTGTGGTGGGTGGGTGGTGGTGATGGCGGGTGGTGGATAGTGATAGGTGGTGGGTGTTGGTTGGTGGTGGTGGGTAGTGATGGGTGGTGATGGTGGGTGGTGGTGGAGGGTGGTTGTGATGGGTGGCAAGTAGTGGTGGTAGGTGGTGTTGGTTAGGTGATGATGATGGGTGGTGGAGGTGGGTGGTGGTGGCGGGTGGTGGTGCTTGGATGGTAATGGTGGTAGTGGTGGGTGGTGGTTATGGTGGGTGGGTGGATGGTGGGTAATGATGGGTGGTGGGTGGTAGTGGGTGTTGGGTGGTGGTGATAGGTGGTGAGGGTGGGTGGTGGTGGCGGGCGGTGGTGGTTGGGTGGCGATGGTGGGTGGTGATGGTAGTGGCGGTGGTGGTTGGTGGTGGTGGTGGTGGGTGGGTAGTGGGTGGTGATGGTGGTGGCAGGTGGTGGGTAGTGGTGGGTGGTGGTTAGTGGTGGGTAGTGGTTGGTGGTTGGTGGTGGTAGTTAGTGATGGGTGGTAGGTAGTGGTGGTGGGTGGTGAGTAGTGTTAGTTGGTGGGTTTTTTAATTGTTTGTAACAATTTTTTGATTTATATGAATATTATTTTATAATTTTAATTAAAAAATTGTGTGGTCCAAATTTGTTCTCAAATGTTCTCGCAATAAAAAATGTTCTCGATTGAACGCTCCATTATATATATATATATATATATATATATATAGAGAGAGAGAGAGAGAGAGAGAGAGGATGGTACAATTGAGAAAAAAAAAGATTGTGAATGTGGAATCATTCTCAGCCACTCATTTATTTTCCCGCAAAACACTTAGGCGTACCGTCATAAATGGATAACGTATAAACATTTGTTTTCCAACCAAACATGTTTCCTTAAACTATGCTAATCATTACCTTAATATACACAAAAACATATTTTTTTTTTTCGTTTTTTTTTATTTTTAGAAACCCATTATTATCGAAAAATTATTTTAAATATATCAAAATTCATAATTTTTTATTCTCTATAAATAGACATCCATATTGATATACTTTTAAGATAAAATAAAAAAAACTTTAGAGTTTCAACTCTCAAAATTCATAAGTGAATAAAAAAATCTATTAGATTTTTATTACACTATATTCGTTATTCACTTATGAATAAAAATATACGTAACTTTTTTTATAGTTTAAGTATTGTTTATATATATATATATATATATATATATATATATATATATATATATATATATATATATATATATATATATATATATATATATATATATATATATATATATGGAATAAATGACAAATTAAAGTCATGTGTTCAATTTACTATCTAATTTACATAAAATAGATTATTTTGTAAACATATATGAATGGCTCATTTTAAGCATAAACAGAAAAAATTATATCATTGGCTTATAATCAAGTTATGGTAATAATTTTTTCGGTCCTTTATTGTGTTTGGTGATGTTTATCGTGTTCATTAGAATCGAGAATAGTGCAAACGTTTGTTGTTCTATACATGCATGACCCAATAGGGGCCAGTAGATCATATATATTTTGTAAAAAAATATATATGACTAGTCCAGTTATGAGAAAATTGAAACTTTATTTATTATGGTTATAATAACCATTTATTTAGACATTTTACATCCTTTATATTCAACTCAACCAACCATTGGGGCTTGGATCACAACACCACCATGTTTATCAACAAATACCCAAACCCTGTTGCAACAAAAGTCTGTTGTATGGATCTCATTTAGTAACAACGGGACAGCTCTAACCTTGGTATTCGATTTCTCAATTGCCAAACAAGCTTCCTTTTCAGCCACCCCTAACAACTCTGGCCACTCTTGCCTCATACACACTTCGTTTGGTTGACAACATGTTTCCAATGATTCACAAGGAGGAAATGGGGCCATGCTTTTTAGCTTATAAGTCTTTGAACAACTCCTTGACAAATAGATAAGTACCTCATAACGTCTATTTATAGTTAAAATTATATGAATTTCATTTATTGAACATATTTAATTAGAAAAGTAAATAATATATGTTGTAGTTGGTATTTGTTAACAAACTTTGAGGACCACAAATTTATTATAATTTAATAAATAATCTTACTCCATTCAATGGCCTCTTAAATATCATTTATTGGAGATTTGGTGTGAATTAAAGGTCTTTGAGATTAACTCTCTCAGTCAGCTTTTATCTATATCACATGCTTATTTACAATCCCCGTTACAAAAGAAAATCACTCATGCCATAATTATGACCGCTTTATGGTTCATCTGGAAGGCAAGAAATGGAATAATCTTCAAATCGAGGATACCAGCTAAAATAAAAGCAAATGCTTTTCTTTGGATAAAAAAATAGAGGTCGAGGATTCTCTGTAATTTGGGAAAAATGGTGTTTTTTCCCATTCATGATTCACTAATTGGTTGGGTGGGTGGGGGCTGGGAAGCTTGGTATCATTTGGCGTTATGTTTACTGCAGCAAGTGTGAGTTTGGTGTGTGTATCAGTTCATTAAGTAGATATAATATAGGCTTTTGCTGCAGTTTAAACATTTCTTTGGGGTGTGTTCTTTCGTGTTCATTGGGTTTGGGTGGGAGGGGTTTACACTTGGTGTTGTCGTGTGTTTTTCGATTTTATGGATATCGTTTTGGTGGTCAATTGAATCTCTTTGCATTGGGTTGCTGTCACAACTTGGCAGAATTCATATTTACAAACAATATAAATTGTTGGTTGATTATTCCCATGGATGGAATCATGGAAGATATTGGTGTTAATCGTTGTGTGTTTCCGATTTGTTGGATCTCTAATATTTATGTCAGAGATCGCATAGTGAAGACCTAATGTTTGATGTCAGATCTTTCTTCGTTTTTCTCTGTGCATAATGCTTTTGCTGCAGTATTGAGGTGCAATGTAATTACCCTTCTTGACTAACCCATGTTGGTGACTGAGTCTTTAAAGTATTGGACTTTCAGATTCTACTGGTCTTCCCTCTCCTTTCGTTTAAATTTGCTCTTCTGTTATGTTAAACACCATCTTCGTCAATTCTGCAATTTTATTTTGTTCGTTTTTTTCTGTTTATTTTGTTTTTGTTTTCCGGTACTCTTTGGTGGTCCAGCTACCCGCTGGTCGTTCTCAAATAAATTTCGTTGTTCAAAAAAAACATCATTTGTCACACACCCTCACACACACACAGATATATATATATATATATATATATATATATATATATATATATATATATATATATAGGCTTAGGTATCCAAAACCACCAAACTATGTCGTTATATATATATATATATATATATATATATATATATATATATATATATATATATATATATATATATATAGGAGTAGGATCAAATGAGAACGCCTAAAAGGTTGAGAACGCGAGAACAATTATCAGCCAATCATTTTATTAGGGTATTTAAGTAAATTTGTATTTAATCTATTTTTTAATTAATATAATACAATTAATAATCAATATATTATCCATTAATATTTTCCTATAATTAAGGGATATTCCATAGTTATCGTTCAATGAGATATTGAATTGAAGATACGATTTCCAGGGATGATTTCGAGTATAGCAATCGGAATTTCATTCGAATTTTGTATATTGTTAATCATTTACGTTTGAAGATAACAACGCAATATAACATTCGTGATTCAAATCAATATCGATGTCGGACTGTTTTGATTATAGTAGCGATGATACAGAAGATGATGATCAATATGGCGAAGAAGACGTCAACTGTAATGAATATGACGACGACGATTTCTATAAGTCTGATGATCAATTCGACGGAAGAAATCAAATTTCTGATTATGCTAGTGAAGGTAAATAATGAAATCGTAATCAATATCTTGTAATTACAGTTCGTGTTTTTCAATAGTTATTGAATTGTTGTATATGTTGAATAAGACCGGAGTACATATTTGTATATGATTAGTCATATACGTTGCATGTATTAATTACGTAATGATGGTTTATATCACATATCGTTGTACTGGAGTCCCTCGTTGGTGATTTTTTCTTAAGTTTAATACAATGTTGATTAAGTTTGATAATCATTGGTGATTATGCGTTAATACGACTCAAATATGTAAACAATTCAACTCTGGTTACTGTTTCACAGACGTTTATTATGATTATAAAGTTCTTTACTTTATGTATACGTACTTCATAGAATTTTATATCAGGTTTTGCATGTCGCATTATTGTTTTTTGTTGTCTTAAAAAACAGGTACAAATCGAACTGATTCTGAAGAGGAATCATTCAATAGTAATGTTGTTGACTCTCCTGGTGGGAAAACCAAGTTGTGGAAACCTATTGTTCCTAAAGATTTTATGCCAGATGTAAATGCTATATATCAATCATTAGAGGAGGCGGTTGAAATGTATAAATTATATGCAGATAAAGCAGGTTTTGGTGTCAGATTAAATACAGTAACGAGGTTTGGTGACAAAACCATTAAAAAAAGGTATGTAGTGTGCAACAAAATGGGTAAAATACCTAACAGATCAACTGACACTTTGGAACCTGAGGGGAGTGGAAGGAATAAACGAAACTTAAACTTCAAAATTACGGACTACAAGGCATTGATAAAGTTTGAAAGGTTACATATGCAAACTAATGCGTGTAAAATATATGAGTTTGAAGAGAATCACAACCAACCCCTAGAGACTAAAGAAGAAAGACGGTATTCCAAACGTGCACGACGACTTAGTTATAAAGACAAGGAGTTTATAGTGCGTTCTTCAACATCTAACATCGGTGCAACAAAGGCACACAAGTTACAAGCTAGTTTGCAAGGAGGTTATGAAAACGTTGGCCCTGAAGCAATTGATTATAAAAATTTCAGAAGAAAGGTGGGAAACATTATAGGTGACAAGGATGCACAGCTGGTTGTTGACAAAATGAACATGAGGAAAGATGAGTTTCATAATTACACATTTGAGTATAAATGTGTTGATAGTGTGTTAAACGCAATGTTTTGGGCGGATGAAACCGATAAGTTATATTACAAGGAGTTTGGAGATGTGATATCATTTGATGCTACATTCCGAACAAATAAGTATACGCTCTTATACTCATTACACATTTTTTTTATTTAATTATGAATATTGATGTTTTTTTGACTTCGTAATCAATATTGAATCTGTTTTTAATTACCTTTTTGATACAGGTATGGAATGATTTTTGTGCCGTTTACAGCCATTGATAACCACAAACGTTCAATAAACATTGGGGCAGGTTTGTTAAGCAACGAGTCAATAGAATCTTATCGTTGGTTGCTCGAAGCTTTTTTGAAAGCACATGTAAAACACCCTCAATTAGTGTTAACAGACCGAGATCCAGCAATTCTATAGGCCGTTGAAGCAATATTTCCTAATTCTAATCATCGTTTATGTATGTGGCACATTATGAAAAAACTACAAGCCAAGGTGTGTATATTTTGGCCTATGTTAACACGAAACATGTTTTATTCAACAATGATTTACACAGTTTTACATATTTTTAACAACGATTAGCATACATATTGTTTATTCATAGTTAATCTAATAAATTTCTTTTTTTTTTTAGGTTTCAGCCGATTTTTTGAAAAACACTGATTTTCGCAAGCGTTTTACAAAGCTTGTTTGGAATGTCTATATCGAGCCTGAAGTGTTTGAATCAAGGTGGAAACTGCTTATGAGAAAATTCAAACTACAGGACAAAAGATGGTTCAAAGACATGTACAGGGATCGAAAACTTTGGATTCCAGCCTATTTTAAAGACATGCCACTACACGGTCTGATGAAAACTACTTCAAGGTCTGAAAGCGTGAACTCATTCTTTAATAAATACTCTAACTCTGGTAATTTGCTTATCTATTTCATGATGAACTACGACACCGCAATTGGAAAGCAACGAAATGCTCAACAGAAACTAGAACATGATACAAAAAATGCAAAGCATGAAATGACGCTTCCAAGTGGCTTACTAGAACATGCAGCTGCGGTTTACACAAAAAAAAAATTTCTATGAGGTCAAAAAGGAAATATTTAAAGCAGCCTGGTACTGTTCTATCGACAGTGTTGAAAAGATTGATGGGTGGCAAGTTGTTATGATTACACAAACGGATAAGAGCAAACAGTTGAAGATAAAATGCAAGGTTATATTCATCATTTAAATGCTTTTCATTAGTCATCATACAAGTATATTATATAATTATTTTTAAATTACATATATTTTTTTCATTATTATGCAATAACCACCAACTAATATGTTACTTCAATCAGTTACTAACATACATTATTTTTATTATACAATGTAGGTTGAACTAAAGTTGCCTGAAAAAGAAGTTAAATGTTCATGCAATCACTTCATACGTACTGGCATTTTGTGTCGTCATATTTTTGCTGTATTGAAAAACAACCATATTGAAGAGATTCCAGAGCAGTATATTCTAAAAAGATGGAGAAGGGATGCAATTTCCAGCCATTTGTTTGCCATGAAACATGTTGCCATGGAAATAGAAGATGACACCTTTAAACTTTTAACAGAGGCATACAACAATATTGAATACTGTTTGGATCATTTCAAAAGAAGAAAAGAGAAATTGTTGGAGTTTGTTGAAAAAACACGTACGTTGAAGCAGGCAGCAATGGAGTTTGCCAGTTCCAACTAAACATCATCTGATAACGATGAAGAAGAAATTATTCGGATGCTTGGAATACGCAGCATTCCTGATGAAATAAATATCCATCCACCTGCATCTATACGTACCAAAGGTAGTGGAACTAAGAAAAGAATGGTTAGTGCTATTGAGAAAGCCGTTGCAGCTACAAAGAAAAAAACCAGAATGTGCACAGGTTGCAATCAATATGTTAACCATAATTGGAGGACTTGCAAAGTAAGACTTGCACGAGAGTCAAAAGCAGCTTAAAATTGCCCAGTCATTTTCCCAATAGATTTTACTTTTCTATTACACTTATGAATAAGAATATGTTTCTATGATTTAGTAGGTTATGTTATGTTAAACCACTTTCATTACTTTTAACGTTTTTATTTTATGCATAGATGAATAATAGCAATGCCAAACTTGGTAATGTTAACAGATTAATGACAATATCTGGTATTTAAACCTCTTTTATTAGATTAAAACAGTTCGCACTTACAATAGATATACTTGTGCTTTCTTGAAATTATAAAACCATCAATCACTTTAACTATTAAAAATTCTGATTGTATGTTCATAGTAAAATAGCATATTAACAAATGTTTGTTGGTTAGAATCATTACTGAATATACAGTAAAACTATACCATCAATGTTAATCATCATTTTCTAAGATAACTTAATTATTCAAATGTTAATGTATAAACATAAATACTAAAATATCACTAGTCTATTACTAAAATTAGCAAACCAAAAGAATGTATGTAGGTTGAACTAAAGTATAATATGTTAGGAATACTTCAAATAAGTGTTTAAGCTATTATTCAATATTTAAATAACAACATACATTAAGATATAAACCAACCAACAATCATTATATAATATAGATATGTTCACTTTAACTATTAAAAATTATGATTGTTTGTTCATAGTAAAATAGCATATTGACAAATTTTTGTTAGTTAGAATCATTACTGAATATACAGTAAAACTATACCATCAATGTTAATCATCATTTTCTAAGATAACTTAATTATTCAAATGTTAATGTAAAAATATAAATACTAAAATATCACTAGTCCATTACTAAAATTAGCAAACCAAAAGTAAGTATTGTACGTTCAGCAACCCAAGTTAACATCCTTAGCATACAAAAGCATTGTTTTTAATCCATCCAAAAGAAACCATTAAAGTCATAACTAAAATAACTTTTTTAAAACAACTAACTTAAAACATCCAATCTCCTGTGAATTTCTTCCTTTGCAATGGCCAACATTTGAGAACGTTGTTTTGAAGGAATCTTGTGGAATTCATCAACCTTTTGCAGCACATAATCATTTTGAACATTATATTCATGAGTGAGGATTTTGTATAAATACTTTGTCCTCAGTTTAACAAGTTGATCATCTTGTGCAGAAGACTCGTTCTTGAATCCAGCTTTAAACTCATTCATACCTCCACCCATATATGTTTCCATGTGACGCATCGTAAACACACCACAATCAATGCTGTTGTTTATTGTTCTCCAAGGCATTTCCAGTCTATGTGGCATCACATGTGAAAACATCTCAGCTTTTGGATGATTCTGAGATTTTAAGTAATCAACTATGTACTCTTTCTGAAAATGTAAAAAAAACATTGTCAACACATATTAAATTTTATTAAGTATGTCAAGTAATTTTTATTAATCACTTACAATGATTTGGGGCAACTGACCATATCTCTCACCATCAGGATCATCAACTTTGCTGTTGTCAACGATTACAAACTCTGGTTGTTGTAGATTGATCACAAAAAGGAAAATGTGGAAGGAACGGATGATTGGTAGGAAAAGCTGCAACGTTTATTAATTACAATTGTATTCACTTTTTTTAATATTCATATTTGATCAATGATAAATACACATGTAAGTAAACTGTGGAGATATATCTCTTACCAGTCCAACAAAACGTAGGCTTGCGTCCATATCTTCAACAGAAAGCACCAAATTCTCAATGAATTTATCTTTACGTTGACTTTCTGTTAAACCACTTTCTAGATACGAATTCTGTGATCGAAATTTAAAAACTCATTAACTTTTTTATATGTTTGTATTTAAAAAATAATATAATCAACATTGAACAATATTAACTTATACCGTCACGTCTGTCTTGCAATAAACTCTCAGGGGCGATTCAGGTGCACGCTTACTTTCATCAAGATTCAACACTTGACTCCAACAATCAATGACATGGCCAAATAGTTCACATGTTGGAAAGAAACTTTCCATATGAAACCTCTGAGCAGAAAACCCATCCAGAGTGTGGAAAACTATATCACTGCAATAGACGTGAAAAATTAATACTATTTTTAATAAGCAAACAATAAAATTAAGTAATTTTAAAAATATTTTAAATGCAACTTACTTTGGATCTCCCTGGAGAGAGAATATCCATTCTGTTACACGTTTTTCCTGCCGTGGAACTCCTTTGATGATATCAACAGCCCGTATAACGTAAGGAGATTTCAGATATTCGGATTTCATGCGAGGCCTGTACCCTCTTCTACTAACCCAATGTTCATCTTTGTTGAATGGTACTATAGACAAAGGAATTGGCATTTCCATTTTAGATGGTGGTGTATTCTTAAAAGATTTTGTTCCAGATCTATTCGCGAAATCTGCATATTCCTGTGACATTTGAATACTACATTTTGCTATCGGGGAGTTGTCAAACTGTTTGTTAGTTGTAGCTAGAATCAACGTACGTTCAATTTCAGCCTCGTTATCATACCACCATTGAGACTGTTCTGGTTCCTCTGATGCAGAAACTTCAGTAAACAAATGATTTACTTTGTTTTTCCATTCTTTGACCAACTGATTATCAGGATATTTCTTGACAGCATCATTTATTTTGTCTTCCAACACTTTCTTTTGCTGCAATATCATGTCGTACATCTCCTTTATTGTTTTAACAGTTGTCTAATTAGGTCACCACAATAGAATTACGTTACAAACCAAATAAAAATATTAATATGTCAGTTAGTATTAATTAATACTATAGAAACTCATTATTCAAATGTGAATAGGTAGTTAACTACCTCAACACTTTCCCCACTTCCACTAAAAATATCATCTCCATGATTTCCCTACGAAAAGCAACACAATATTAGTTGTTGTACTAATAACTTATTATTTAGTTATGATTATATTATATTACTACCTTACACCTTACATCTCCTGCATCATTTCCCTGTCAATAATTTATGAATGTAATTAATTTATACTATACCAAATAAACAAATAATAAATTTCATATGCATTGTTCAATACAATAAAATATTACCTGAACCTTTTCTTGCCCTACATTACCAGTTCCCGATGCTTCATTGACGAATTGAAATGGATCTTGCAATTCACCCATACCCAGACCAATTGTCCTACACTCTACTCTTTCTCGCTCATGTAGTTTATCAACACTCCAACAACATATTGCTGGTCTGCATCGTACAATCTTCACTGAATCGCATCGAACACTTTCTACGTATAGCAACTACAACAAAGACAAATAAAAAATGTATTACTTAAATACACTTTAATGAATCTGCACACATAAGGCTACAAATATTGAATGACAGTTTAATTTAAAACAAATCTTACCAGCAGTAATATAATTGGCCCAACATAGAATCCTTTTTTGCTGTTCGGATTCCACGCACTTTTTGTCTCCTTAAGGCAATCAAAAACATATCCACACCAATCAATGTCACTTAGATCCAGATCTTTCGTGACTTTTGATAACATCGACAGGTCACATGTGCCCATGCTCATCGACTGACCTAGTGTATTACACAACAGGACAAAGATGTTTACTTTAAACATTAAATCCACACGTGTTGACTGCATAATAACTTGTTGAACTGCCCTTGGTCTAATATTATCTTCATCTTCGAATTGTTTTCTCCAAACAGTTATCGTGTCATTTGTGACTTCTCTATAAGGCATAGACTTTATTGTAACATGTCCCAGAGGCAGACCCAACATTTCGTGAATAACTTGCCAATTGATTGGTATCTCTCCATGATGAAGTTTGAGTACCATCCTATCTGCGTTAAAATTCCTGACAATATAATGCCCCATAATTGATGCACACCCATCCACTTTCATCTTCAACAAATGCCCCAGACCAATAGAAGAAATATAAGCTTCCTGTTCCTTGCTAAGGTTATGCATACAATTGTACAAAACATTTGGAGATGTCCGTACTTGTATTCGCTTAGCTTCTTCTGCACCACTTGCTACAACTTTAGGATGTTTTCTTGGCTTCAATACATTTCCTTCTTTATTCCTTTGTCTTTTAAATTTCTTCACATTTTCTTTGTCATCATCTTTGAATGAAGTATGATGCCTTCACTTTTTCCTTGTTACCACAGTTATGTTAGCTTCAAAATCAGAGTCTTCATCTTCGTCAAGGTTCTTGACAGTAACATTCTCTTTTCCTGTTAAGACAAATTTAACACAATAAATGATTATAAATAAATTAACAAACCAATGCCATACTAAATTTATTAAAGAAAATAACAATAACTGAAAATGAATTTATAACAACAACTTCATCACCTTTTGTTTTACATCTATCAAAACGTCTTTTTGTTCTCAATTCATTTTCCCTATTTAGTACACTGTCTTCTGTCAAGTCATAACTTTCAATGAAACCTGTCAATAATTAGACAACATAATCATCAAAGAAGATACTTTAATATACAAGTTACATTTCATGAAATCATCATTCATACCTTTTTTTTCTGTATATTTTTTTTAGCTTTAGAAAACCTTGAATTTCCTCCATCAAACTTCTTCACATTGACTTTGGGTTTCCTGTTTTTTTCTATTAATAAATACAAAACAAACAAGTTATTAAAACTAACTACAACATCAAACTCTAAATAAATTTATTTCTAAACAAGTACATTACTTGAATTTGAGCTCAAAACTACAACTTTAAGATCCCTTCGCATTGAATGAGCTGGTGTGCGATTAACACGTTCCCCCACACCTGTCCAAAAAATAAGACACATAATCACTATAGATTCAAATTGATATTTAAAATTTTAAATTTCAAATAATCATCATCACCACCAATTTGATTTTTAGTTTTCTTCTTAGGTGTTGAAAACTTCTTCTGTCCTTCTCTTCTAATCTGAGGTTGTACTAGTTCATTTCCTTCATTGTATGCATCTTCAATATCAATAAGCAATGGATTGGATTCTTCATTAGTGAATTTGCTGAATGCCGTCTTTAGTAATATCCTCTCGCTTTTCTTTCTACCTAATAATAGCATTAATATACCTTAATCATTTATAACTCAGAATTGAATCATTAACAACTCAAATAATCATCCATTATACAGTCTACATTAAACACATACCCAAAAAACAGAGGAATGTCTACAATAATCATCAATAAAGAAACAGTGTAGTTAACTTACTCACGTAAAACAGTTGGGACTCATACATCATTATTCTTTACATACAAAACATACTCAACAAAGTATATATTCACAAATGACTATGTCTTTAACAATATACAAATCATACAACCAACAACAAGGAATAATACTAGAAAAAGTACTTATGTCTAAAAACAATCGGATTTTACATGTAATCAGTAGTAATAAATGACATTTATACCCTTCGTTATTATTTTTCTAATAAAGACCATTCACAATCGAATACTAAACATCAATTACTCCTCTTCTCCCCAAAATCAGAGTAATGTTTACAACAATCATCAAGAAACAAACAGTGCAATTAACTTACCCACATAAAACAGTTGGCACTCCTACATCATTAATCTTTACATACAAAATCATGTACAGGATCAAAACCACATACATACTCAATAAAGTACCCATTCACAACTGAATATCAATTTAACAATATACAAAACATACAAACAACAACAAGGATTAATACTAAAAGTACTTCTGTCGCACAATCGGATTTTACAAGTAATCATTATTAATGAATGACATTCTTACAATTCGCTATTATTTGTCAACTAAAAAACATTCACAATCGAATACTAACATCAATTACTCTTCCTGTGCTACTTATGATGTAAAAAAAAAGCCCTAATTTTTGGGTTTACGTAACCTTATTACACTTCAAAGTAGTCGACTCCGATTACACATTTATATGCATATTATAACTATCAAACACAATCATAAACTATTGATTTTTAAGCACATTCAATATCACAATACCGTAAATTCGAAACTCATCTATAATTACCGTTTTCATTTTAACAATCAAATACACCAACGTGTTATTTGTGAAACAAAACATTTAAAACAACAATCATCAGAGATGAAGACTAACTACAGTTCATAATCGACGATATAAAGAAAAAACGAACGACCCAACTTCTAGGGTTTTAAGAATCGTCAAATGTACACATTATAAAAACCTAAACACACTAATACACCCGTTTTCCAGTCAATCGAAATTCAATAAAGATTAGAAAACTTACTTCTTCCACTTCGATTGATCAACGACGACATTCCTCCACCTAGACGCTTCACAAAGTTCAGAATGCAAAATAACTCTTCACGGATGAACAATATTAATCGAATGTGTTATAATCGTTTATCTGTGACGCTATTTTTCTTTCAAGATATGATCGAATCATCCAAAACATTAGAAGTTATCTGTGATTACTAAAACATAGGAACGGTTTCTTTTAATTTTCAAACTTACCCGATATATTCAAATTGGATGACATCATAAAATTACTTGAATACCCTTTTATATATTTTTTTAATTAAAAAAACAATTAAATTCATTTATTAATTTCTTTAAATTAATGATTAATGACATCCTTAGATTATAAATATTTAATGTACCAGATTTGTTCTCGCGTTCTCAACCTTTTAGGCCTTCTCATTTGATCCTTTCCCTATATATATATATATATATATATATATATATATACATTGTAATTGTCCAATGTACTTATAATTTTACTTCTAACTAGATTTATTTCCAAGATTTTTATAAATTTAACATTTATCTTCCTCTTACATAATTTTCTATTTTAAGCGTAGTATATATATATATATATATATATATATATATATATATATATATATATATATATATATATATATAGCCTGGTAGGTGTTCGACAAAAACATGTGATGTAAGAGGAAAATAAAGTGAACTTTTAAAAATCTTGAAAGTAAATCAGGTTTGGAGTTGAAGTTTAAGAACATTATAATGAATATATCAAACAAAACTTTGTATTATGGTGGGTTTGGATACCTAAACTTATATATATATATATATATATATATATATATATATATATATATATATATATATATATAGACACACACACATACACACACAGACACACACACACACACACACATATATATATATACATATATATATATATATATATATATATATATATATATATATGTATGTATGTATATATAGGGAATAGTGAATATGTGGCTGTTATGTACCTAAGCTTAGGTATATAACCTTTTAAACGACGTAGTTTTAAACAAAACAAATCCGGTTTCATTTTCTCTTAGTTTTGCTTTAATAGAATACCATTAAATTAAGTTCAATTATGGAATGAAAAAGATCAATTATATGTATATTTTTATTGCAAATAATTATTGAAGTTTATAAAGAAAATAAAAGACTAATATTTTTTAAGGAATATAACTCAATCGTTTTGTCTTTCACTTGAATAACTATATCCAATGATTTTGTTAAAAGCTTGATTGAGTTTTGACATTTTCTTCTTTTATCTTTTATTCTATTAGTTTCTTTTTAGAATTTAGTAAAGTTGATTAAATGGTCACGACTTTTAATGCTTTAAGTTCTTAAACACAATGAAGAAAATGAACATAAATTAGATCGATTTAGTAAGTCACGTGATCAAGGAATAATAGTAAAAGAGATATCATGATTAGTTTAGATATAAATGGATCAAAACTACATTGTTTGGAGAGTTCTATATATAAGCTTAGGTACACGACTACCACATATTCCCTGAGCTTATATATATATATATATATATATATATATATATATATATATATATATATATATATATATATATATATATATATATATATATATGTTGTTTGTCCGCACAAAGCAGCTACGACGAATAGTTTTTAAACGGTGATTAATTAACTTCGGTGAATGGTGTTCTTACGTTTATAAGATCAGACCATAGAACTCATTAATTATGAGGATAAAATTGGCTAAAAAAATCTTCTAAAGTCCGTAAATCCTTTTTCTTTATCTTGCAAAAATATATACAACTTTTTGTAAACAAAATTTACTCTACATTGCTTATACTTGTATTTGATTGATCAATTTTCATTAATTTATGAAAAAGAAAAACTATTAAACGTTCTTAAATATACCTATCATATCTATGTTATTTGTGTTTTAAAATTATATTAATCCGACATGTATTTTAAGTATTAAAAATATTATTGCTGATGTACATTAGCATATATTGTAGTTTCTTTTTTTTCCAAATTAATGCAATATATTTGGTAATATGTAGAGCAATAAACTTGGTAAATAAAACTACCATATAAGTTAGTTTTCGTAAATCACTAAATATTTTACTTAGTGGTTACATTTATTCTTAAAATATAATTACACTAGTTGTGAGTAGGGTTGTAGACGAACTGAACGTTCGGAAAACCGTTCGTGAACTGTTCGGCGGGAAGTTCGTTTATTTAATAAATGAACGAACATTAACAAAAATTATTGCTTGTTTAGTTAAATGAACGAACATGACAATGGTCTCGTTCGTTCATTTATGTTCGTGAACGTTCGTTTATGATGTTCGTTTACGTTCGCTTATGTTCATTCGTTGAAGTTTATTTATATTTAATTTTTTTTTATATTACTATATTATATGTTCATATATGTTCGATTGTGTTTTTTTTTAATATTTGTTTGCTTATGTTTATTCGTTTATGTTCGTTTAACATGTTCACGAAAATAAACGAACGAACATGAACAATGTAATTTTTTAAACGAACGAACATGAACAAGAAAATCTCGTTCATTTATCCGTTCGTGTTCGTTTGTTGTTCAGCTAACTTGAACGAACGAACATGAACAAATTCTTGTTCGTATTCGTTTGGTTCGTTTACAGCCTAGTTGTGAGTCTCATTTATTAAATAGGTTAATTTAAAAAGAAAAAGTTAAATATAACACTCTAAATATCTGAGAAGTTTGAATTTATAAGAAAACAAGAAAAATAATGAGTTATTATATCTTTTTTTATCTTTTAAATTTAAATAAATAAACAAAAGAAACTAACAAGCTTTAATTTTGGAAATTTTGAAATTAAAAGGTAAGTTTATTAATGAAATTGATATCCATTTATTGCAATTATTAAATTAAAATATTATATTGAATTTAATAAAATAAAAAACTCATAAAATAACATGTGGAAAAAACTTAATTCAAAATAACCATAAAATAATATTTGACAATTTGAATAAGAGTATGACAAATTGAAAAAAAAAAAAAAAACCCCCCTTCATTCATTAGAATAGATGGGTCTTAAATAAAATGATTTCATTTTGGTAAAAAAAAAAATCTACCATATATGATAGAAACCGTTTGTTAAAAATCAAGACTTATGATGCTAATAATGTACTAACATCACCTAGTTTAATTTGGTTTATTTTAACTCGTGATGCTAAAGAATTAACTTGCTAAATTTTGAGCTTTCAACCCTTATCTACATCTGGTTTGAAATATGAAAAATAAGTTGTTATTTCTGCCATTAAAAGTAAGTTCATATCTCGAATAAACGAAAGTACGATACTATTTTTGAACTTTCTTCCGTTGACACACAGATGGTCAAAAAAATGAAAAGTAAATTGTTATTTATGTCATATAAAGCAAGTTACAAACACTACTAGAAAACAGAGCAATAGCGACGAAATTTTAGCGGTGGAAAAAATCTGTCAGAAAAGTAACGAATTTCCGACAGATGAATTATTAGGATATTAGCGACGCTTTTGCAACGTTTTTGCGACATAATGAAATTGATCGGTAATCCGTTACGGTGTATCGATAGTTTACCGACGGAAATCAACAAAATTGAAATTCTGTCGCAAATCCGTTATTGAAATTCGGTTTTCTTTTTTTATTTTTTAAATACTTGGGGCACTTTCGTAAATATGTTATTTCCTAGTCTCACTTTCCCTCTTCTATTCCCCCGATCTGCGATTAGAGCTCCTCCTAGCATCTCTGATCTGCAACCAACCGGCGACTACCTCTGCCTCCGCCTCCATCATCGCCTCCACCATCGTCGTCGGAAGCAAAACCCTCCGGCTCCTCCAAAGCCGTCGACGCAACATACTTCTCCCTCCTGCTGCCTGTCCGACCTGCAACCCACCAACGACAACCAGCATCGCCTCAGTCTCTTGTCGTCACCACCATTGTCGAAGTTGTTGCTGTAGCTGGTGGACCTTACCATTGAATCCGATTTCAGCTTTTTTTCACTCAAGTTTTGGTAAAAAAAAAAACCTAACTTATTTTTTCTATTACATGATTAAGATGATTCACATTTTATATATCACAAATTGTTATGCCGTTAGTATTTTTGTCACCGTTTGATAATTTATGTTAGTTTATACTATATGAGAAAGCTATAAATTCTTCATCCAACTTTCAGAGGCCAAAATTATGATATTGGATTCATCAAGTCTTAAGAATTGTGGGGATTAATACCCAAAGGAAATGAGGTGAGGGACCCGATGCTTAGTTTAAGTGCAGTAAAATAAACTCGTGTTCCCTACTTTGTAGGTCCCCTGTTTTCACAATGTGAAAATTGGATTGCATAGTTAGATGACATGTGTTCCTTTCTGCTGGAGGGGGTATAATGGTCATACAAAAGTGCCTTAAAAAGATAGGATAAATAGATGATAAATATTATTTTAATACATACCTTGTAGTTAATCTTCTCCTGTGATCTGTCCTCGTTTGCTCCAATTAATTCATACAATGATCTCTAATCTCCACAATTTATTATCTACCTGTCTCTTCACATATTTATTATCTACCTGGCAAATCATTGCAAGAAGCTTGTTACCTTCACCATGTGCAGAAGCCATTTGATCGATCACGCCACTTGGAGCTCCAACAACAGAGTTTTCCACCTTTTGAATAATAATAATATATAATATATAATATAAAGATAAGTGAAACAAATCTTATAGAAGTTTATGAACAAAATTGGTGTTTTATTATATATACCTTTTGACAGAGGATCGCGAGATCCCTTGAACTGATATTTAACCCTTGGAAACAAAATTTATGGTTTTAAAACCAGAAACTACCAACAACATATACAGTCCATCTGAAAAATAAAAGATGTTTATGTCCGTATAACTGTAATTTTTTTTATGTGAAAAACAGATATAATTTGTAGAAGAAAATAAAGAATTACCTTTGTGATGGATCACGAGCAAAGTAACCTTTGGCTTTTTCATATGAAATGGGTTGATCACCATCCATGAAATCTAATTAGTCCATGTCAAATGTGGAACCACGGTTGCTCAATTCTGATCCATATGACACCTGACAATATAATCCAACTCATTTTTTAGGGAAATTACGTTTGAGTCCTTCGATTCATATGGATATGGTCCAATTAATAGTTTCACATCAGAGTCTTTAAGTCATCATCTCATCTGTTAAGATAATGAAGGTGACCATTTTGCCCCTATCACTTCATGTTTTCCTTCAAGAACCTTGAAGTCATGTATGATTCTGGTTTCCTTTTTAAAATGCAATCTTGTTGATTTGGTGTTGTTATGATTCTAAATAGTGTTCTTGAACATAACAATATTAGTTGACAATGACAATATTAATTGCAATTAGTTGTCCCAACAGTTTGTATTGTATTTGACTTCATGTAGTCTTGTTAAAATTCAAAAAGAACACCATGCTTTATAATAGGAACATAGGAAAACATAGATGTAATTTCTTCACCATGTATTACTAAAAAAAACCTAATTTACACTTTTGTTTATATTTTGTTGACAATAACAATTGTTGGTTAGATTTTGGCCACTTGAAAAACCCAAAATATAAAATAGAAAAAATAGAGAAATTTACCAATAAGCCACTTACAACAATCCCCATTTTATAATAGGTCTGCTGATTATTTCTTTAGCGGGAGGAGTCCCCATTTTATTAACGAACATAAGAGATTCTGATAGCCGATTTAGTAAATTAACTAGAGCAATTACTTCACTTCTTTGTAACAAACATATGAATAAAAATCTAACATTTCTTGGGAAAAATTGAAAAATAAAAATATATAATACTTACAAATGGGTATGGGTTTCAATACCAAGAACCTGAAGTTTTCCCCAAAGACGACACTTCTCACACCCCACAGAGTCCATCAGTGCACTGCAACATGTACAAATTTTAATCAAAAAGCTTCAAAGTTTTAAAGGTGAAAAATGTCATACAAAAGGGATCAAAAAATCAAAATGATTCATATTTGGACCATATCTGACAAACCACTATACCACAAGGACGAAAGACGTAATTTACTCTAGAATTTAATATAGGGTGTATAGAGAAACGCCTTCATGTTGCTGTTCTAATTCTACTACTTCTACATGGTATCTATGATGAAAATAGACATATAGCTTAATGGTTTTATTTGATTATTAGAGTGTATATCTATATCATGTGCAACTCAAAACTAAAGGATTCTTACCAAAGTAGTTCGTCTAACCACTTGTGAATCCTCATAGTATTGATCATCAATGTCTTTTATTGATAATTCCACAGCCTCTAGCTCAGGTGTTGTTGGTTCCTCAATAATTGGTGCACACTATTTCCCAAAATACCCTTCAACTGGCATGTACATGCATTACAGTTTGGTTTACTCTTTGTGCAAAAAACCTTTCCAAATGTGATCGATGATGTTAGATATAGGGTCAACTGGTCAAGTTTGCATAGCCTGGGCCAAAGATATTTCTAAATCGGCTTCAACATTGAGTACCTGAGTGTAATGTAATAGAGTAAATTGCATTTTCATTCCCCGAGTATAATTGATGTTTTCAATTTTGGTCCCAAAAAATTTTCTCTTGCAAATTTGGTTTAGGCGATGCTTTTATGTTTTCAGCTTGATCATTGAATGCTTTTATGTTTCCAGCTACTTTGGGTGATTTTAATTGGATTAATCTTTGCACTTGTGATTCAATCTCTTGCTGCAAATTTAGGAGTATGCACGGGTAAGTCTAAGAATTCATTCTATGAATTTATTTTCTTATTGAGATATTATATGTCAAGAAATTAATGAGATTTTTTCTTTAGGGAAGCATCTATCAGAAGTATGCAAGGCTGAATACCCAATATTTGTGAAGTATTGCCTATGGTTGCTTGCTGAGATTGCAGTCATTGCAGCGGATATTCCCGAAGGTAAAATTTTAACTTATCTATGATGAGGTGAACCACACTGAAAGAAGTATAAAACAACCATTATATCATCATCATCCATTTGACACATGTCATCATCATATCTACTTGAACCCCATCCAGAAAATTTCTCAGGGTATATGCTACAATAACAATCAACTTTTCATTTATTGAAATAATTGATATAAGTAATAAAAAAGGGTAAATCACAAATCTTATGGATTCTCACCTTCTAGGTTGCTTCATGGATGTTGGAATTTGATTGCTAGGTGTTCCCTAAAGCCAGGTAAAGATTCATTATTTTTGTATACCATCATACTAAATTGAATAAAGATTCATATTTTTTGAATGCCCACATACAGATTTGAGTAAAGATTCGTTCTTTTTGTATGCCCACATGCTAAATTGAGTAAAATTCCGTTCTTTTTCTATACCCACATGCTAAATTGAATAAAGATTCATACTTTTTGAATCCCC
Source organism: Lactuca sativa (assembly GCF_002870075.4). Lineage (NCBI taxonomy): Eukaryota > Viridiplantae > Streptophyta > Magnoliopsida > Asterales > Asteraceae > Lactuca > Lactuca sativa. The sequence goes on from NC_056623.2 coordinate 44,741,617, forward strand.
ACATACAAATTTGAGTAAAGATTCGATCTTTTTGTATACCCACATGCTAAATTGAGTAAAAATTTCATAAAATTTCTTGACATTATGTTTCTTTGATCTTTTTGCAGTTTGAAAACACCAAATCAGAGTCTAGGTATGCATACATCATACAAACCATGTTTCTTTTTCAACTCTTTATGGTAACAATAACTAAAATATCCTCTTAACAACACTATATCCATTCATTTATATTATTGTTTCATTTATATTTTATAATATCCATTCAATCATAACTATAACTATGTTCCATATTTCCATGCCATGTAGGATTTCAAAATATGATGTTGTAATTTCTAAACGAAAGTTGTATGCTATCACAGTGACAACCAAAATTGAATATTAAAGAAGGAAAAATTAAGGCATTTCTTACAAAATCTAACCTCTTTCCAGCCAAACATTTAAATAAAGAAAAAAACTAAAATAAAAATAAATTACATCAAAAAGAAAATCACTAACAATATCAAATGAAAACAAAAACTAAAACCCTATATGATATAATAACAATAAATTATTCAACAGAACATTATAATATTAGACTTAGTCTAAGTGGGACAGAAACTAACTGCAATTAGTTGTCCCAATAGTTTGTATTGTGTTTGACTGCATGTAGTCTTGTTAAAATTCAAAAAGAACAATATGCTTTATAATAATCAATTTTTTTTGAAAATTTATGAAAATGTAGATGTATTAGGAACATAGGAAAATGTAGATGTAATTTACCAGAACAAGTCCCTTTATTTATTATTAATACATGAAAGTAGGTTGCTATTTCTTACTAGAACAAGTCCCTCTATTTCTTACTAATACATGAAAGTAGGTTGCTATTTCTTACTAGAACAAGTCCCTTTATTTCTTAATAATAAATTTCTTATAATAATCATGGCTTTCTATTTTATCATAAAATATCTTGTATTTATTACTACACATATATAGGACACTGATACTTGGAGAAATATATCCGAGAGCGGAAAGAGAAATCGTAACAGTAGTGTTAATGGTTCCATCTCGGTACATACAGGTGGATCAATTACAACAGAACAACACCGCAAGAAGATGGTAAATGAATCTTGTTAATAAATTTTAGTGATTTGTATTTAGGTTAGCATAAACTACAACTATGTTTGTTTTGTTTTGTTTTTTGTTTTTTATTTTTTTTTGTTTTTTTTGTTTTTTTGCTTTTTTGTTTTTGTTTTTGTTTTTTTTTTTTTTTTTGTAGAAGAAGGCAAGGGGGAAGATCCTTTGTGGGTAGTAACAATTTTTATGTATTTAATTATTTTTCAAGTGTTTAGAGTAGTAACAATTTTTATGTTTTGGCAAATTGTAGGACAAATATGAGAAGCAATGTGTGAGAAATATGGCCCCGTCCCTATTCAACATCCGTTGGGTCATCAGATCCGGACATCGTTGTGTCGGGGACACCTTATGAGTATGGCTCATCATCCCATGATTATGCCTTATATCAAAGAAGGCATGTGTCTATATTATGATAAAATTGTAAAGTATGTTGCTATTTCCTTATTTATTTTATACTAATTATATGTTTGTTGGACCATATTTTAGATAAATGAATTAGAGAGCATGTTGGAACGAGAAGTGAAGAAATGAGAGGAAATAGAAGCCAATTTTGATAGTGAGGTGAAGTTACGAGAGGACATGGAAAGCCGTCTTCTTGGAAAAATGAATGATCTTTTGAAGAAATTCACCAGAAGATAAAAGGTAATATTCGAGGGCATTTATGGTATTTGACAATATATAAATATTTCTCTAGCTAACAACTCTCAATGATAGGTGTGAAAACCACGAGCTAATCAAGAAGGAATTCTCTATTGGCTGTTGACAATATTTGACAATATGGATTGAAATTTATGGTATTTGACAATATGGATTGAAATTTATACATTTATGTATGTCAAATGATTGAAATTTATGGATTTACTTTATATTTGTTGGTTTTAAAACATAGATTTAATGTATGTTTAAAAAAATTGTGTTGAATATGTAATGAATTTTAGTTTTTAATTTCTTCATTAATTTGTAAATTTTTTTATAATGCCAAAGTCCGTCGCTAGTTTGTTATAGAAACAAATTTGTAGTTATTTCGGGATTCCGTCGGTAATCTGTTAGTAAGTTATTCCAAATTCCGTCGGTAATCCGTTGGTATGTTATTTCAAATTCTGTTGGTAATCCGTTAGTAAATTTTTCTGTCGGTAATCCGTTGCAAACAAACTCCGTCGGTAATCCGTTGCAAAATATATTATGTTGTTGATCTGTTACTATTTCTTAGGGGTGCAAACGAGCCAAGCTACTCGCGAGCTACTCGGGATCGGATCGTTAAAAGCTCGATTCGAAATCGATTTTAAACGAGCCCGAGCCGAGCTCGAGCTTAATATTAAGCTCGTTTATTAAACGAGCTCGAGCTCGAGCCTATGTCATTAAGCTCGATTAGGCTCGCGAGCCTAAACAAGCCTTTACATAATATAATTTATTATTATTTATATATTAAAATAAAAATATATTACAGGAATTACGGATTTAGGGTATTAGTAAACGAGCTTCTTAACGAGCTCGATCCGAGCTTAAGCTTATTTAGGCACGTCAGATAACAAACGAGTCGAGCCCGAGCCCGAGCCGAGCTTGGATAATTATTTACGAGCTCGAGCCAAGCTCAGTACAAGAAAGCTCGAATCGAGCCGAGCTCGAGCTCGAGCCTCATATAACTTAAACGAGCCCGAGCCGATCCTGGTCAGGCTCAGGCTCGGGCTCGGCTCGGCCCGTTTGCACCCCTACTATTTCTGACGGAAAAATTTGTTACTAAAAATTAGCCATAGCCGTCGGAAATCCGTTACAAACAATTAGCGACAAGAATATACCGACAGATTTTGGTGTGTTAGAAATCTGTCAGTAAAGAGCACTAGTGACGGATTACAGACAGTTTTGGCTATCGGTAATGCTTTTTTTTTTTTTTGTAGTAGTGAGATAGGGAAAAACGAAAGCACCATGATATTTTTTGAACTTTATACCAATCAATCCCACATCACACAAGTGGTAAAATAAAATGAAATTCTGCCACTTATTCCATAAAAAATAAGTTACAAGAAAGCAGTGGCGGAGCCAGGATCAAAGTAAAGGGGTATCCCAATTTTATTTTAGGGTAACCCAAATTTTTTTTCCAGGGTACTTGGGTTTCCCTGGTTCGGTTTCAGTTTTAAACTCAAACCTTAATCGAATCCTTAGCTAACCTCAATTCTTGTTATATAAACATGAAGTTGAAGTATATTTTGATACTTGAATCAATGTGGGATTCAAAGTAGATAGCAAATGAAGTATGAGGATAATAGGGTTATATAATAGACAAAAATGGTTAGGTTTACATATGTTTGGCGATATGGGATAGAATAGCTGGGAAAATAAAACAAAAATAAACAAATGATATGTAAGCAACAAGAATTGAACCTGAGAGCTTTACTTCAATAAGTCAACACCTTAACCAGTAGCTCTACTATTTGTTTGTTTTTATAACTGAAGGGATGCGTATATATACACTATACCAAAAAAATTTGAAGGATTCGTAAACAAAAATTACACTACCAAAAAAAATTTGAGGGGTATCCGCCTATGCTCACAATCCTTTTGAACCTTCACCCTTAGCTTATACGATACTCATTTTTTGTGACCCTCTGAAACAATCCTTAGAAATCTTTCTTAACCTCAAGGTATTTTTGGTTAAGCTACCCAAGCATACATAATCTAGAAAAATTGCAACTTTGATACCACAATGGAGCTCTTGGAATTCTTCACTTCTTTGATATTTGCTTTTTGATTTCTTTGAATTCACCACCTTTTTGTTTGATTTTTGGTATCTTCAACTTTTTGATTCTTCATAATTTTGATCTTTTGATCTTCATACTTGATAGCTCCAAAATTCTTCAACTCTTTGGTAATTTCTTTCTTTCTTTATTTCTTTCTTTCTTTCTTTAAATATATAACTCACTTTTTTCGCTCAAATCCTACATACTTAGGCAAGGGAGCTTAACTTCAACCTTTATTGGTTAGAGGTATTAGTCTAAGTGCAATGACTACATAATCTCTCCTGGATAGATTTCAGGTACATGCTGCAAAACTTATTATGCAATATAAACTACCAGATTATCTTTCATATATCATGGATTTTTAGTAGGATTTGGGAAGCCACAAATATACTATAACATATGTTGGCTCAATTAAACATTTAAGCTCGCATTGGATCATCTCCCGCAACACTAGCAACTTAAGGTTTTTAATTATCACTATATTTAATTTTTAGATTATTATTTCAAATCTACTTCTAAATTTTTAAAAATTTAAAAATTTAAATTTAAAATTTTTCTAGCAATTCACTTTTTTGACCCCCTACCCCACACTTATTACATACAATGCCCTCATTGTATGCAATAAGATAATTAAAAGCAATAAAAGGGAGAAAAAGGAACAGACTCCCCTCGGGTAATAGTGGAGAATTCGATTTGGAAAGTGTGGATAACTTGAGCATCTTGAATTTGTGAATGGAACTCGGATTTTTCTGAGATACGTGAATATGTCGGCAAAATGCGAAGAAGAAACTCTCAACTTCAACAAGTGTGGTGTGTATAATCTTCAAAGCAATGAATCGTAATGTGGGAAAGCATACACCACATTTTATGGTTGAGAGAAAGAGTAATAACCAAATTTACGATATCGCAAGTCATGATAATAGGGAGTCGTGACAAGAATATGGAATAAAAGGCTTCCAAATTGTAGAAATATGTGACTCATGACATGAGGTATGAAACTCACGACGTGGTGTCGCATGAAATTGACTTCCGAGTATTATCTTCTTTGAGCTCACAACGTGAGGGATAAATGCTCACGTCGTGAGAACTGGGCCTCACAGAGTGTCAACGTGCAAAAATTTCTTCTAACAAATGCAATTCAACTGAATTGTCTTAATATATTAAGACCCTTTTATGACTCTATAATTACTGAACTCTACCCGCATTATTAATCTTGTTTGTCTTACGAAATTAACCCCACACTTATTAAAAATTGCGGGTCTCCACTCTCAAATCTAAAAAATACGGCTTAACTCGTATACTCTCTTAACTCTATATCTTTATTCTCTCTCATGATTTTTTGCAAACAAGCAACCAAAATGTGGAAGGAAGCAACATAGTCATCACAAAGTTTTGTTACACAATCAAAAAACAAAAACAAACACAAATATCACTAAAAATAGCAAAGACTAAAAATGCAATAATTTCAACATTCGTCATCTCCTTCATCATCAATTTCTCCAATCGTGCATGTTCCAAAATGTTGCCACAACCACATCTCACACCAAGATGGTGAAATCATTGGTACCCCAAAGTCGGTGGTTGGTTGATATTGAAATGTTGCACCATATTTTCCATAGTAACACCAATCCAATTCATACTAACATGCATCCGGTCCAAATATCTTGACAACGTCTCATCCTGAGATGGTCCTCCTCCTATGGGCTCATGTTGATGTAGCGGCTGATCTCTCTCTCCTCTTCCTCTCATATTCCCCCTTCCTCTTTGTTGTGGTGGCTCATCGTCCTCATTATCGGCATGTATATTCCAATGTGTACTCATATTAATTACCACACGCATTGTTTCCAAATAGATCAAAGAAAACTCATTCCCTTTTTTACATGTAAGAGTCCTAGTCATCCCGGGAATGATAACTTCATAAGAACATGCTAAATGGGTAACAAAATGCCCACCACATATCGGGCTTCCGGACCGAGAACTGACCGCATGATCTGCCAAGTACCTAGCCAGAAAGTAACGTATGTTGCAACATACCGCGGGTGCTAGAATTATCCAAGGTTATCGGGAGCATTCCATTCATAGGCTGTGGGTATAGAGATTGTGTTGATTATGTATTTTATAGGAGCGCGTTAGGTTAGATCTTTCTCCTAATCATCTATGGCTACACATTATATATGGATAGGGTTGAGGTTGTCCTGCTCTATGCTGTAGGCCAAGATACCTGGTGCGAGTCGACTGAAAGTCGTAGGCACGAAGGCTCAAGAGGAGCGGTACGGTTGAGGTGGTAGGCCAACAAACCCTAAGAGTTTCAACACGATGGTTGAATTGATTCGACATGTTGGTATTCCAATCTAGGGTATTCCATCTTGAGGATGACCGGACCCTATGATCATTTGGACTTGGCATATTGGTATTCCCACCCAAAGGGTGGTATAGGCTAGATATGAGTACTGTACTGGTTGGCCGGTAGTGGTAGGTATGTTGTTGGTGGTAATCGCTTGTGAGACTGTATTCTATGGAAGTGGTGGATGGCAAGGAACGACATGCTAAATTATTGTCAGTATTATGTGGACATCTTATTCTGATGGTCTATTAGATGGCATGTTGTGCTTGATCCGGTTGACGCGGTCTTACTCTATGAAGTAGGCCAAGATACCCGGTGCGGGCCAACGGTGAGTTCTAGGGTCAGGGGTTCAGTAGATTATGACCCATGGTTCTATTTCGGGTAGGAACTTTAGGTTCCCAGGGTTGTATAGTCCGTTAGTAGTAATGAGAAGAGAGCTAGCAATAGATAGTATGAGTGGTCGGCCTAGGAGTCAGACCAAACCCAGGTTTCCAGATTTTGGGTTTTAGGTGGTAAAGGGTTGTGTGCCGCATGGGATTGTGGAATCGTCTTCTCTAGAATGAGTGTTCGTGTTTATTAGTGGATTGATCATGTGTAATATTTTGGGAGCTGAAAGACGCTTTATCCTTTCAGCACCAAGGATTTCCAATCGTATCGAAGCACCATTAGAGGTTGTGGGGGTAGTTAGTTGTAGCGGACTTCGAGGGAGAAGTCTAATTTAAGTGGGGAGAGTTGTAACACCCTGTTTTGAAAAGCACTTTGTGGAGGTCTCGGAGGCCCAGGGTATGAGAAATTTGGTCTTTTAGGGTCCCGAGATTTATTCAGAAGGTTTAAGGCTTGGGTGTGTGGTCAGGAGCGTAGGGCATCTCGCCACCTTTTCGTGGATATAAAGTTCGTCGGAAACGGACTTAGAATGAAGAAGTTATAGCACTTTAAAGAATTTGGCATAAATGGTCCCTGATGGAAATGTTTGGCAAGAAAGTCCCATGCATGCAAGGGAAGCATGCACGTGTCTGACTGGGTACGCCAAGCGTAAGTTGGTGTACGCCCAAAGTAGTGGAGTAAATGATCGCGGGTATGGGGAGGAGTACGCTTAACGTACGAGAGGTACGCCCAACGTACTCTCAGAGACCCTAAACCCTAATTTTTTAGAGCATGCCGCTATATAAAGAACATAACACCCCAATTATCAGCCTCCCTCTCATCTTCATATAGCCACCACGAAACCCTAACCCTCCCTTGAGTGTTCTTGGACATTTGGAGGTCATTAAAGAGCATTTTGTGATTTTAAAGTCATTTCCAAGCAAATGAAGAGTATAGCAAGGTGGTGGATCAAAGGGGGAAGCAGTAGATCTGAGTTTGGGGTTCCATTTCAGATCACTTGGAGGTATAACGCTATAAACTATTAGAACAATGTTCTAGTAGGATCGATAAATTTTATGCAGATGAATAACAATAATAGAGCTATGAACACAAGAATGGCTCAAAATATGTCGAATGATTAAACCTCACACCTCAGAAGAGCTCTATAAAGGACTTCGACTGTAGAGGTGTTATTAGGGTTACAAGCAATAAACACGATAATAAAATGCCCATAATCTACGGCATACATGCATGCACTATATAAATAAAACCCTAATCTATGATCACGGTATAGACAGGCCCATATCGGATAAACAAAACAAGGCCCACAACACAACACAATAATCCCAACAATCTCCCCCTTTGTGTCAGTGGAGCCAAGAACCTATTGTGGTTTTGCAACAGAAGACTTCTTTACGGTCTTATACACGATTGGAATGATGGCTAAAATCGTTTGACGGAAAGTGATAAACCACCGCAGCATATCCATGAAGTACTTCTTATCTGCGGCATTGTTCTGTTTACAACGGTTCACCAGATCAATAATATGCTCAAGACAAGACGTGGAAAAAAGATGTTTATCATCAAGAGAAAACATGAACTTATCACCCTCTTTTTGTGTAAACATCACAGTCCTGTATTGCGAATCAATCACCCCCAACTTCATTTTCTTCGGGTCTTGAGCCTTCCCAATGGGTTTGATAGTTGGCCTTTTTCTCAAAACCGATGAAACTTCTTGATCCATTAAAGAAACTTCATGGATATAACAAGCAAACATTCGCTTGAGATGCTCAATGATCGACTCACACTGCTGCTTATCGGTCAGCAAAATGTTGTATAGCAAAATCCAGTCGTGTGGATTTAAGTTCGGTAGATCAGCCAACGAAATAACATGAACCGAACCTTCTGAACCTCTTGTCACCTTGAACTTGACATTAATGAATTTACCAGCAACGGTTGGCTTCATGACCTTCACAGTGGTAATCTTTTGAGCACTCCAGGTCAGATATTGAGGCTGAGCAAACTCCATGTAATAATCAATCATTTATTTATCAGTATTCGGATCCGGTGAAGGAATATCAACAGTCAGTTCAAAGAAATGAAACACGAAGGCCTTGCGAGTGATTGGCATATCAAACTGCGAGTTTCTAGAGTTCTCACAGTCAAACGAAACAACAGGTTCAAGCCAATGAGTGCTTGGAGATTCTATGGCTTCTTTTATCATCTGCTCCAACGTCCATAAAGGAAAAAGTATTTTACGACTTTCTAATAGGTCGTGAGCTTCCTTCTGTTTTCGTTCCCTCTCTTCAGCCTCTTTAGCTATGCGAGAGTTCTCATCCAGCTCTCTGTCTTTGTTTCTTATTTTGAGAGCAACATCGTCATTCTCTTCTTCTTCTTCTTCTAAAATACATTTACCTTTATCATGCTTACTAGAACTCGAAGCTTTATTACCCTTCAGTTCTATTGATGGTTTCGGGGGTTGTTTCTGCTGTTCTTGATCTTTAGTCGCCTGATCTCCCCCTTGTTGTGGAGTTGCAACCGACTCCGGAACACCCGCAACGCGACTTAGAAGGTCAAGACCTGGACGCAATTTTTCTACGAGATGCCTGCGAATAGTGATATTAAGGACCGAGTCATGAGCATCCAAGAGATTAGAAAGAAGAGCATGCACATCAAAAACATAAGTCTTCATGACAGTGCGCTTAGATTTGAGTTCATCAATTTCTCGCTGAGCTTGAATCAAGCGAACCCCCTGAGTCTTGATCATAGTAGTTTGATGAGCAAGCTCATCCATTACTTTGTTTTCAAAAGCCAAATCCTCTTGCAATTTATCAAGACGAATTGTAACTGAGGATTGAAAAGATACTAGATCATCTTGAAGTGCAGACCGAAGCTGGTTAAACTTCATCTGTTCATCCTGAAAGGTCTTGGAGAGAGACTCAATCGTAGCATTGACCTTGTTTGAAGTAGTCTCAGAAGCCCCCTGAAGCGATTCCAGGAAAATTTTTGCATCGTGAATGAGGGATTTGACCTCATCAACAGCTTGCTGACTAGATTTAGTCGAAGCATCAACAACGTCTTTTGCATTTTGAATTGAAGCCTCATGTCGTTTGAACACTGTTTCAAGAATGCCTTGAACATTAGCCTCTGAATATCCGGATGAAGAAGTTGAGACATAGGCGATGAGAGTGTCAAGTTTGTCGTTCAGATCCTTCAGGTGACGCTTTGTCACAGGAGTGTCTTCATCGTCATCGCTCTGGACACGGTAAGGACTAAAATAAGTTGATTCAAAATTGAGATCTTCCCCTCCCAAAACTGTAGCAGATTCAAATGAAGGAGATGGTGAACGTAGAGGATTAGTTTGGAATGTAGGTACCCCCGTATCAGATACGTTGACAGTAGGTTTGGTTGTTGATTGGGAAAATACTGGTGGTGCAATAGGTGCACTATCTTGAGGCGTTGTTGGGATCGGTGGTGGAAATGGGGCAGAAGTTACTGGAACCGAAGTCTGAGTTGGAGACGAAGGCGGATATGGAACCGAGTCATTAACTGGAACTTCAAAGGTGGGAGAAGGAGGATGAGAAGGAACTCTCTCAGCATCAGATACAATGTCCTCACCTATGGTTGTACCAAAATCATCACGGGACTGATCGGAATGATCAGAATCCGAATCACTAGTTGATGGAGTGACTGGTTTCCACGGTTGCGTCTTCCCTTTGCGCTTCTTTGGAACAGATGCGACAGCTTTGTCAGATTTTCTCTTTTTTAAATCGGTTGCCTTGGAAGATGGATCTTCTTCAGTTGCTTTCATAGAGTCACCACGTTTACCTCGCTTTGCTGGTTTATCAGCATCTTCGAGTGACTGCTGCATCTCAGGAGTGTAAATTCTAGAACCGGAGAGAGGAAGTGTCTTGTAGGAAAGGATAATCGTCCTGGAAGCAGGAACACAATTCAACATAGAATCAGGGATAGAACCCACAAAAGAATACCTTGCAGGATCAGCAACAATGATATTTGCTGTCTGAAGAGTGGCAATCGAAGACATTGAGGAATCTGCCATCACAGAAACATTAAACCTGACCATGGATCGATGAGTGATAAGCGTCCAGAATCGAGCACAAGAGATTTTGAAGTGTCGAGTAGAGGAATTCAGACTTTGTACCAGTTGCGACCACAAAATAGAACCAAAATACAAATTTGTGTGGGTGTATAAACCATAGAACAATACCATTAAGGCCTTGCTTGTACCATACGAACCAGCAACTCTCTCAACAAAACTCTTGACTAGAATGGTGAAAAGACCATTCCACTAAGGAGGAAGACATGACTTTTTGAACTTCGTAACAGTAGTCAAGATATCGTGTATCCAAGGTCTAAAAACATGGAGTAAAGAGGGGTGAGAGAAATCGAATCTGGATGCACCATAGATTCTTCATAAGGAAGCCCTAACAAGGATGAAAACTTGACCTTCGAGATGGAAGTTTTGTTGTTGAAAATCTCAAATAAAATCATTTCCTGCTTCCTGTCATAAGTTGTTGTAGTATAAACTTGAGACAGCAAGGACATTGGTACCGTTTCAGCTTTTGTGACGGCGACAGCAAGTGTGGAATACTTGAGACATTCGACCACTGGAGGCATGTAAGCATCGTAGAGATTAGGATCAAGATCAATGATAAGATTCTGATTGGGCTTAATCTTTAGCAGTGTAGAAGAAGCGGTTTGCTCTTGAACGGATGATGAATCTGCCATTGATGATGCTGAAGAAGATAATGAACAGTTGAAAAGCAGCAATCGCCGGTATACGTTTAGAGAATTTGGTAGTGGTAGAGATGTTCCTGGAAGATGAAAAACCTTTTATACCGTTTCCAAGAGAGAGAAAAATCAGGAATAATGATGACTAAATCTCTAAAAAGTCGCCAAAATTTTTGGTATTTGACAACTGTATCTGAAAAAGGTGTCAGGCGGCGTGAACAATTATGGACGTTTCAAATTTCACGCGCCCAAATTTTATCCTGTGACAAGGATAACATTCTTATCCATTTACCGCGTCCTCCAAATAGTGAGTCTTTTCAAATTCACGGATGGCTCATCATTCCCCAGAATTAACTCGATGCAGACTTGGGAAAATCACAAGGATCTTCGTGCAAGAGAGTGTCAAGAAAAAGAAATAGAGAAACAGGTGTATGGAATGTGAGTGATGTCAATTATGACATGAAGCAGATGATTCCGGGAAAAAATCTCTTCCTTCGTAGTCAAGATAGACTAGAAGTGCTTGTATAGTTTCCCGTTAGAATACGATCAATTGTTTGTTAAGAAACATTGAAAGGCATCTTTTGATGTATATAGGCTGTAGTGGGTGGCTTAGCTTTAACCTAACGTCGATACTTAATATAAGACCGAGCATTGGATAAAGTACTTGTGAGACCGATGTGGTCTGTTGAACAAGTAGGTCAGATATATTGACAAGTGGTTGGGAAAAGAAATCTCAAAAACAAAACTAAACTAGATGTTATGGGAAGAAATGCCTTGGTGTAAGACAATTTCATAAAGATCGCACATAATAAAAATAAAAAGAGATTTCAGAAGGTAACAAGTCAAATCTTGAATATAAAAATTCACCATCAATTCCGTATTGGTATTGGATTGTGGGTTTCAATCAGCACTAGGTATACGCCGCTAAGATCACAAACACAGATTTTGTGTAACCATAAACCTCAGTGGTAATAATCGAGAGTCTCGAGGGTTACATATATGAAAGAAAGGTAGATGAAGAATATAGTTAAGGAGGTTAAAGAACCGAAAGTACCTCTGCTTATAAAGATGGACAGAGCAGAAAACTCGTTACTCATTTGAGAAGAGTAAGATAGCTCGTGACTTAAGTGAAACTGGCCTGATTGGGAAGAAATGATAGGTATAGATCGAATCATTAAGGCCTCACTCAAAGTCTTTGAGGCTTCGGTCTACATGCAGCAGCATGCTTCTAGGGACACCTAATTAGTCTGATAATTAGAAATTTCATACCTTCCCTTGATTTAAAAACTCGTGCTTACAGTGCCTTTGAGAGCAAAACGAACATACGAAATGAATATATATATATATATATATATATATATATATATATATATATATATATATATATATATATATATATATATATATATATATATATATATATATATATGGATTTTTGTTAACTTAAAAGAAACTAAATAAAGGAAAATATTTTTGTATTTTTGTTAAAGAGAGAGAATAAAAATAAGCAACAAAACAAACAAAACAATAATAATGGTAATCGAAAAGAAATTATGAACAAACTATACAGCCGAAACAAACCTTTAGAGATAATGAAGCGAAATAGACTAAGTCATCGGCTTACTTCAGTTCCCTAAAAATATGGAGCCGAAATAGACCGAGTGGTCGGCTTATATCGGTTCCCTAAAATTACGGAGCTGAAATAGACCGAGCGTTCGGTTCATTTCAGTTCCTTAATTTTCACGGAACCAAAATAGACCAAGTGACGACCAATTTCATTGAACTAACCTTTTAAGGAGACTAAAGGTGTTTCGACACAGACTCTGTTTCAATCATGCCTAAGCCATGTAGTATTTTATTAAAGCTCGTTTCAAGTAGGGCCTTAGTGAAAAAATCGACAAGTTGATCTGATGAACGAACGAAGTGTACTTCCACATTACCATCTTCAATGTGATCTTTGATGAAGTGGTATCTCAGTGCAATGTGTTTGGTCTTGGAGTGTTGCACTGGATTATGACATATCCTTCTCGCACTTTCAGAATCACAGTGAAGTGGAATTTTCTTCATACTTAACCCATAATCTCTGAGATGACTTTGTATCCATACCACTTGTGATGTGCAGGAAGCTGCTGCAATGTACTCTGCCTCAGCTGTAGATAGAGACACACACGTCTGCTTCTTTGACTGCCAACTGACAAGCTTGTCATCGAGAAATTGGCATCCTCCCGTTGTGCTCTTTCGGTCCAATCCACATCCACCAAGATCTGTATCTGAAAAGGCTTGTATAAAGAATCCATATTTAGCTGGGTACCAGAGACCGAGAGATGAGGTTCGCTTCAGATAGCGAAAGATATTCTTCATAGCTATCATGTGAGATTCTCTTGGATTAGCTTGAAACCTGGCACAGTAACAAACTGAGAACATTATATCAGGTCTACTAGCCGTCAGATACATGAGAGATCCTATCATTTGACGATAGAGAGTCATGTTAACAGCCGGTTTGTCCAGTGATGGCGTTAATTTTGTGCCAAACACCATGGGAACCTTCACCTTCGAATCCCCCTTCATTCCGAATTTTGTCAGCAAGTTTTTGGTGTAAGCCTCCTGATTTATGAAAATCCCTTCCGGTCCCTGTCTAATATTCAGTCCAAGAAAAAAAGTTAATCGGACCCATTACGCTCATTTCAAATTTAGTCTCCATCAACTTCCTGAATTCAGCTGTTAGGCTTGGATTCGTGGAGCCGAAGATGATGTCATCGACATAAATTTGAACAATCATCAAATGTTCGCCTTCTATCTTACGAAAGAAGGTTGGGTCAAACGAACCTTGTTTAAAATTAGACATTTAAGAAAATGAGTTAGGGTTTCATACCATGCTCTCGGTGCTTGCTTTAAACCATATACCGCTTTATCTAGAACATAGCAATAATCAGGATACTTTTCATTCACAAACCCGGGTGGTTGCTGAACGTACACAGTTTCTTCTAGTTCTCCATTTAAGAAGGGGCATTTTACATCCATTTGGAAAACTTCAAAGTTTTTATGAGCAGCATAAGCAAGAAATATTCTCACTTATTCCAATCTTGCTACAGGTGCGAACGTCTCCTCATAGTCTATCCCTTCTTCTTGGCAATATCTTTCTACCACCAGCCGAGCCTTGTTCCGAATGACGTTGCCCTCTTTATCCAGCTTGTTCCTAAATACCCATTTTAAGCCGACCACATAATCGTCCTTGGGAGTGGGAATTAATCTCCAAACGCGATTTCTCTCAAACTCATGCAGTTCGTCTTGCATTGCCTGTACCCAATCGACATGATCAAGTGTAGTATTGACCGTCTTCGGTTCGACTTTGGAAACAAATGAATTAAACATACAAAATTCAACTTGAGAAAATAATACAGTTTGCTTCTCTTTTAGTTGAGAACGAGTAAGAACCCTTTCAGATGATTCACCAATGATCTGTGTTTTGGGGTGATCCTTTGTCCATTTAATCAGGGGAGGGTAGTTTGAATCATAGACTGGATCCAACTCTGCATTCACCTCTTCTTCAAGTTCTGATTGATCGTCTTCATCATTTGTATTATCATTCTCCCACTCAAATGGCGAAGCGTATCCCATTTTAGATTTAGGAATCTCTTCTACAATGGGAACTTCATTCGTTGAAGTTGGATGCTCCCCCTCGGCTTGCACTTCATGAGTTGGAGTTGGATGCTCCCCCTCGGCTTGCACTTCATGATTTGCAGTTGGATGCTCCCCATCGGCTTGCACTTCATGAGTTGGAGTTGGATGCTCCCCCTCGGTTTGCACTTCGGCTGAGTTGGAAACAGAGGGTTGATCTTTAGTTGATTTAAGAGGATCGGTTTCCATAGCCTTTGTAGCTTCATCAACGATCATTTTCAAATGGTCTATTTTGTTGTCTGCTGCATTCACTTCGGAAAGAATAGCCTTCTTTGGCTCATCGAACAACCTTATGTATTCTTCGAACAAGTTAGAAATGGGAGCCGAGACTTGACTGGTTTCTAGGAAGATTTCTATTGTAGTGCTACCGTCTGATTGAGTCTTCTTGATATAAGAATCATCGAAGGTCACATAATAGGTTTCTTCAAGACACTTGGAGCGTTTATTTAAAAATCTATATGCCTTTAAAGTGAGAGAATACCCTATAAATATGCCTTCATCCGCTTTGACCTCAAACTTGTTTCGGTTCTCTTTGGAGTTCAAAATGAAGCATCTTGAACCGAACGCATGAAATAATTTCACGTTTGGCTTACGATTATTCAGAATCTCATATGGAGTTAACGAGAATCTTTTGTTGAGAAGGGAACGATTCTGAGTATAACATGCACAGGCAATTGCATCAGCCCAGAAATACAATGGAAGAGAAGTGAAGCTTAGCATTGTTCGAGCAACTTCACATAGGGAATGGTTTCACCTTTCAACGATTCCATTTTGTTGTGGAGTATAAGGAGCAGAAAAGTTGTGTGTTGCTCCTCTTTCAGCCAAGTAGTCTTCAAACCCTTTATTTTTGAATTCAAGCCCATTGTTGCTTCTGATGTTCCTTACAACTTTTCGTAGTTGAACTTCTATCTGCTTGATGAATGCTTTCAACTTGGGAGTAGCTTCAGATTTCTGTTTAAGAAAGAAAACCCAGGTGAAGAGAGAAAAATTATCTACAATTACAAGAATCAACTTACTACCACCGATGCTTTTAACAGCTGAAGGCCCACACAAGTCGATATGTAGAAGCTCAAGAGGTTCGATATTTTTGTATTGATGCGGGTGGGATGGCTCTTTCGGCTCTTCTTGCCCATCTCGCATGTAGCACATAGGTGTTCCTTATCGAATTTGAGAGGAGGAAGACCTCGAACGTGATCACCAAGCACAAGCTTGTTGATGTCATTGAAGTTCAGATATGAGAACCGTCGATGCCAAAGCCAGCTTTCCTCAGATTTTGCTTTTTCCAGAAGACATATGGCCGGTTTACCCTTAATCGGCTTGAGATTCAGAGAATACATTTCTCCTTTGCGTTCAGATTTCAATAGGACCTTCTTTGTCTGTTTTTCAATAATCTCTGATCCCTCATCATCAAATGAGACTTTCAGACCGGTTCCCACGACCAGTTGAGAAACACTGATAATGTTGTGTTGCAAACCTTCCACGTATGCCACTTTTCTGATTGAAAAATCTCTATTTTTATCATTCCATATCCTTTGATTGTGCCAAAAGAGTTATTTCTATACTTCACACATCCACCATCCTTGAGGGACCGAAATTCCCTCAGCTCTTCCTTCCTCCCTGTCATGTGACGCGAGTAGCCACTATCGGTATACCATTCATCGTCAAACTGCTCGTCACTAATTACCTGCAAATTTAAGCAGATTTAGGAACCCAAAGTTTCTTGGGTCCTGGTAAGTCTTTTAATGAAAAAGGAATAGCAACAGAAAGATCAACAAGATAAGTTCTTTTTATTAAGGTTGTTTCATCTTTTCTTTTGATGGTGTACACTTTTATCTTATTTTTGTCTTATTTAAATTGCAGTGTACTTGAGTGTGTGTTGTGAGTTGGAATTTCCTTTTGATCCCCCATAGAACTTTTCATATTTGATTGGTGAGAAGGATCAAAATTGGACTTTCGACTCTGATCCTTGGTTTTTAGACCAAGACTAGAGGTTCGGCTCTGTGTTCTAGTGTTAGGACTGAAACTAGGCAATCAATTCTGAGGTCTAGAGTAATAGGAACTAGGACTAAACTTCTCCTCTCTTTTGACTTTTGCTTGTTTCTTGGAAGAAACATGGTTAGGGTTTTGAGACTGCCAAAACCTTTTTCTCTCATTCTGATTCTTCATACATCTTTTATTTCGTTGACATTTCTGTTCAGCCAAATGCTATTGAGATTTATGAATGTTAAAACTTGGTTTATGTTTCTCTTTTTGAGATTTGGCTGATCTTGGGGATACATTGTGTGTATTCTTCGGCTCTTCTGGTATTTCTTTTGTCCCACTCGTGCTCGGTTTGTCAAAACTAGAAGGTTTATTGATGGGTTCAGCCACGTATCTACCCTTTACCCTCCACGAAGTTTGCTTCGATAAGCCTCTGGTCTCGTCAGTGTTGTCGATGGGAGCAGACCAGAAGAAGTTTTCACATCCATCAGCATTGTCCTTGTCTACCGTGATTTTCAGTTCTGCTGTTTGCTTTTTAGAAACCCCTGTAACAGCATAGAGCTGATTTGGCACTATTTGAACCTTCTAGTAAACCACTACCTTTTCTTTGAGTTTCTTAGTCTTATCCGTTGACAAGCGAGCGAATTCAACCGAGTTCTCAGATATAAGGGGTTTTTCAGTTTCGGTTTCGCTCTTCACAAACTCAGAACAATCAATTATATCTTCCACTGAATTTTCACTCATATCACTCTCTTCATCAAATTTTGACGTACTTTCTACACTAATTTTATGTTCGATCATTAATCTGGAGCTAGAATTGTCAAAGGATTGTATGGTCTCGGACTTAATTTTCAACCTATCATTTTCATCCAACAGATTCTTAAGCATGCATTTGTGCTCCTTGGAGTCAATAAAGGCTTCGATTTTGTCTAGTCCATATTTGTAAGTGACTGAAGTCTCGTCTGAGGACATTATTGATTCACATTCAGCGATTACTTCATCCTCCTTGAATTCAAGAAAGGGTAAAATCATCTTATGAATATTTTTCCTTATTTCACAATCTAGATGAAGATGAGTTATATTAGTATACAAGCATTTTGCAATCAAACAGAAAACATTTTGTTGTTTTAAAAACTTTAAATTGTCGCGTTGCAAATAAATAATCTCATCCCTAGCCCTAGCCCTAACCAACTCCTACTCTTTCTGTTGTATCCATATCTTCCTCTCCTCACTCTTTGAAGACTCCCTGCTGAGTTGGCCAGTTAGGTTAGAATTCGTCAAGCGAGTTTGCATGAGACTACCGCTTAGATTAGAAAATTTAGATTTGAGTTCGTTTAATTCTACTTCATAATTTCTGACAGGAACTTTAAGAGATTCAAGGATAGATTGTACCTTTTTGATCAATCGATCGCAATCGTTGATCTTCTCACTAACAGGCTTGGCAGCAAAACACATGTCTTCATGCAGGTTCAGTTCCTCATGCTTACTCTCATTTGATATCCCAGTCGTTACCATCAAGGACTTTCCAACCATCTTCTCATCACAAATGCCCTTCCACGCGTAGGCCTTCTGACCTCTTCATCCTCTGAATCAGTGGACCAAACATCGACACCGCCAAACTCCTCATCAACCACATTCTCTTGAACGATCAAGGTGTTCATTAGACTTGCATTAGACTTCTTTTTCTTTATCTCTTCAAGCCTTTTCATGTGGTACTCTTCGTCATCTTCACTATCTCTCCTCTTGGCTAACTTCTTGAGCATGCAATCTTTGGCAAAGTGATTCTTGCCATGATAGTAATTGCAATCGTATCCTCAATCACATACCAGTTTGTTTTCTTTCTTTTCATCTTCTTTTTGAGATGTGTTCTTTGATTCTTCCTTCACTTTTTTAGAACTGTAGCTTCCTTGCCAGTTTCAGTTCCTACTGACAGGAAATTTCTTCCTCGCAAACTTCTTTGAATTCGATACCATCAAAGCATACTCCTCATTTGTAAGATCACATTCCGACATGTCATCTTCCTCTTCATCTTCCATGACGCTTTTTCTTTTCGAGACAAGTGCTAACAAACTAACCCCTAAGACCATCTTTGCTTCCCTTTTCACGGTGCTTTCATGAGATTTTAGAATCCCCATCAGTTTTGCCAGTGAATACGCTTTGAACTGTTCATGTGCTTTTATTGTTGAGACAACCACCATCCACTCAGATCTCAGACCGTTCATGAAGGTGACTTTCTGTTCAATACCCTTCCTTTTAATACCGTGTTTCATCATCTTGTTGAGGAGATGATTATAGCGATCAAATGTCTGAAGTAGAGTTTCCTCAGGTTTTTGAGAGAAAGCTCCAAACTCAGTGAGCAGCAAGGTTTGGATTGAGTGCTCCAGATCTTCATCGGTTGAATATAGTTCTTTCAACCTATCCCATATCTCCTTAGTAGTTGTGCATGAGCTGACCAGACGGAAGGTGTTGGCTTGTAGAGCAAATCTTATCATTCTCAAAGCTTTGAGATTGCACATCAACTTGTCTTTTTCATCTTGTGGAATCTTCTCTACGTCCACCAGCAACTTATTGTACTCCTTTTGAGTCTTCACAATCCTGTTTGTTCCAGAATGAATGAACGGGCCGATTGTGATAGCCTCCCAGATGAGATAACCATTGTCTTCAGATCCAATCACATAATCTTCGAAGTGATGTGCCCACACTTCGTAGTCTTGAGTGTAAAGAATCGGAACCCTAGTAGTAGATCCGATATTGTTTGAGATGTTGATGGGATTCGATTGAACGTCGTCTTGAGACATGATGAGCTGTCCTGAAAACTACTAGAACCAGACCTATAAATTTGAGATTAGGGTTTTATCAAACACACCAGTTACCGTCGACAGAAAGAAGACGACCCCTTTATATTCGATAAAAGCGGAAACCCTAGAAAGTTCTTCAAACAGAAGGAATGCGTATTTGTTACACAGTCTCCCGCTCTGATACTAATTGTTTGAATAATGTTCTAGTAGGATCGATAAATTCTATGCAGATGAATAACAATAATAAAGCTATGAACACAGGAATGGCTCAAAATATGTCGAATGATTAAACCTCACACCTCAGAAGAGCTCTACAAAGAACTTCGACTGTAGAGGTGTTATTAGGGTTACAAGCAATAAACACGATAATAAAATGCCCGTCATCTACGGCATACATGCATGCACTATATAAATAAAACCCTAATCTATGCACTATATAAATAAAACAAGGCCCACGACACAACACAATAATCACAACACAAACTTTATTTAAGAGTGCTTAGATCTAGTGTGGTTTAGTCTTGAAGTCATTTTGGTCCAAAGGTTGAAGCTTTTTAGTCTAAATTCGTCTTCTAGGCTAAGGGTTGCCACCTTTAGTGCTAAATGACTCCCCAGGTCTGAAAGTTGTCATCTTGGTGGTCTTAATGGGTTCATGCTAGAGTTTAGACCACTTTCATGGAAGTAGAATATCATTTTTGGAGTTTGGACTTGTTTGGGGCATGCAAAGTCACCAAGTCAGTGCCTTTATGTATTAAGATGTTGGAAAGGACTTGGATCTGTGATTGTAGCTCCTGAATCTGAGTATTAAGCACGTAATGGGAAAATGACTTAACAGGGGAGTACGTTGAGCATACAAGTAGGTACGCCCATCGTACGCACCATTTGGCTAGTACGCTTAGTGTACATAGGAGTACGCCCAACATACTCATCAGTTATGGGCCTTATGGATTTTGGGCCTTGGTTTGGGCCATGCAGGGGGATTTTGGTCCTTTGGGTCTTAGTGGGTCATCAAGAGCCAAATAATGTGGTCCAAGAAGATGTTTAGGCTTAGGGTAAGGCTTATAAGAGGGATTGGGCCCAATTTAGCAAATTGGGCCATTAGTGGGCCACTAGTGGGTTTAGGAAGCCCATCCAATGTTGGGCTTTTTATATTATGATTTTGAGCCTTAGATATGGACCCAGTTGGACTAGGGGTAAAATGGTTATTTTAACCTTAGGAGGATTATTGTTTTGAACTAAGTGATATTTTAGTATTGATAGCTTTGGGAGTCGAGAGATCAGTTGTTCGGGATTTTTGGTGAGGCAGCGATTCGGGAGTTTGACTCTTTAGTTCAGATCGGTAGTGCGAGGTGAGTTATCCTCACTATACTTAAGGGTCTAAGGCACCAAGGCCGACCCTTTTCGGATTGTTATCCTGATATTTTTTTGTTATGATCTGTTAGATCGGTATCCTGGTAGATAGGATGATATATGCTGTTATGATCTGTTAGATCGGTATCCTGGTAGATAGGATGATATATGTTGTTATGATCTATTAGTTCGATATCCTAGTAGATAGGATGATATATGCTATTATGATCTGTTAGATCGGTATCCTGGTAGATAGGATGTTATGTGTTGTTATGATCTGTTAGATCGGTATCCTGGTAGATAGGATGTTATGTGCTGTTATGATCCGTTCGATCAGTATCCTGGTAGATAGGATGTTATATGTTGCTATGATCTGTTAGATCAGTTTGTTTGTCTATAGACTTTTATGTGATTATTTTTTATCTGTACACATGGTTGTTTGATTGGGGGTTGGGTTGAGGAGGTCCTGTTTTGTGCTGAAGGCCAAAATACCCTGTGAGAGGTTCGGATAGGATGAAGGCTTTTCGAGGCGGTCAAGACATGCCAAAGGCTCGGAGAGCGGTCCAGTTAGACTGAAGGCCTGCGAGGCGGTCCAGTTAAGCTGAAGGCTCACTACGCATACTGTAGACTTAGAGAGTGGACCAGGTGGACTGAAGGCTCAGTGCGGGTGGACCAGTCACATTGTAGACTCAAGATGCATGGCTGTTCTGTTCACTTATACGTTATATGCTATGGTTATATCGGTATGGCATTGATATTTTGGGGGTAACTCACTAAGCCTTCGAGCTTACAGTTTCAGTTTATTGTTTCAGGTTCAGCGGATGACCGCGGGAATGTGAAGGCGTGACCGTACACTTCCTCGATTGATGATTATCATTTCTGGGAACTCTGGTGTTTAAACTATTTTGAAAACAAATTGTAATAACTGAATGGTTTTAAATGATTTAAAATGTTTAAATTGGTTCAAATTTTATGGATGTTACAATATTCCATATTGCTTGGCAAGGTATTTAGGAGAAGGAGCGGTGAAGAATAAGACGACTTCGAAAATAAATGGGGGTATGTTTCTTACTCTATTGGCAAGGTCATATGGTGTCACAGAAAGGGGAGCTGGGAGCATGTTGACTATGTTACCAACACCTACGTTTAGTCTCATGCTTTATAGGTTGGCAAGAATTGTGGAAGACTATGGTGGTGGTAACTTTACCATCTCGAATGATGATGAGGTTGTGACGCCCAAGGCACCGGGTAGAAGGGTTAGACCGAGGCAAGAGAATGTTCAAGAAGACCCACCGGTAATCTCGGTGGAAGACGAATTACCATTGGATTGTTATAATGTGGAGTGTAGAAAATATCAAGACGATATTGGGCAAGGAATTAACTACAATTATACGGCTCCTGCGCATATGATGACCCACATGCACATACCCCCGATTGACGGTCCTGAGTACTTGTATATTAGGAATTGGGAATAGAGGGTAAATGCAAGAAGAAGTGGAGCCGGGGGGGGGGAGCGGATTTGGAGATGAAGATGAGGAAGGAGATGAAGACTAGTTCATCCTTTTCAATTTTATTTGTGTGGTTTGTTTTAAGACAATTTTTATTTTGTTTGGGTTGTTTTTGCTTTTGTTTGGTTTGATGTTTGAACACCTAGTAATTAGGATTTTTAGTTTGTTTTCCTTTTTCTGTTACTTGTGTGTTGTTTTGATCTTTTCAGAATTAGGATGATGGAATGAATGCAAGAGTATAGAGCGTGAGGGAATAACGTGAAGAGTTGAGTCTAACGAGAAGATAGGAATTTTGAGTCTGGCATTGAGTCCGACAATCAGAGCAGTTAAAGAGTACATTTTACTGAAGGAAAACAAGTGGGAGTATTGCTTAAATATTCTCCTTAAATTCGAAAAAACCCGATTATTCTGCCAGTAACGCTACAACTCGGCGAGTCTTCACATGCACTAGGCGAGTTGGTCATTCTTCTATTTTCAAGTTAACAATTTGACCACATTTGATGTGGGCATTAATCATATTCTTTGAAGATTATTTCCTGAGTGTTTCCAAGAGCTTTTTCGTCTATATTTGGAGTTGTCAACCACACGAGATTTGACACCCAATGCATGGATGAGCTGTTCCAACGCCGAAGTTAGCTGAAGATGGAGCTTTACATTAAAACGATCAACCTCGCAACTATTATCATATGGGAGTTTGTTCCAATTCCCTCTTTACTTTTATGTTTTTATAATGTATAATATGCAATGGGGACATTGCATAAATTAAGTGGGGGTAGGGGGTTGGTTATATTAGTCAATTTAGAATTTTAGTCAATTTTCTTTAAAAAAATTGCATATAAAATTGTTCGGATTAATTTAGAAAATTTTGGTAAAAGCAATTAGGATTCATGTTAGTATTATGTTTGATGATTCTATGAGGACCCAAATGTTTTGTTGAGCCTATACACATTATAATGCATTTGTGAACCCCTTTATTCTAGTGAAATCATAGGACAAAAACATAACATCGCTTAGTTTGACGGATGCAATATGTTTAGCATTAGGTACTTGTAATGTATCCAGGAAAACTATGCCTTTAACCAATAAGGGTTGAAGTTAAGCTCCCTTTCGTAAGCATGTAGGAATTGAATGGAAAAAAATGAAAAAGTGAGATACATGAAAAAAAAGAGGAAATTACCAAAAAGTTGAAAGAGTTTTGGAGCTGTCAAAGTGAAAATCTAAAGATCAAAATTCTGAAGAAATTCAAAAAGTTGAAGTTACCAAAAATCAAACAAAAAGTGGTGAATTCAAGAAATCAAAGATCAAATGTTCAAGAAAGTGAAGAATTCAAAGAGCTCCATTGTGGTATCAAAAGTTGTAATTCCTTCTAGATTATGTGTGCTTGGGTAGCTTAACCAAAAATACCTTGAAGTTAAGAAAGTTTTCTGCGGATGGATTCAGTGGGTTGCATAAAATGAGCATTGTTCAAAAGAAGTAGGCGAGTGTTTATGAGGATTGTAAGTATTTAGGATTAGGGGTGTCCTTAGGAAAAATTTTAGATACAAATGCATGCGTTGCGGTCTTGGCATAATGGTCGGGTTTGATTAGGATTGTTTTATGTGGTATTGGTGTGTTAAAATTCAATTTTGCTTGGAGGCAAGCAAAAGTCAAGTGTGGGGTATTTTTATATGTGCATATTTAATCATATATTTTGCCTAATATCTTAATACTTTTTAGCTATTTTGTTTCAATTATTGGACAAAAGGTACTTAATTGTGTTTAAATTATATTTTCAGCCTAAAAGACATGCTCGAGTTAAAAAGGAAGCGAGATTAGCAAACGGAAGCTCGAGAAATAAAGAAAGAAGAAAATAAAGCTAAAAGGGTGAAGAACTCGGCGAGTTGGCCATTAACTCGTCGAGTAGACATGAATATTCGCGAACCTTTGAAGACTTGCCGTACATGGGATTTAGGTGGTGGACTCGTCGAGTCGGTCTAAGGGACTTGACGAGTAGCCCCTGTTTTCAGAAAATTATATATATGACATAATTGCCCAAGACTACAACTTCTTCTGGAACTTTTGGCGACTTAGCTGCGAATTGAAGGATATTGAAACTCTGGAACTTGAAGATCAACCCTAAAGATCGATTCAAAAGAGATCAAAGGCAACATATATTAACTTTTTTCCTAATC
This sequence comes from Lactuca sativa, assembly GCF_002870075.4. NCBI lineage: Eukaryota > Viridiplantae > Streptophyta > Magnoliopsida > Asterales > Asteraceae > Lactuca > Lactuca sativa. Next base: position 44,766,409 of record NC_056623.2, read on the forward strand.
TATTGCATAAACTATGTTTTTACTTATGGATTTCATTTTTGAGATATTACTTGTTGTAGATATGAACTAAAAACTCATCACTTCTGTTTAAGGTAGATTAGCTTGTTAATATGGATTGATTTTATGGTATGGATTATTTGATTTGGTGAAAATTGTTTTGCTAAGCTTGTAAACGATCATTATGTGTTGAAAATAACTATTTTTTGTTAATTATCAAGTCTATTAAGTTGCATAAGCATCCTCTTAATTGCTTGTTTCATATGATATTTATGTGAAAACAAAATTATATGCCTAGTATTAGTGAATATGAACCTAGGATTAATTAGGAAATAGGTAAGTTAATGTGTGAGCTTGTGTGATGAACAATCATACAAGATGTTGATTGAATTAGTAATTTAATTACCCACAACTACAAGTCTTAACCCGAATCAAAATACTAGGAAATTCATTAGTGTAACCAATTTGCCACTGTTTAAATTAATTTATTTTATAATGATTAGTAATAGTGAACATGAATCTAATCACATTAATCGGTAGCCAATGACAAAATAATCCATTGCATTTGCCATAAATCAATTATAGAAACAAGTGAGTCGAACCTAAACAGAAATCTCTTTTATTATTGAATCTAGTTATCTTTTATTTCCTTTAGCTGTTAGTTGTTTTTGCTTGAATATTAGTTAACTGTTTAAGTTTCTAGTCTTGCAAAACTAGAGAAAACCTTTCTTTTTATTGCTTACTTTTAATTAGATAATTCTAGTAGTTAGTTTAGTTGTTACCGTTTCCTATGTTCGATACCCTGCTTGCTTGAACTATATTGCTAAACAATAGGTACACTGCCTTTCGTGTGTTTATTTGTGTTTAAAGTAGTAGGATTAAAACTAGTGCATTTTACACACATCATGAATATGTATAATTGTGTCAACATAATACGATAAGCATATACACTTATAACGCACATGTTTCTAGGCTAGGCATTAATGGTAATGAAATAGTCTAGGTTAACCTTTGTAATCCGTTTTGAAATAATAAAAATGTATTATTTGAATATTATGTGTTTTATGCTTAATTGTGTGACTTAAATGAAATTAAGGATAAAAATAAGCGATAAAATAAAATATTAGATAAACTCGATATCTATGAAGGAAGTTGTAGTGGTCGTGACGAGGATTCCGAAAATATAAAGAATGCCGAAATCCGAGTTATAACGAAGAAGTTATGACTTGTCGAAGTTTCGCGACAGAACTGGTACGACACTGTGTGACATAAATAGTGAATTTGCGATAGAGCAATATTTAGCCTTAATGATCTAAACGAAAGTCGTAGAATACGTTAAACCAAGAGCGTACATAAAAAGAACGTCGAAATCTGACTTCGTATGAGGAAATTATGATTTTTCTAAGTTTCAGGTTAGCAGTATGCAGCCCAAAGTTCGAATATAAGATTGAGATATTTCTAGCCGAAACAATCCAAACGATAATCGAAGATCTCGTCGATAGTAGTCCAACGGTAAAAAGATAGACGAAAACGGACGTCAGATGAAGAAGTTATGAATTTCTAATGGAGTTTTCCTGTCCCGGCCTACTAAAAATATTATAATAAGAATAAAGTCAAAATTAGCCGACGGGGTCTGAAAGAGAGTTGTAGAGCATAATCTCACCTATGTGTGGATATAAAGACCGTCGAAAATGGAGCTCGTATGCGAAAGATAAGAATTTCTGAAGTTCGGGGCACGAACCCCGACACTATGTCAGAGTTCATGATGTGAACCCAGATACGACGTCTCCTGGAGCCCGACAGACCCAAGTTGCGATGACGCACTTGATGACGATTGAAGTCACGACGTGAATATTTGGGATTCACAACGTGAATCCAGAAAATCAGCCCTATAAATAGAAATCGAAGGGCAGCCAATTTTGGTTGCTACTTTCTTACTCATCACTCCCGATACCCTCTCTAAGCCCTCTTTTAACCCCCCGAAGCCCCGGTATCATCCCGACACCCGAAGCAAGTCCTGAAGCTCCGAAGATCCCAAGAAGAAAAGAGTTTTCGAGCCGAAGGTCTGCCCGCGAGAAGCCCGGTGTGTGAAGATATCCCAGTTTCATCAAAGAATACTACTTGAAGAGCCGTAGTGTTGTCCGATAATCGTCTTATCAAGTGAGTGTATAGTCTCTTTCATAAACACGATTTTAATACAAGTATTGTTTGAATGTATTAAGTATATGTTTTGAGTGAGTGTATGTTCATTTTCTTCTAACACATAGATATGAATTATTCTCTATAAAATACGTGCTATGTGTTTGTATATTATCAGTTTATTTGGAATGAGTATTGAATGAATATTTTATACAGGTTTAAGTTGTATATATATATATATATATATATATATATATATATATATATATATATATATATAATCTACAAAAATGTTGGGTAAAACATGGGTAGATAGTTGGTGTGTGATGCTATATATACATATATATATATATATATATATATATATATATATATATATATAATATACAAAAAAGTTGATCTAGTCATCTAGCACAGTATGATGACGACCACGGACTCTTTCTAGACAGTCTAGTGGAACGATGGCAGGTTCATAACCTGTAGGTGTTGTGGACGATGTGTTCACTGGTGTACTATATCCCTCTCATGGTTGCCTTTAGGACATTTATTGTTGAGGAAGCCCCTTTGTAGTATGTCCATCCCAATGAAAAATCCTAGATTAGGTCCCTTGTAATAGTTGTTTTAGGGACGTAAAGTGAGGATAACGAGAATGGGTAATCGGGTTATTGTTGTTTGATGAAATTAAAATAATTATTTACTGTGGGTTGAAAACCCTATATGCTCACCAGGCTCCCAAACCTGACCCACTCAGTTTCTTTGAATTACAGGTAGTAGCGCGAGAGCATAAGTTGGACAACTTCTGAAGATATTTTGTTTTTAGACCATTTGTTGTAAATAACTGTTGTAAGGTCTATGTCGTACTGTTTATCAAGGACGGTTCTAAAGGATTCCTGATGTGGCACCGACAACCCCTAACTTTTCTGGCCGCAGTGAAATTTTTTTCAAATTTTCAGTTTTTTCTACCTATTTTTTATGTATCGGCAACACCTACCATGTATTTCTGCATCCGTCCCTATTGTTTATGCTTTTGGTCTGTATCGGAACATGACATCCTGAGTTTTGTTATGTAATGAAAATAAATTTCTTTAAGAAATGCTTTGATAAACTTTATTTTAGCATATTGTGTTATGGGAACAAATACTGCAACTCTTTTAATCAAAGGATTACTCTGAAATTATTTTAAAAGCATAAATTAAACCGGTCTTTTCTGGCCGTGAATTTGGGGATGTCACAGTTGGTTTCAGAGCATTAGCTTAAGCGAACTAGGAATTTGTAGGATTTGTAGACTTAAACTTAGAATGCTAAGTGAAGATTGTGAGATGTGTGTCTATTATATTTTGGACACGAGCACTAGTTTATTTTAGGAAAGATGCCTAAAATACTTTTATGTGCTAAATGTTATATGTTTGCCATAAATGATATTATTTTTTCGGATCTACGGTTTGTTGCTAACCCGATCTGGAGACCTTATGCGTTTAGGATTCTAAGCGTGTGACGACGATATTAGAACTAGCATGTAAACGTTTCAGAGTGATATGGATGATTTAATTATTTATCGTGAATGAGGATATGAATTAACCTTATTCGGTGTATAGATCGAAAATGGCAAGAACTAGAAGCGGAGTTGGAAACGCGAACGAAAACAGGAATTTACCACCAGTGATTGAGCAACCACATGTTGTAGCAGCGGCACCTAAGCCAATGACAATGGTTGGGGTATAAGCGATGGTCCAAATGATGTTGGATCGTCAGATGGAAGAAACTAGACATCTGCTTCAGCAGAATCGTGAAAAACCTTCAATTTCAATTTAACAGCCGGAAGTGAATGAGAGGCAATCGGATGGGGGAAACTTCAGTGGGATTGGTCAAGCCAACCTACCGATTGTTAGGCAAAACAACCAAGATGGAGGAAACAATGGGCGTAGGTGTAAGTACAAGGATTTCATGGCATCCAAACCACCATGTCTATCCGGAAGCCCGACGCCGGTGGAAGTTATAAACTGAATCTCCGAAATGGAGACATTGTTCGAGAGTTGCGAATGCAGCAACAGACAGAAGACCGCTCTTGCGATCCCTTTGTTAAAATTTGGAGTATTGAGTTGGTGGAAGTTGTTAGCTGATTCGATGCCCAAGGGAGAAGCTAGCAAGATGTCTTGGGAAGATTTTGTGGTGCAACTGAAATTGCAATACTGCTCAGAGCAGGACCTTCTGGAAATCAATAATGAGTTTCAAAATTTGAAGAAGGGAAGAATGAGCGTTATAGAATAGGCTGCTAGTTTCACAGAGAAGATTAAACTTATTCCATACCTAGTTCCAACTGAACTCTCAAAGGTCAATAAGTTTTCTTGTGGATTACCAGTGGACTTTGGTCCAATGGTTAAACAAGCAACAACTTTGAAAGCCGCCATCTGGGCTGCTAAGAATGTTGAGACTCAGATCAGGGAGAAGGTTCTGGAGAGGTCAGAGGTTGGAGAGAAAAGGAAGTTCAATGGACCCTCGGGGTCCAGGAAGAAAAAAAATTCTCAAAATCTGGTTCGAGAGTAAGTGGAGGAGGCGAAGCGAAATGGTGCGACAAATGCAAGAAGAAGCATCATGGGAAATATGACAGGGAAGTCACATGCTTCAAATGTGGAAAGCCTAGGCACTATGCCAATAAATGCACCCTTACCAAGAAATTTTGTTATGGGTGTGGTGAGGAGGGGCACATCTCGAGGGATTGTCCGAAAAAGAAGGAGGCAGCAAAACCCAACATTCCACCAAAGTCGAAGGCGAGAGCCTTCTAGATGACACTGGAAGCTGCTAAAGAAGAAGCCGATGTCGCTTCAGGTACTTTTCTCATAAACGAATTGCCTGCCCAAAATTTTGATTCTGGAGCCAATTACTCCTTTATTTCGCATGAATTTGGTAGAAAACTAGTTTTGCCTATAGATAGACTAGATAATGCTTTATTAGTCGAAGTTGATAGTGGCAAGTTTATACCTATTAGCCATCGCATGAAAAACATCTTCATTGATTTGAATGGGAATTAGTTCCACGAGGAATTATTGCCTATCGAGCTAAATGGTTTTGACATCTTGCTGGGAATGGATTGACTTAGCGCGAATGACGCCGAGATATTGTGCAGAAAGAAGATAGTAAAAGTAAACCCGCTAGGGAAAGAGTCATTTATGGTGTATGGGGACAAACACAGAGTAAATTCTGGGATCATTTCTCTAATGCAAGCCAGAAAGTGTTTGGCCAAGGGATGTACATCATATTTGGCATTCATGATTGATGCAAAGAAGGATAATAAGGAGATGCAGAGCATTCCTGTGGCGTGTGATTATCCGGAAGTATTTCCCGAAGATCTTCCTGGATTACCGCCTGATTGACAAGTAGAATTCTGTATCGACTTGTTACCAGGAACGACGCCAATAGAAAAAGCACCTTACCGATTAGCACCAACGGAGATGAAGGAGCTGATGATGCAACTTCAAGAGTTATTGGACAAAGGTTTCGTTAGACCTAGTTCATCACCCCGAGGTGCTTCGGTGTTATTTGTAAAGAAGAACGACGGGAGTATGAGAATTTGCATTGATTACAGAGAGCAAAATAAATCAACGATAAATAATAGATAACCATTTCCAAGGATTGATGACCTGTTCGATCAGCTTCAAGGCTCAAACTATTTTTCGAAAATCGACCTAAGGTCAGGATATCATTAACTCAAGGTAAGAGAGCAGGATATCGAGAAGACTGCATTCAGAACACGATATGGATACTACGAGTTTTTGGTTATGTCATTTAGACTAAGCAATGCTCCAGCAGCATTTATGGATTTAAAGAACAGGGTTTGTAACCCATTCCTTGACAAATCTGTAATAGTGTTAATAGATGCCATTCTGATTTACTCGAAAAGCCAAGAGAAGCATGGTAGACACTTGCGAGAAGTGTTGGAAGTCTTGAAGAAGGAGAAGTTGTATGCAAAGTTCTCCAAATGTGATTTTTGGATTCGAGAAGTCCAATTCTTGGGTCACGTGGTCAACCAAGAAGGGATAACAGTTGATCTAACAAAGATTGAAGCTGTGATGAAGTGGGAACAACCGAAAATTCCCACAGAGATCCGAAGCTTTCTAGGATTAGCCGGATATTACCGAAGGTTTATCCAAGGCTTTTTTTTCGATCGCTACTCCATTGACAGCTTTGACCCACAAAGGAGCCACTTATACTTGGAGTGATAAGCACAAAGATGCATTCGAGTTGCTAAAGAAGAACCTATGTGAAGCACCGATTCTTTCTCTACCCAATGGAGTTGAAGACTTCGTTGTTTATAGCGATGAGTCTAGTGTTGGGTTGGGTTGTGTTTTGACCGAAAGAGAAAATATGATAACATATGCATCTCAACAGCTGAAAGAGCATGAAAAGAACTACCCCACTCATGATTTGGAGTTAGCAACGGTAGTTTTTGCTCTAAAGATATGGAGGCATTACCTCTATGGCACGAAGTGCAAAATTTTCACTGATCATAAGAGTCTTCAATATCTCTTTAGTCAGAAAGAATTAAATATGAGGCAACAACGCTGGCTGGAGTAACTTAATGACTACGATTGTGAGATACTTTACCACCCCGGTAAAGCTAATGTTGTCGCTGATGCTCTCGGTCGGAAAGTCAATCTTGAAAGAAAAAGGCCAAGAGCATTGAGAATAGAAGTTGTCTCGACAATTGTGGAGAGTATAAAGAAAGCTCAAGAAGAAGCTTCAGAGAAGAATGACTGAAAGAAGGAACGTTTGGGAAAAACATTAGTGTTCGGTTCAAACAGTCATGGACTGAAGGTATTTCAAGATCGAATTTGGGTACCAAAGATAGGAGCAGTAAGAGATCTTCTGATGGAAGAAGCTCACAAAACCATGTACTCAATTCATCCTGACAGCACTAAAATGTATAGGGATATGAAACCTTATTACTGGTTGCCGACGATGAAGCTTGATATTGCAAAATATGTGGCCGAGTGTTTCACTTGTGCGAGGGTTAAGGCACAACATCATAAACCATACCGGATTTTAGAACCTTTACCTGTACCCATGGGTAAGTGGGAAGACATTGCTATGGATTTTGTCACTAAACTGCCGAGAACAAAGAACGGTCACGACATGATTTGGGTGGTCATTGATCGCATCATTAAGAGTGCGCACTGCATAGCAGCCAATGAGAAATGGCCTATGGAAAAGCTTGTGAATTCTTACGTGAAGGAAATTGTGAGGCTTCACGGTGTTCCATTAACGATTGTATCAGATCGTGATAGCCGTTTCACCTCAAGATTTTGGAGGAGTCTACAAGAGGAATTGAGTGCCAAGTTGTGTTTGAATACAACTTACCATCCACAGACTGATGGTCAGAGCGAACAAACAATACAAACACTTGAAGATATGCTGAGAGCATGTACCCTGGAATTCCAAGGTAACTGGGATGAACATTTACCTTTGGTAGAATTCTCTTACAATAATAGTTTTTACTCGAGCATTAAGATGGCACCTTATCAAGCTTTGTATGGACAGAAGTGTCATACGCCGTCTTGTTGGCTTGAGGCTGGGGAAAAGCAGTTTATGGGACCCGAGATAGTCCATCAAATCGCTAAAAAGTTGAAAATAACTAGGGAGTGAATGTTAGCAGCTTAGGATCGTCAAAAGAGCTATGTTGACAAGAAAAGACGACCGATGACTTTTGTAGTTGGAGATTCGGTTTTGCTTAAAGTCTCACCGTGACTTATAAGATTTGGTAAAGGGGAAAATTAAGTCCAAGGTTTATTGGACCCTTTAAAGTTCTTCAGAAGATTAGGAACCAAGCTTACAAGCTCGAATTACCCGAAGAACTGAATGACATTCATAACACTTTCCATGTGTGTTATTTGAGGAAGTTCACGGGAGAAGTTCCCGAGATAATTCCAATTTCTGAATTAAGAATTGATGAAAATAAGAGGTTAATCAAAGAACCAGAGGCAATCGTTGACCGTAAAACTAAGAAGTTCCGACGCAAGATGGTCGAATTAGTGCTTGTCCGTTGGAAACATACGAATGAGCCAAATATCAACTGGGAAACGGAGAGTGACATGATGAATCGCTATCCACATTTGTTTGTTGATGTGTGATTCTAGGGACGGAATCATCCTAAGGAGTAGAGAATTGTAACGCCCGTGTTTGTAGGCTAGGCATTAATGTTGATGAAATAGTCTGGGTTAACCTTTGTAACCCGTTTTGAAATAATAAAAATGTATTATTTGAATATTATGTGTTTTATGTTTGATTGTGTGACTTAAATGAAATTAAGGATAAAAATAAGCGATAAAATAAAATATTAGATAAACCCGATATCTACGAAGGAATTTGTAGTGGTCGTGACGAGGATTCCGAAAATATAAAAAATGCCGAAATCCAAATTATAACGAAGAAGTTATGACTTGTTGAAGTTTCGCGATAGAACCAGTACGACACTGTGTGATGTAAATAGTGAATTTACGATAGAGCGATATTTAGCCTTAGTGATCTAAATGAAAGTCGTAGAATACGTTAAACCGAGAGCATACATAAAAAGAACATCGAAATCTGACTTCGTATGAGGAAGTTATGATTTTTCTAAGTTTCAGCTTAGCAGTATGCAACCCAAAGTTCGAATATAAGATTGAGAGATTTCTAGCCGAAACAATCCAAACGAGAATCGAAGATCTCATCGATAGTAGTCCAACGGTAAAAGGATAGGCGAAAACGGACGTCAGATGAAGAAGTTATGAATTTCTAATGGAGTTTTCCTGTCCCGGCCTACTAAAAATATTATAATGAAAATAAATTAAAAATTAGCCAACGGAGTCTAAACGAGAGTTGTAGAGCATAATCTCACCTACGTGTGGATATAAAGAACGTTGAAAACAGAGCTCGTATGCGAAAGATATGAATTTCTGAAGTTCGGGGCACGAACCCTGACACTTTGTCAGAGTTCACGACGTGAACCCAGAGATGACGTCTCCTGGAGCCTGACATACCCAAGTTGCGATGGTGCACCTGATGACGACTGAACTCACGACGTGAATCCAGAAAATATAGCCCTATAAATAGAAATCGAAGGACAGTCGATTTTGGTTGCTACTTTCTTACTCTCTCACTCCCGATACCCTCTCTAAGCCCTATTTTAACCCCCCCCCCCCCCCCCCCCCCCGAAGCCCCGGTTTCATCCCGACACCCGAATCAAGTCCCGAAACTCCGAAGATCCCGAGAAGAAAAGAGTTTTCGAGCCGAAGCTCCGCCCGTGAGAAGACCAGTGTGTGAAGATATCCCGGTTTCATCAAAGAATACTACTTGAAGCGCCGTAGTGTTGTCCGATAATCGTCTTATCAAGTGAGTGTATAGTCTCTTTCATAAACAATATTTTAATACAAGTATTGTTTGAATGTATTAAGTATATGTTTTGAGTGTGTAAGGTCCTGGAAACGGATCTTAACCAATGATCAAGCAATCAATCAATCAAATAGAACAAGAATTGGAGTAGAAGGAGAAGAAAATCAAGCTTGCACACATTTATAGATTGAAAACGCCAGGTACAACTCGATAGACACTTGGCCGTGAACTCTAAACCATCAACAACAACTATAACCTTGACCAACCCTATATATAGAAGACTCCGGCCGTAAACAGGGTTTACGGCCGTACACACACCAAAACACCCTGAAAATACATAAAATGACTCAATAGACATTATACAATGGAAAGCCTAGACCAAACCACTAACTGGACCCTTCAATCTCCCCCTTGGTTTGGACTAGCTTGACTTAGTCCTTGTCAACAAGAAGAACAACTGATTCGCCTATCACCCCGTTCCATATCTTTTTGTTAATGATATCAGAAACCATAGACGTATACTCTTTAGCAGCTGGCTCAAAAATGTCTTCTGCAACCTTGATCAGATGAAGGTTCAACTGATGAATATCCCATCGCCCAAACTGAAACAAATATCTTTTGTCATATAAACGAATGCATCCATATTTAACCTTTATGACAGCAGAGGCTGTAGTTTCATCAAAAACCCAGTAGAGCATGGACGACAATGATCCATTTGGATAATTTTGAAGCACATGAATCTGTTTTACTTGACTGGTAGCAGGCCACATCACAGTTTGAAGAGGAAGACTAGTTTTGGGATCAATTACATTGGGGTATTGTTTGATGATTGACTCTACATTCTTCATTGAAGGAAAGCCTTTCATCACTTGATCTTCCAAAAAGAGCTTGAAGTGTGTTGCCTTGGGATTTTGAGAGGGGTTTGCAAAAGGAGCTTTTGATAATTCTGAAAGATCAACCCTTGTCCAGGAATGGAAATCATGAAAATCTTTATAGAGTTCTATGTTGCCACTCTTTCGTCTCACGAGCCACAAGTTTAGCGTATCATGAAAGCCCCATGAGACAATTCCTGACCTATCACCATATATGTCTCTAAAACGGTTTTCTTGAAGGTCTATGACGGTGACTTTGGGCTGATCTCCAGAAGCATTTTGATCCGAGATCCTTTTAAACAAGAGTTGACCTTTCTCACCTGCTTTGGCCAATTTGCCACGTTTTCAGAGCTACGACATTAGAAGCTTGAACTGGTTCTTTTTCGAATCGATCCACGATACGTGATGTTTGTTCAGGAGGTGGCACAACTGGGGGAGCTTGGGAAGGCAGATATATCCTTGACTCATCAACAGAGGACTTGAACTTGTCACCAAGTTCCTCTTCCAACTTTTTCTTCAAATCAAAATAGTTCGTAGTGAGGAGACCAAAGTGAGTCTGAAGATCAGTGATCTTTTTAGTCTTTAAAGCCTTGTCCTCTTCAAGATTAGAAACTTGAATCTTGAGCTTGGAATTTTCACTCAAAAGATCGGCTACCTGAATGTCAAGCTCAATGTTCTTTTGATTAAGCACGTTTATTTCCTTTTGAAGCTCAACAGTGGTGGGATTATCTTCTCCTGAGTGGCCTTCTCCAATAGAAATTCCTTTAGCCCTGGGAGAAGGCACTGAGCTTTGTTCTTTAGCCAAAAACATAGCCAGCCTCACAGAGGTAGCATCATGATCAGGCCTTGGAGGAGAGAAATATGTTGGAGCTGAAGAGCCACCAGTTTCAAAAGTATTGCTAGGTCCTTCATAGATTGGTTCAGATGAGACAATAGTAGGAGTGGTTGTTGGTGGTGTCGGAAAGCCTTCAGATAGATCTGAAATAAGCACACCAGGTCTTGGATCAAGTCTTCTTCTTTTAATCGGAGGCGAGGAGGTTAGAGTTGTTATGGGATCACTCTCAGGAGGCTCTAAGGTAGAAAGAACATTAACAAGGGGAGGAATCCCTGAAACTGTCTCCTTAGGAGTTGAATCACCAGCCATCTGCTTGCAGGTAGGAGGCATAGTCTCGAGAACATCTTCAGTTTCCCGTATCTATGTTGTTGGATGAGTAACATCATGGATACTGTCAAGGAGTGAGTCGAGGTTTTCATTTGACAGAAGGTCTTCATTGCTTCCAAAATTCAAAGGAATTTTATCTTTGTCATAGCCAGTAAGATCAAGATCTTCGTATAAATCAGTCTCAGTTGCATTATCTGTATTTCCTTCACTATAATCACTTTGAACTGGCACGAATGTCATGTCATGTTTTTCTGCCACAAATGCACTAGGAATCAGAGCTTCTTCACCATGATCTGAAACAGTGATAACATCATCTTCTGAAAACGCATGCACTGAAGATGCACGCTCAAAGGACACTTTTTCAAAGGACCCATGAGATTCAGATGCTTCAGTCAGCTCAGCAAACATTCCAAATTTCATCAAAGGAAACTTTCCTTGAAAGACAACTTTCCCTTTGGGATTCTATTTGACCAGTCTAATAGTGTGTGGACCGAGGGACTTCATATCTAGTGTCTCTCCTTCTTTGACCATCTCTGGGAATTGCAAATTGACAGACACCTGAATAAACCTAGGATACATCAAGAAAGTATCTCTAGTCTTCGCGTTGATGTTGACAATGAATTTGTCCTTAATAAACTTTGAAAAATTGAATTTTATTCCTTCAGCAAGCGCGGCGATAGCTCCTATGTTTCTTAGAGAAATTTCATCTGCACCAGTTCGTCTGCCAGATATACAGGTCACAAAGGTGTGAGCCAGGAATCTCCAGTAAGGCGGCAGCAGTTTCTTTATGCTAGGAGGAAAATCGCCTTCGTAGCCCATTTTGTTAAGAAATTCTTGGACTTCATCAACAGCAACCTCAGCAGGATGGGATGATTGATCAGCAATTTGTAATGCATCTCTGATGGTTTGCTCTGTGATGGTAACTTTGCATCCTTTCACCTCAGCTTCAATGGACACTGATCTGTCATCTCCTCGTTTCATCTTAGCTGTCATCCAAAATTCTTTAATGATTCCTTGATACACCACAGGGCTCACAGTGAGAGCAGTGGACAAATAGCACTCCTTTAGCCCATGATTCATTGATCTGAACTCTACATGAGCAACAAGAGGTTCCGCCAGTAGAATTGCAAGATTATGACTGTCAGGGAACTTGAGGCATGCCATTTAAACTGCACAAAACAGGCCAAGTGAGAAGACAAAGTATTTAAACAATATAAAATTATGGTTTTCTCAATCAAACAATTTAATTTTTTGCCCCTAAAATAAAAAGTCAACAGTTTATTGACCAAAATAAGTTTATTGACAAAATAGGGTTTACGGCCGTAAACAGCCTGGCCATAAATAGGCTGGCCATACACGGCTTGGCCATAAACACCGACAGCTATTCTTCGTCAATTAAAGTCCCAAAACTTGTCAATTTGATCAAACAATTACATATACACGGTCGGTTTCGTTATACCTGTAGGAATCAAGAGTCAATTTCACGAAAAAAAATTCGAATTTTTTTGAGAGGGAGAGAGGATTTGGAAGGGTTTGATTTACGGCCGTATTCACGAAAATGAGAAGTGAAGTTGTGATATCAGCTTTAAACTCCTCTTTTATACCTAGTTCGAGTTTAGCTGTTATCCACACAGTGTAAGATTAAGTCCAAATCCCAAAAATTTTAAAAATAAAACATTTTGAGGATAAAAATTAAAGTTTAAAAATAAAATAAACTAAAAATAAAAATAAAAGTAAAAATAAATTTCTAAAGATTAAAATCTCAAAAAAAATGGAAAATAAAATTTAGACAATTTAAAAATAAAAATAAAAATAAAATTGAAAATAAAAATAAAAATAAAATTGAAAATAAAAATAAAAAATATGAATTAAAAGGAAATAAAACTTGATTTATCTCAACTAACACTTAACATATTTTTGTGGCACTGGGATCAAAGTTATTAAACAACCTTAATCCAATTATCGGTACCTCTACCTTCAAGTCAATGTCTGGTCGATCGTCGGTATTGTGGTCCACTTAAGCACGAAAAATTTGTGATAAAATTTGGATTATTCTAAAAATGACAAGACACTTTAAATATCCTAAGGACCATTTAGCTGACGAAAACCAATGATATTATTGTCCACCTAAATTGAGCAGCGAGATCTACAGACAACCTGTAAATGTTCAATTGTTAGTTGTACTAGAACGTGTTTCCCGCTTCCTGAAATACTCCAACAATCAAGGACTTCCAGAATACTCTTTACTTCAGGTGAGCAGACAATTATTAAGGAGGAAAATAGATTTAGAATGCATATGTTTTTCACTCAGGTCAGATCTCTTCCACTCACGCAGAGAGTAAAACATATGACTGACTAGATTTTAGAGGGATTGAGAAGTAAAAGGTTGCATATACTGTGTACCACGTCGGATGGTCAATCACGCAAAGGAGACAGTATATGACTAACAGATAGGAAGAATAGCATAGAGGAAGATGCAGAGAAACAGAGTTGCATATGTTGCTTTCTAGGTCAGATATATTCCAATCAGCAGAGGAAACAACATATGACTAACAGATAGAAAGAAAGAAAACAATTTTCTACAGACCTAATTTATAGGAATTCCCCAGTTGTCCCATCAATGTCGGAATTAAGGACAAAGTCCGTATATCAAGGAAAAGTAAAACCACAGTTCTAAATACAGATTCCTTTAATGAGACCGATGGATTCCCATGTATATCTCCCTGATCAACCTATCCGAGCGTCATATTGTCAGGCTAAATGGATCTATCTAGGTCAAGTTTTGTCATGTCACTAAATCTCTTAAGTTCAGCTTTACCTAGTCAGGTCCATTTAAAATCTTTCGTGCCTACCAGCGCATCGAACACAGAGCCTAGACAATTCAGCTTTGGTACGTTACGCTGATTCAGATTGCCTGTTATCACTTGATGATATCACTTCCCATCACATTTCCTGCAACAGAGAAACTATCCGCAACAAATTTTTGATTCTTTTTTTAATTTTTTTTTAATGTTTTTGGATTTTGTTAATTTCTAAAAAAAATAAAACAGAAACAACACTATTTTTGGATTTTTGATTTTCTAATTTTTGTTTGGTTTTTGTTTATTTCTCCCCCTAAATTTGTGCATGGGTGAGAATGAAATTAAAATGTGCAAATTTAAACTAACCTAAAACAAAAATGAATCATTTTCAAAAAGCTCACAAGCACATCAAATCGAGCTTTGTTAAAAGGCTTTGGGAACAGATCCGCCACATTATTAGCAGTGGGGACTTGTTCCAGCCGGATGATCGAACGCTCATAACAGTCTCTGATAAAATGAATTTTGATATCAATGTGATTGGTTTTGGAATGTTGGACAGGATTTTTAGCAATCTGAATGGCAGCCTCATTATCACAGTAGATAGGGGTTTGTAGATAATTCAAACTGTAATCCAACAACTGATGTTGGATCCAGATAACTTGAGAACAACAGGCAGAGGCAGCAACATATTCCGCTTCCGCTGTTGAGGTTGAGACGGTGTGTTGTTTCTTGCACTACCACAACACCAGCCGGTCACCAAGGAATTGACACCCTCCTGATGTAGATTTCCTGTCAAGCTCACAGCCTCCATAATTACTGTCAGCAAATGCATATAAATCAAATTCAGAATTTTTCGGGTACCAAAGACCCAATTTTGGGCTGCCTTTGATATACCGAAAGATTCTTTTGACAGCAATAAGATGTGAAAGTTTAGGATTAGTCTGATAACAGGCGCATTGAAAAACTATAAACATGATGTCTGGACGGCTTGCAGTTAGATACATCAACGATCCGATCATCGATCTGTAGTGTGTCTAATCTACGGATTCGCCATCAGTATCCAGATTCAGCAGGGGTCTTTCGGTCATCGGTGTCGATGCAGGTTTTACGTCTTGAAACCTGAACTTCTCAAGAATATCCTCCACATACTTAGCTTGATGAAGCAGGATTCCGATTGACTTTTGTTGGACCTGAAGCCCTAGAAGCATGGTCATTTCTCCTAGCGAACTCATCTCAAACCGCTTTTCATAACACGTTCAAACTCTTTACGTAGCTGTGGACTGGTAGACCCGAAGATAATGTCGTCAACATAGATTTGAACCAAAATCTGATCATTACCCACATGCTTGATGAATAAAGTTTGATCGATAGTGCCACGAGAGTATCCATGCTTGAGCAAGTGTTTTGTGAGAGTCGCATACCACGCTCGAGGAGCTTGATGTAACCCATACAACGCCTTGTCTAAATTGTAGATATGATTTGGAAACTTAGAGTTGATAAACCTAGGGGGTTGATCAACATATATTACTTCCTTCACCTTGCGATACAAGAAATCTGTCTTGACATCCATTTGGAAAATGGTGAAGTTCATGTAGGAGGCATATGCAAGGAAGATACAGATAGCCTCCAAGCGAGCCACCAGAGCATAAACATCAGTATAATCAAGACCCTCGATCTGTCTAAACCCGCGAACCACCAATCTTGCCTTATTTCGCACTATGACTCTGGAATCATCCTGCTTATTTCGATAGACCCAGCGTGTGTCAAGAGACTTTTTGCCTTTAGGTAACTCAACTAGTGTCCAAACCCTGAGTTTTTCAAATTGATTCTACTCTTCATGCATAGCATCTACCCTGTTGGGCTCATTCAAAGCCATTTGAACATTTTTTGGCTCTATTCGAGAGATAAAGAAAGAATAGAGACATGTGTTCACATCTCCACTCTGACTTCACGTTTTAACATCATCACCCAGCTGGCCAATGACATTCTCGATCGGATGATCACGTTGAATTCTTGAGGGTATCTCCTAGGTGATATCATTGAGTGAAACGGGAAGATTGTGAATGTTGATAACTCCATCATTTGCTGAATTTTCAACATCAGATGAACCTGTCTCATTTTATGGATCTGCTACAAACTCATTAGCAATTTGTTCAGGAAAGAGTAGTTCCATGAAAGTTGGAGTAACAGCGGAAGCATCTCTAGACATAAACTCTCTTTCAACAAGAGTAAGAGGTGTAACATCAGCATCTAGAGCATCATGTTGAGCTTGAGATTCTGGACTAGCAAGTAGAATAGATGAATCCCATGTAGGAACCGAAGAGGATACCGTTGGAGGTCTGTAGACAACTTCTTTGTCTTCATCTTCAAGAACAATCTTCGAACCGGAGGAAGAACCAGATGAACCGTCTGAATACATATTGAGCGATTTGAACAATGATGTGTAATCAAACAGCCAATCAGGACCCACTCTGGCATCCGTTTCATTCTCCTCCAACCAGTGCACATCGAAGGATTCTACAATCTGCTTCGTCTTCTTGTTGTAAACCCCATACACAGTGCGTGTAGCATACCCCACGAAGTAACAGTCATCGGATTTGGCATTAAATTTAGGGTTGGACTCCAGGTGAAGAAGGGTACAAGGGCAGCCAAATACACGGAAATGATTGACTAAAGGCTTATGACCATAAAGAATTTCGTACGGAGTCTTCATCTGGGCTTTGTTGATCAAAATACGATTCTAAACGTAGCAAGCAGTGTTAATCGCCTCAGCCCAAAAGAAAATCGGTAAATTGAAGTCACAAAGCATTGTCCTTGCAGTGTCTTTCAATGTACGATTTCTCCACTCAGCAAAACCATTTTGTTGAGGTGTGAGAACAGCGCTGTATTGACACACAATTCCCTTTTTTGCACAAAAGTGATCAAGAACTACATTCTTGAATTCTTTTCAATTGTCAGTGCGAAGTGCCTTCACCCGGTTATTGGTTTGGTTCTCAATCATCACAATGAACTTCTTTATCAGATCAGCAATCCCAACTTTGTTGGATAAGAAGAAAACCCACGTAAAACGGGAGAAATCATCGATCACAACCAGACAATACGCGTTTCGGTTGATGCTTAGGACATTGACCGTACCACATAAGTCCATGTGCAATAATTGAAGCACCTGACTGATTGAATTTATCTATTTTGTCAAGTGTGGTTTTCTGTGATGCTTTCCCTGAGCACATGACACACACTTCTCAAATGTTATAAAGTCTCTGACAGGTAAGCCATGTACCATCTCATTTTTAGCAAGACGATTCACATTTTTAGTGTTCGCATGACCGAGTCGTCGGTGCCACATCATAGCATTTTGTTCTGAGACCTTTGAAAAGAGGCGGGTGACTTGTTCAGGAATGTTACTATTCATGCCAATTATATAAGCATTTCCATACCGCTTTAATTTGACAAGGATCTATTCTTCCGGGATGACAATGTCTGGCTTAAGGATCATGCACTCTTTATCAATAAAATGTGTTGAATACCCTTTGTTGCAAATCTGAGAAACACTTAACAAGCTATGCTTTAACTCGGGAGCGAAGTTGACATTCTCGAAACTCAGCACTCCATTTGTCACGGTTCCTCTTTGGGGACCCAGGTCATTACTTTCCTGGGTTGACCCTTCACATTCACAGATTTATCCTTTAAAACTTTCAACTTCGAATCATCATGTAAAACACTTTTAGAGGATGACGATGATTGGTTGGAAGTTAATTTAGGCATCCACTAATATTTAGGTTTCTTAACAATCACAGGTGGTTTGGAAATGATTTTCTTTTCATTTTGCATTGAGCATCTGGATTTTCTACCAGAAGTAGTTGAAGATCCAGATTCGCTCTTTGACGAAACCGATCTCGGCGGAGCCTTATTTGATTTTGGCAAACTGTTTGTGACTTTGTTATTAAAAACCGTTTGTTCTTTTGAAAAACTGCCTTTTTCTTGTTTTGATCATCCTTCCAATCATCATCTCGAGAACGAGTTCTTGAGGACTTTCTAGTTAAAGACCTTCCTCTGGACTCATTCTCTCGAGAATGGTACATGAGACTGTCGCAGACTTAACCTTTCTCTTTACCATTTGGTCAACCGAGTTAACTATGGCCGATCCCTTTCCATTGGGAATATAATGCTTTTTTCTGGATTTCCAGTGTCACCATTGTCATTTTCCATAAAGTTTTTGGGAAGTCGATCTCCTAATCAAATTTTCTTTACTAGCCCTCCAAATCATTGCTGATTCAGTAGCACCAAGCAAATAGATAAGATCATTAAGGGTCTTATCATAGTCTGTTTCATAGGAGTCCCAAAGGAACCTACTATGTGACGTAGAAAGTGATTGGACATCCAACTTTCTCAAGGCTTTGACACCCAACTCTCCCAGCTTGTCAATATGTGACTTCATTTCCAAGATGTGAGCACACCTAGACCTTGCCTTGCCAATAGGGCTTGAGTGACCTTGAACTTGTGGGATAGGGAGAATAATTGGAGGATGTGGAGGAAGTGAAGTTCCAAGAGATTTGGGAGGATCATAGATGTCTGAACTAGACATCTTTTGGGAGATTATTCAAGATAGTTGAGCTAAAAGTCCTTAATATAACACCTAATATGAAATATTAAGGCTAGGACCCAACAAACTATTTTATAACTTGGAAGAGGGATGCCGTAATCCAAGATATAAAATATTTGAAGGTAGATGAATGACGATTCACCAATTTCCACCATGAAAACAAAATAATCTTATTAGGTTTTGCTTGGATTTGAAATTCCTAGATCTTTTGAGATTCATTGAACTGTTCAATGGCATGTTTCAATCTCGAGTGTGCCCTTCAGGTTTTGTGACTGGGATGACGAGGATCATAAAACAAGGTGTGAAGTAACCATGAAAATATACTTGGCACCCTTAATATTTATCCCTCAATCGACGTTCCGGTTAACCACACACGCTCCACCGATACTATGATGAATATTAAGTTACCCTTTGCCTACCTTGTTAAGTCCAGGTTAGTGTGCTAGTTAACCACACACGCTCCACTAACGGCTTAAACAAAGTGCAAAGTGTAATTTCATGGATTACCACCTTATTCACTTTTTCCTAAGTAACTAAGATTGGGTATTAATAAGAGTTTAGTTACTTAGTATTTATCATTAATACTTTTAATGAAGGGAGAATTCTAGTCATTGTCCTACCCGTTCGGCTAACGACCCTCCACCGGTCAAGGAAGCGGTGGGTGAGAGTGGACACCCATTAAACTGCCATGTTATAGGTAGTAACCTTATACCCCCCCCCCTTATAGACCGGCTTCGTGAATGAGGCCTACTAACGGTAAGACTGACTTTACTCTTATAAATAAATAAATAAATAAATATATATATATATATATATATATATATATATATATATATATATATATATATATATATATATATATATTATTAACTTATAATATTATAAAGTATAAGGGTTGAGTTTTAACTTTTAAAAATCTAAGGGTTTAACTTGGAATTAAAGTATTCATGAGAGAAACTTTACAAATTCCAAAACTTGAGGGAAAGTTTTGAAACTATTCAAAACTAATTAATTCTATGATTTATGAGTTTAAAGTAGTTTTAATTAAAAAACTCTTCAAGTTCCATAACTTGAGGACAAGTTATGGAAGACTTTAAACAATAAAAGAAAGTAACTATTCTTAATTTGTAACTTATGGAACTAATTAAGGTTACACATTTTATTATTAAATGAAGAGACTCTTGAACCTCCATAACTTGAGGACAAGTTACGGAGTCATAAAACCACTTAATGAGGACAAGACTCTTCATTTTGTAACCTTTGCCAACTTTTATGAGTTTTAAGAAACTTAAATGTGACTTTTCATGTAACTTGAGGACAAGTTACACAAACACATTTTAGAATTAACTCTTAGATTAAAATGGATTAAAGACACATAATCAATCAACTTTTCTATTAATCTAAGCAACTCATATGAACAAAGATAATTCACATCAAACTTTTTCATGTAATTAGCATAACTTTTAAACTAATACAAAACATGAATCTATTGACAATTATCTTTGAAATTGGATTAGCATGAACATTACCACATCAAAAACAAGTTTATAAGTCCAAAAACATCTTAGGGTAATGTTCTTAGTCCAATTCCAGCCAAAACAGTCGAATATATATTGTCAGGGGGTCCAACTCGTTGAGTGCATGAACAAACTCGGCGAGTTGGATGCATTTTGCCTTGGAACCGGCGAGTCCATCAGTGGAATCAGCGAGTCTGTTGTGCTGACAGCACCAAAATTCGATTTTTCAGCAATTTTTGCAAGTATAACAAGAAAACAATCCTAGGCTCTGATACCACTGTTGGGTTTTGAGCATTCTAACACTCCTAAGTGTACATGCAACCCTAAATACCTTGGATCTATGTTTTCTCTATTATACATACAAATATGAATATCCAAGGTATTATCCTAACTAGCATACCAAAACATTGATAGAATACATACCTTATTGATGTTGCTTGTCTTCATGAAGCTTGAGTGCCTAGTGCCCCAAGTGTGACACCTCAAATGGTTCACACAACACCATGAACACTTGGACTAACCTTGAGAATAAGGATACTTTGGTTCTCTCTTAGTGAAATTGGCTAGCCCTCTTAGTGTACTCACACTTTGTGCCAATTTCACCAACCAAGGACCTCTTTATATAGTGTGGAGATTAGGGTTAAACCCTAATACCCATGAACTTTCATTGCTTATGATCCATGGGTTAAACACTCCATGGACTATCCATTAAAGCTTAGCCCAACTTAAATGAACTTGGCCCACCACACACACACACACACACACACACACATATATATATATATATATATATATATATATATATATATATATATATCTAAGAGTCCATATTTAATTAGCTCCTTTTGATCACTTAATTAATTATAACTTAATTCTTGATCAATACTAATTAAATTATATGATTATATATTAATATATTAGAACTTATAATATATTAATATAAATCACTAGTATCCATTTTCCTCATCATGTCAATCCAATTGTCCCGATGCCATGCAACCCAAATGGACCATGTCGGGTCGGGTCAAGTCTTACCAATTATAGTTATGGACTTAGACATTAATCCAACAGTCTCCCACTTGGAAAAGTCTAAAACTATTATTGCGTATGACTTCAAGAACCGACTAGCAATCGTAGCTCTCAAAAGCTTCCGTCGAACTCTGACCTTGACGATGATCTCTTACCTTTGTCAATGACTTGTCCATTAGATAAGTGATCATATATTCCTCCATTCTAGATATCATATGGATTGATACATGGATTATAAATCATTCTCTCTGTCCATTTGTTGTTTCCCGATTTTCGATTCATGACGACTGACTGATTGAACAAATCAAATCAGTCCTAGCTTGGCCAAGCACTCACATATGTCACCACTAAATCATCAAAGGGCCCACAGATATCGCTTTTATCCCAAAGGTAAAAGGAATGGATAAACTTCGACTCATATGGCTTGTTCTACTACTTGTTGAATCATACACAAAGGCATGTTTTATAACATCAAGTTACCAATGCGTTTTCGTGCAATCAATGTACAACCAACTCATAGTAACAACTCATATCTCTAGGTTTGAAGAATATAAGATATTATCATCTCATGATCACTCGTGATAAAATCCATGAAGTGATTCCAATGAGCACGGGTTGAGTCCAATACTCAGAACTTATGAGCACTCATGATTGTTGTAGCATCACCTTGTCCAACATCTTAGACCTCTACAAGCCCAACCCATGACAGTCTTGATTCATATCTACTTCCAACATATGACCGAATGTGGATGGTTTGAATAACTTTGTCATTCAGGAAAAATGACCTAGTTATTCTGGAAGTCAAAACATGAAAAATGAAACACAAGAATAATTGAATCCAATATGATCTCAGAACTTATGAATATAAATAAAACACCTTTTATTTATCACCATATGATTACACATTATTCATTGCATACTGTTTCAGCTATCAACTTTATTCTTGAATTAAAACCACTAGTTGTCCTATGCTCCAAGCATGTACACTATGTTTTTCTTAAACAATAGCTTTGCCATACACCAAGTATGCACTCTATGTTTGTCTAAACATTAGTTATGCCATACTCCACGTATGCATACCAAGTTTGTCTATGATCTTTACATTGTGAAATAGACCGATTGAATATAATTCCAATGATTCTCATTTCATAGTCCCAAGTCCTTACGATAATGCAAGAATTCCAAATTCATGCCTTTTACCGAAATATGTTTGATTCTAAACTTATATCCATTGGTCCTCTTGTAACGATTATGCACAAAGTCACAAAGACTTGTCAACAACCATTACAGAGTATTCCAATGGAGATCAACTCCATGGAATCGAAGTCTCATATTCAAAGTTCATTGCCTTTGAACATCCTTCTTGCATTAAGTTTCCTAATCTTACACAGATAACTTCCAATTTTTTGAAACATTTCCATATTCCATTTTGACTACCCCTTCCGAACAAGAGTTGCCTCTTTTCAGATTAGGTCAATATGGTCCTTCCAAAGTTAACACTATACTTCCAACTGTCCTTGAGCAACCAATCCTTGGTAAAACCTTAGATTGTCCTCGACAATTGCTTAATCACTTTAGTTATATCCAATTCTAGACATTTTCCTTCTTAATGCCCTAGGCATTTGGAAAATTTAGAGAGGATAAATATTATATCCCATGTAATCGATCATGTACCCAAAGCAAATGGGACACGATTCATGATGTCTCACATAAAGACATGATTCTGGACCAGTCTTTTGCTACAATATTTTTATTTGCCATGTTCTCAAGATTTGACTATGAAGAGGGATGCCGTAATCATAATCGAATTTTGAGAACGCAATATATAGAATTTCCTTAAGTTGAACCAATCCAACATGAAATTCATATATATATTCTTGACTAAAGATGATTAAAATCTCAATCTAAGCTTAAAATCTCACTCTAAGCCTTTTAGACTTGACATGAAGTATAATTTCCTCTCCCTTAATTATAGCAAAACAACTTTTTCAACCCCTGCAACCTCACGAATTGAAACTTTTGTTTTCTATAATTAACATTGCTAACTTGCAATACTTATCATAATTATCATGCTCCCACTAACATGATGATTATTAGCATAACACTTATGCTCCCACTAGCTTTAACATGTATCTAGAAATTACTGGACCTCTAGAAATCAATACTTTATTGACTTTCTTACCAAAGTTCAGATTTCTGACACTAGATTGCTTTGATAAGTCCTTATCAAAAATCATACACCTTATATTAGATAACTCATAGGTGTGTCTAAACAATTTCAGAACTATGATAAGGGATGGCATAATCATAGTCTCAATTGTTTAGACCTTTGCTATTTCTCATAAGTCCATGTTAGTGTGCTCTACTAACGACTTTGAGAATGCAAAGATTGCTATCTACTTAAAATCTACTTGGTGGAAGTGTTTCCTCACCATCATTTTCATGAATCGAAGAGAAACCTTAAGACCCTTAGATTTTTTGTGGTGTATGTGTTCTTATCCACATGAATTTGTCAAAACCATAATCACAAGACTAGGTTAGTGACAAATCCTAACTCATATGGATCGAACTTGTGCAATCTTAACTTCTTGCCACCTGGCAGTACAGGGCCTGCCATTGCTTCCAAGTAGTTTTGCAAACAACTGAGAACTCTTAGAACTCCTATGCAAAGCCAACCTTAACTGGAATGGGCACAGAAATGTCAACACGATAGGTTATAACCTCAAGTCACTTCAGGTTTTATTCTTGATTAGTTCTTGAGACTTTCAACACCTTTAAGACTCCCACTGTCCTCTTGACATATAAGACTCGCTTTGAAACATCCCAAGAATACGACCCAAAAATTTTTGTTTTAAATAATAATAAATATCATAACATTGAATGTCATATAATAAAACCATACGTCGTGGATCTCAAAAGCCATAATAAAAGTGTCGTATCAAAAACTGTGTCAAATCATATCTAAATATCTGAACAAAACTCCCAGGGATAAAGCTGAAGCTGTGGTGTGTGCGATGCCATCATCCCGAGCTCTTCCCTTTACTTGCGGAAGTACCTGAAACCAAAACTGAAACTGTAAGCATCAAGCTTAGTGAGCTCCCCCAAACTACCACATACCATACAAATATATAAACAACTACTGGGCCCCGCCCACTGCATCGAACCGAAGTCCGAAAACTGCATCGGAACGAAGTCCGGAACTAACCAGGGCCCTGCCCTCTACATCGGACCGAAGTCTGGAACTAACTGCATCGGACCGGAGTCTGGAACTAACTGCATCGGACCGATGTCCGGAACTAACTGCATCGGACCGAAGTCCGAAACTACTAAACATTACATAACATACACATATCAACTAGCATAACAACATAGACTGCATACTGAGTCGGGCCGTACCCGAAACACATAACACGCAAAACCTGTCTGAGCCACGAAGGCATCAAACATACTAACTACTGCATCAGACCGAAGTCCGCAAACTACTGTTACTAAACGGGCCGGCATTGTGGCCTTAGACCCGTTCCTACTAGAAGGAAACTCACCTCATATGCTGGCTGGTAAATGAATTGCTCTGGGAACTGTCTGCTGCTGCTCCGGTATCTCCTCGGCTACAATTTCCATAACACACTGAATCAAATACTGATAACTATACTGAGGGTAAAATAACTATTTTACACCTGGTCAAAGTCAACCTATTGGTCAAAGTCAACATACAGTTGACCTGACTCATCGAGTTGGGTCACCAACTCGTCGAGTCCTCACTCTCACTTCCTTGCTTCTGCTTGCTACTACTCGTCGAGTTTGGCGGAGACTCGATGAGTTCCTCTTCGATACCGTCACTCAGTCAATCTGCATCCGACTCGCCGAGTTGTATGAACAACTCGTCGAGTCCTCCTTCAACTTATGAACATTCTGGATGTGACTCGCTGAGTTGTATGAACAGCTCGTCGAGTCTGATCTTGAGGTATGAAGATTGCCTTGGACTCGTCGAGTCAGGGCATTGACTCGCTGAGTCCCTCCATGAATGATTCTGCCAATCAACTCACTGAGTCCTCTGCACACTCACTGGTTCCACTCGCATAACTCAACAGGGGAAACTTCGGGGACTCACGACTCGAATCGTCGAGTCCGAAGAATGACTCATCGAGTCGCATGCATGCAATTACTATTCAGACGATCCTGCTCAAAACCAACGCATCCAACTGATAGATCTGGGCTCCTAAGGCTAGGTTTGCACGTAAAGATTCCATCTTTACGTGCACATAGACCTCTAACGGGGTTTAAAGTCTTAAAATGCATGAATAAGATTAGATTTGGGGCTTATATGCAACAAGGTTCAATAAAGGTATTAGATCTGGGTTTTGGGACGGAAATATGATTAGATCTGAAAGCTATACCACTACACAAGCTCCTTTACTAGATTAAGCTCATAAATGGGCAAAAAGATAACCTAAATGAGATTTATAAATAGAAGCAACCAAAGAATAGAAGGAGTCCGATTAATACCTCAAATGACTCTGAAATGGATGCAAGATCTCGTTTCCCTTCTTCTCCTTTGGATCTAGCCTTCCTCTTCTCTTCAAATCTTCACTCTTTACACAAAAATGCCCAAAATCACTCAAGATAGGTTAAGGTGTTGCTATGAAACGTTCTGAGGGTGAGGGAGGCCAGATTGGGCGCATAAGGGGGTTTATATAGGGTGCAAAACCCGTGGATCTAGGGTTTCTTCCAGACTGGCAGACTCGTCGAGCCCGGGATATGGACTCGTCGAGTCGCCCACTCTCACGTGCTCAAAATCCCGTCTCTACTCGACGAGTCGGGCAACAGACTCGTCGAGTCCCTCTTGAAAAACTTGGAAAAATAAACATTTAAATAACATACCAGGATTGAGGACGTTACACACTTGTCAAACATTCAAGAGATAGTTCGGATTCTTTATCAAGACTAACACTTCACACACTTGACCTAAGTTGGTCTTTGTTTTTATCCAAAACATCACAAATATCCAATTTCAAATGTACAAGAGTAGAAAAACTTTTACTCTTACATTTGACTAGTGTTAATAAACCTTCTATAAAATGTGTCACTCAAGTTAAAATCTTGGAGTATGACTCTAAGAATTGTTTTTTGGAACGAAGCATGACTCATCTTCTTGATTTAATCATTTCAATAATTCAAGATTCCTCTTCTTAGTCATAAGGTTGCACTAAGATGACCTTAGAGGACTAATTTGTGAGATGATTTCTAAATCAATAAGATGATCACAAACATGATACTAAAGTACTCTCCCATCTTTTCAGATTTGAGAAACTTTTATCCTTCTGCCTAATTTGGCTCTTCTTATTCGTTATGCTTTACATTGAAACTTTTCCAATGTTTCAGAATTATACTTAAACTTGTAAGTATAACCATATTTACTGAACTTAAGTAAATCATGACGAATAGCCTTCTTGGTCTTTTGTGGTGGACTTGACCAGTGCTCAAGAATGTGTACTCGATCCCTTAGTCCTTTCCTTGACTCACACATCCATGTGAACAAGTAGTTAGTCTTAATTTTCCAATGCTTGAAAGTTCCCATTCATTATGCTATACAACTTGCATGATTCCAAGTTTCTATCCAATTGAGACTCTTGGTGACAAATAATGCATAAAAGCCCTATTTGGACAATTCCGAGCTATATGACCACCAGTACCACAATTAAAACAAAACTGTCTATTGTTATTGAGACTGGTATTGCCTTTTTCAGATTTATTTTCTTTAATGACACCCTTACTTTTCCCATAAGAACATGTGCAAGAATCAGATTGTGTTACATGTAGAATGGGTGTGCTTGTAACAGAAACATCAAAAGTATCAGGATTTTCAAACAAATCATCAAATATGTCAAAAAAAATCAACTCAACATGATCCAATGTAGCACCATCAATTTTAACATTAGAAACATTAAAGTTTTCATTCAAAATAGAAACAGCAGGTTCAGACATAGTTTTATTATCAGAAACATATCCTTCAGTTTCGTGCTTTGACTGATCTAAGGATTGATCTGCAGGGGAAGTAGAAACATTAGTACTTTTAAAATTAATAATTCCTACTGAAACAAAACCAGTTGGTTTTCCATAAACCATGAATGGTTCGTTGGCAATCTCCTCTTTAGACAAAGGGTGATACTGATAATTATGATTGAAAGGAGGAGGCACTTTATCGTATCCTAAACCCTTTTGCTGGTTATTTTTGAACTGTAGAAAATGGTCTATCATGTTGACAACTACTTCACTTGACACATCACATTTTCTGAAATCAAAATCTGTAGTTTCAAATTTGCCTTTTAACGTGTCAAGCTCAGTAGTCAACTCAGCAAGTTGTCTCTTGACATAGTCATAATTTTCACATTTGTTGCTATAGTCTTCCTGAAGTCTCCT